>NC_034599.1:15986499-16007838 GCF_900095145.1 Mus pahari
GAACTCAGAAATCCGCCTGCCTCTGCCTCCCGAGTGCTGGGATTAAAGGCATGCGCCACCACGCCCGGCTCTAGCAACCTATTTTTGATAAATATGTATATGGGTGTTTTGTCTGCATGTATGTATGTGCAGCATGTGTGTGTCTGGTGTCAGGAGGTGAGAAGGCATCAGTCAGGTTCCCTAAAATTGTGTTAGGTTTGTCAGCTACTGTTCAGGTGCTGCAGGCTAAACCCAGCTTTTTTGTAAATGTAGTCTGTGCTCTTAACTTCTAATCTATCTTTTCAGCCGTATGTATATGGGAACACACATGTTCAAGTGTGGAAGTCAGACAATTCCTAGGGGTGAGCTTTCACCCACTTTGTGAGTCCTGGGGATTGAACTCAGATCATCAGGTTCAGTCACCGGCTAAGCCATCTTGCTGGCCCTTTGTGTGATGTGTTTGAGATTATTTTATACGTGTGATTACCTGCATGTATGTATATACACCACATGAATGCCTGCTGACCGTACAGGCCAGAAGAGGACATCAGATCCCCAAGAACTAGAGTTATAGGCAGTTGTGAGCTGCCATATGTATGCTGTAAACCAACCCTGGTTTACAGGTCCTCAGGAAGAGCCAACCAGTGCTCTTAAGCATTGACCCAGCTCTCCAGTTCGGTTGGATTTTATTGAGAACACTGGCTCACCTTGAACTTACTGTGAGGGCATCAGGTGACAGGGATAAGAGGGAGCAGGATCTGCCCCTGATGCTAGCCTTGGCCTGGAGGTACCATCAGTTCCCCTTCTGCCTGGAGGAAACAGCATCACCTCTGCGTCCCTGCTGCAGCTTCTTTTCCAGCACTGGCTGCTCTACAGCTGCTGGATGGCAGCCAGAGGAAACCTGAAGCCCAGCTGGTATCATTGCCGTGTCCTTGTCTAAGTCAGCCAAGCTGTGGACAGACCCTGGCTCCCTGTTCCATGTTGCTTTGTCCCTATTCTTTAAGGTCCTGAGAGTCCAGGGAGGCTCAGAACCAGAGTATGCGCAGCACCTTTCCAGGCTTCAAAGACCAGCTACCTCCTCTGATGGAGTGATGTCCATCCAGCCTGGTGGCCTATGACTATGCCTCTGGGCCCCTCCTGCTCAGTCTTGGGTCACCTATGATCTGAGAGGGAGGATTTAAACATTTTTAGTTGAGGAACCACCCTTTTGGTTCATTCTGTACCTTAGTCTGCAGCAAAACAATGCTACAAGCTTTGTAGCTTAGTTCTTTTTCACAGTTCTGGAAAAATATATGTCTCTTGTTTTCCCCTAGAGTCACTCAAACACCAGCAAACCTGCACCTCTCTCACTCGCCCCTGTAGTTTCCTGGTGAGATTGCTTTTCTGGACTTGCAGAGAGCTGCTTCTCTTGTGTCCTTTGGGGACCTTGGCTGTGGTTTGGTTTGGTTTGGCTTGGTTTTTCGAGACAGGGTATCTCTGTGTGGCCCTGGCTGTTCTAGAGCTCTCTGTAGACCAGGCTGATCTCAAACTCAGATCCATCTGCTTCTGCCTCCGAGTGCTGGGATTAAAGGTACCTTGGCTGTCTTCACCTCCCTTTAAAGATAGAGCTTATGCAGCCCAGGCAGGCCTTATAATTCCCCATGTAGCCAAAGGTGACCTTGAACTTCTGACCTGCTCGTCTCTGGCTCCTAAATGCTAGGATTACAGGTTTACACTGCTATCCTTGATTTAGAGATTGAACCTGGGACCTGGTGTAGGAAGGAGAGCACTCTACTAAGCTAAAGCCTTGGTTAGCCTGGCTGTGCCTCTTATGAATAGGTACTCATCATAGCAGTCAGGCCTCACCCTTGTAGACTCCTTATCTCCCAGGATAGTCTTACCAGGAACCAGGGCTTCTTCATAGTGCATATTGGGACACTAGCATGCAGCCCATAGCAGAAGAGTGGGCATGTGTAGCTATCAAGGGTTTGTTCTACATCAGCCTTGACTATGGCAGTCACTCGTTCAACCCTCAAAATAACCCTCTGAAGTGAGAGTTTTCATAAGCCCATTACATGTTTTTCTTTTACACTTGAGCAGGCATGTGGAGGTTAGAGGACAGCCTGCAGGAAGAGTTGGTTCTCCTGTTCCTGAGGATGGAGCTCAAATAGTTAGGGATGGCACAAGCACCTCTACCACTGAACCATCTCTCCAGCTCCCAGCCACCCCGATTCATAGGCCAGTCATGTCATGAGGCTCCTAAAGCAGAATCATATCCTCCCTTTCCTGAGGCCATTGGATACTGGATACTCATAAGGCTGGGGAACCACAGAGCAGGGTCAGATCTCAGCAACTGGAGTCTGAAGCTGGTCCTGCCACTCCCGAACCTCAGGGACTGCTGAACCCACACATGTCTGCAGAGATGGACATTCAATGGTTAGGTTTCTTGTCTAGGGGACTCTGGACGCCTTTGTCTTAGTCACTGCTTCACTGTTCCATTGCTGTGAAAAAACACCATGATCAAGGCAACTTAAAAAGGAGGCATTTAGCCGGGTGTGATGGCGCATGCCTTTAGTCCCAGCACTCAGGAGGCAGAGGCAGAGGCAGAGGCAGGCGGATTTCTGAGTTCGAGGCCAGCCTGGACTACAGAGTGAGCTCCAGGACAGCCAGGGCTATACAGAGAAACCCTGTCTCGAAAAACCAAAAAAAAAAAAAAGAGGCATTTAATTGGGGCTAGCTCACTGTTTTAGCGGTTAGTCTATTATCACCATGGCAGGGAGCATGGTGGCACAAATGGCACTGGAGAAGCTTTACATCAGACAGGCAGAGACACTGGGCCTGGTGTTGCTGTTTAAAATCTCAGCCCATCCCTAGTGACACACTTCTTACAACAAGGCCATACCTACTAATCCTTTTCAAACAGTCCCATTCCTTGGTGAATAAGCATTCAAATATATGAGTCTGTGGGGCTGTTTGTATTCAAACTACTACAACCCCAATAGCACCCTGGCTGGGGTGCTATTGACCAAGTTGAACAGGCCTCTCAGAGGAGTTATTTCTTCCCCAGCTCCTATTGAGGCTGTGATTTGTCCTGGAGAAACCCCGGGGAGTCTAGCCTCAGCCCTGAATACAGAGGTCCGGGTAACAAAAAGCGAGAAATAGCAATGTCTGTCTGAAGAATAGTGATAGGTCCCCATCTCCTTCCTCAGGGATAATTTCTGCTTCATTTATTCATTAATCCCTTGGCCACCAGGAATTCCTGTCTTGTGCACAGGTCTAGACAGAAGAGTAGGAACAGTGGTAAATGAGGGCCCCTGGCTAGATCTCTTTTCTGAGACAGTGTCTATGCCTTGGTGTCCTGAGTGCTGGGATTACAGGGTTGTACCATCCAGCTCAATGCTTTCTTTATTAAATGGCTATATCTTGACAGTGTGTATGTAAGAAGCCCTCTGGTTATCCCATCTACATTTCCCTGTGACCATGGCTACAACTAGGTGACAATGCCTCAGGGCTGGAGCTGGCCGAGATTCCTGGGTAGATCTTTGATTCCCACAGAAGAACAACCAGTCAGGGAGATGAGAATCAGGTGTTTACCAGGTCAGGGTGACTGATAACGATTCATTCTGTACAAGGGGACTCTTGATACCAAGGGTGGACCCCCTGGGCCTGGGTCCTTTCAACTGTTCTGTTGTTTGTCTGGCTTTGTTTTGTTTTGTTTAGGTGGGGGTTGATAAGAGTATATGAAGGTCAGAGGACACAACTTGCAGAAGTTGATTCTTCAACCCTTGTAGGTCCCAGGGATAGAACCCAGATAGTCAGGCCATGTGACAAGTGATTTTTGTTGTTATTGTTGTTTTGAGGCTTTGCTTCTTCCCAGCAGTCTCGGCTTCCTGACCCCACAGGAGAGTCACGACCCAGCAGAGCTGCTTTAACGTCTCCTGACCTCTACCAATACCGTGTGGTACCTTGCCTATGGGACCATTGTACGGGCACTCACACACAGTCCTTAAAGCCTCACCTCAAGGTCTTTTCAAAATGCCCCAGCAAGTGCTCTGCTGTGCCCCCGTGGTGCACAGGTGGAGACTCCTACTGCCCACAGCTGAAGAACTCACAGGCTCCAGTGAGAGCTTGGCTGCATGCTAGCTACCTGCAGGTCTCCAGAGCCTTGGCATTGCCCCAGGAGTAGGGTGGGCAGTCTTCTGCTGTGAGGTTTCAGCTCTGTGTCTAGGCCTGAGAAGAGGTCACTGCATATATGGGTGCTTCCATTTGTGTGTGCCTGTGGATGACTGGTCTGGCTATTCAGGTCATGTTATGGCCATAGGCGCATGAGGATGGGCGACAGGTTTGCACCCTGGGGACATGCACATGGGAGGACTGCCTTCATGGGTGCACATAATAAGAGCACAGGATAAGGGTGTGATTGCTTGGGCATGAGGGTATGGGAGGTGTTGTGGGTGGGATCAGCATAACCTTGTAGGGAACAAGGTGCACAGGTTGGGCAGGTCGGGCCCAGCTCCTAGGTGCGTCCAGTTCTTCCTGCATCCTGTCTAGCCTCTATGTATCTGATGCGCAGCTCTCCCCTTGTATCCCTACAGGCTATATCCAGAAGATTAAGTCAGGAGAGGAAGACTTTGAATCTCTGGCCTCACAGTTCAGTGATTGCAGCTCTGCCAAAGCCAGGGGAGACCTGGGTCCCTTCAGCAGAGGTGGGCATGAGTGGACACCACCACACCCAGCACCTTCCCTCTGTTGTGGGTGGAAGGGCCCAGAGAAGCTCTGGAGCAGTGACTCTCCTGCACAGGCCTTCCTGTCCACCAGGTGGCAGCATAGCCCTCAGGCTTCCTGGCCCCGGTTTTTAGTACTGCAAAAGGGATATAAAACCTCCTTAGTGTCTTCCCTCCCAGGATCATTGTCCCCCTCACAGGCCCATCAAGGTGATTCTGGTTTGTCACTGGCATCTTCTGGAAGAGCTATAGGAAGGGACCCCTAAGCACTCCAGCTCCTGTGCCCCTTTGGCAGGTGGGGAAAATGAACAAGGGAGACAACCCAGAGCTCAGACCTATCTGCCAAGGGCAGAGGAAAGTAGATCCCTTCTTCCTCCTCTGTCTTCTCTCCTTCATCTCTTTGGTGTGGGCTGGAAGCGTGAGGTGTGGGCCCCTGCCTTGGAGTCGGGTAGCAAGCCTCTGCTGTTAGCCCTGGCCACCTCCCTGCAGGACAGATAATGTTCAGCCAGGAATCCGGAGTTCATCATGCAGTGTGTCTAAATGTACAGCACAGCTCTGCCTACTATCTCTCATGCTGTCCTTGGGCTTCCCAGGGCCTCCTTAATAGGCCTGTGGCTCAGCTGGGCCACAGCTCATCACTGCAGAATGACAGGCTATAAAACCCATGATGAATATGCTTGAGACTGAATGCAGGCAGGAGCCCCGTCTGCTGTGCAGCCTGCGCCTGACCTCCACTGTCTCTGCTGTTTCACAGGTCAGATGCAGAAACCGTTTGAGGATGCATCGTTTGCTCTGCGGACAGGGGAGATGAGTGGACCCGTGTTCACGGACTCGGGCATCCATATCATCCTGCGCACAGAATGAGGGCAGGCACCTGGCCAGCCTGCTCCGGCTGCCACACAGCCCACGGATGCCCTTCCTGCTACTGTCACACAGTATTTATTGTTCCTAAAATGACTGGGAGGGGCTCTGAGCACCCCGCTCCTTGTTTGCCCCCATTTGGGGCTGTCCTAGCCAGGCTCCTTCTGGAGGAACTGACCTCAGAAGGGCAATGGAGGTGGGGAGGCCCCCAGGCTCAGGGGGTCAGAGGTGACCTGATCCCCCAGGTTTCAGAGACAGGCAGGAGGGCCTTTTTTCTTGTTAGTTATATGCTCTGTTCCTCTGTTCAGTTGCAAAAAGCAGACGCTCCATACCTGGCGATGCAGCAACTCAGCCTCCAGGTGCAATGCAGCGCCCTATGCACCTTCCATTAAATCCGGAACCACTGGTTGGTGGTCCTGTATCATTACCGTCCTGGTGAGGTGTGGGGCCCTTGTCTCGGGGATGGGACTTTTACCCAGGTGTCCAGACTCTTCTCCGGCTCTAAGAAGCCTTCTTGTCCACAGCTTGGGGGGTGCTGGCAAGAACTCTTTCCACTAGCTAAATTCCCAGGGCTGCAAATACCTCCAAGCCCACCAGTCCAGACCCAATTGTGTAAGCACCCTGGGGACTGTTCAGGGATGCCCAGACCACCATCCCCCACCCCACTTCCAGCTGTTAGGTCTGGAATGATCTGGAGGGGGGACCTGGCTCTGCCTCTGCCTTGGCACACCCCCAGTGTCCATCCCTCCCCCTCAGCACACAGACAGACTGCTTATTGGTGAGAACAAATCACCCAGCATCTGCCACCCACTTCTGACTGGTTATTCCTGGGCTCAGCCACCAGACCTAGCACTCTCCAGGTGCTGTTTCCATGGCAACAGAGGCCCCCTCAACTGGAGGAGAGGGGGGCTTTATCAGCTCCCAGAACAGAAATCCTGTTGGAGGGGGCTGGGAAATGGATACTGCTTTGAGTGGCAGGTGGGGAGAGAAGGAGGGCTCTCCCTCCTTGGCTAGGACCCTATGTCTCCCACAACTGCCCCTGAGCCTATGGACTGAGGGCTCAGAATTCAATCAAGGTTTCTGCATATACCCACAAGTGATTGATGGGGAGTAGGGGGCAGCCTGGGTTGGGGGGGGGGTGGTTCTAACCAGCAAAGCTTGGGGGCCAGAGCAATATTAAGCCTGGACCCCAAGAGAGCCCTCCCTTCCCACAGGCCTGAGTCTCATGAACAGTCACCTGAGCCTGCTCCCATCTGGTTGCTTTTTAGAGCAATCGCTCTTTGCCAGCTGCCTGCTGGAGCATTTGTCATTAGGAAGGTTTAATGAGTTTTTTCCCAGCTCAGACAGGCACAGGCTGAGCTGAGCTGGCTATACCTCCAGCAGAATGTTCTCCAGTGGGCCAGTGTGGACTCGAGGCACAGTCAAGTTTCAAGTTTGGCTGTCTTGCAACAGTTGGGTGGGCCCAGGAGGCAGTGGCAGCCCTCCAAGTATCATGGGGCCTTTGGAGGGAAAAAGAGGAACCCTAGCTTAGCTTGCGACACCAAGAGCTCTGGAAGGTTCTCCCTAGGGACACTGCCACATCTGATCCACTGCCTGCAAGAAGCAGCAGGTATTACCATAGTGGTAATTTGTGCATCCCTATGTGTGGCCATGCGACTTGGTATCCGGGTTCTGTATGTTCCCAACCCTGTCTAGGGTCTGTCCTTTGGACCCCTGCCAACCCCTTTTCCTGTCTACACAATTGTAAAAACCTAAGACTGAACATTGCTGTTAGATAAATGAGCCCCAGGGGCCCACTCAGTGTCCCCAGCATATATTATTAACTACCTGTGGTTTCCCTCACCTGCTCCAAGTTCCCACCCAGACCTGCTACTGGGAACTGGCTATAAATCCTGGGCCTTTAGGATGGCAACTGTGTAACAAACCCCAACCCCAAGGGATGGAAACTTCTCTTTGTGCAGACTCCACTGCTCATTCTTAATGGGCTCTTCTTAGGCCAGACACAGGGGATTCTGGGTTATTGCTGCAGTAGGGAATGGCAGCCTCCTGATTATAGCCTAACGCTCATCTGTGATTTAGGGCAAGTTGGTTAATTCAGCACCACATAGCTCAAGACAGACAAATGAACAGAAGTGATGGATGGGTGAGGAGGGTAGGACCAATTGCTAATCCTTTGTAGTTACAGTGTGTGCCAAGTAATTTGTATATTAAGTGTATTTGCATTCAGGCATGCTTGTGCACATGTGTGTGCATGTATTCATTGACTATACATCAAGAGTGACACGGTGAGTGTGCTATCAGATGCTCTGGCCCAAGTAAACACTCAATGCCCACCTGTGACAGACATGTCCACATCAGTCCTGTCCTTTTGGAAACGTCTCTAGGTACAAGTCTCCCCTAGCAAAGGCTAGAACTCCACAGTGCTATAAGTGCAGTCAGGTTCTTCAAATCCGAGACCATGACCACCTTGAGCACAGGTCACATAGTGGGTTCCTCATGCTAAGCCTTTGCTGTCTTCAGTGGCATGAAGTTTGTCATGCTAATCCGGGGCTTTATTCTTTTCCCCAGTGTCGTGCTTGTTCACTTACGTGGGAATTAATTGCTCTTCTCGAGGATGCCTTTAGAAATTGGTTTTAAATGAGTGCATTAGGCAGCCCCATTCATTATTCATGGGTTTCCTTCCCAATATGGCATCCAAGTCTGAGTTCCCGGAGATGATTTAATCACAGAGGCCATTAATTAGAGATGGGGACAGCAGCCTCCTGGTGGCCTCAGCAGGGCGGGGTCATGGCCAGTGGAGATCTGCACATGCTGTTCCTGCTGTAGGTTCAGTGGGCTGCTGTGGGGGATGGGAAGCAGCGTGTATCAGTCACTGCTCCATTTCAGCTCAAAGCCCCGCGCATCACTCACTGCTCTCCCAAGTTGTGACGCCTTGGCCTCAGCCTTTCTGAAGCTGTGACTTTAATGCAGTTCCTTGTGTTGGGGTGGTCCTCCAACCATGAGACTATTCATTTATTTATTTTGGTTTTTCTAGACAGGGTTTCTCTGTGTAGCTCTGGCTGTCCTGGAACTCACTCTGTAGACCAGGCTGGCCTCGAACTCAGAGATCCGCCTGCCTCTGCCTCCCAAGTGCTGGGATTAAAGGTGTGCGCTACCACTGCCCAGCTCATAAAACTATTTTTGTTGCTCCTTCATACCTGTAATTTTGCTACTGTTATGAACCATAAATATTTTTGGAGATAGAGGTTTGTCAGAGGGGTCTTGACCTACAGGTTGAGAACCACTATGCCCTTATACCACAGACCTGGCTGACATGAAGCCCTCATCGTTCTGTGGCTCAGTTGGCAAAATACTTGCCTAGCATCAGTGAAGCCTTGGGGTCCATCCTCAGCATCATTACAAACCAGGCATGGTAGTGGAAGCAAGATCGGGAGGATCAAAAGCTCAAGGTCACCTTTGGCTAGAGCCCAGTCTATGCTGTGTGGGCCCATTTCCTAACCAATCCTTTATCCCCACCCCCCCGCAGTGTCACAGCTGGGGCACCAGGCCTCTGGCTGCCTAACCCTGTTGTGCCACCTAGTGTTTGTAACCCTGTTGTGCCACCACCTAGTGTTTGTCAGGTTGTTTGACTGGTGCTTGCTTGTTTAGCATAATGAATAGACTAAGGGAGACAGAACCGACTGCCAGGAGGACGTACCTAAGGAGGAGTAAGTAGCTCATGGCTCTGTTTCAGCCTGACTGCCTCCCAGGACTCCTGTCCTCACTGCACTGAGTACATCTCTGCCCCAGCCTCTTAGAGTGCAGTGGGTTTGCTCAAACCCTGGCTAGGTACACCTTTTCATTTAGTTGAGTCTTGCAGTTAACTAAATGAAAAGTTTAACTTGTGTAAAAACGATCACTGCAGTTACATAGCAGAGAAGAAATTGGGGCCCTAACCTTCTCAAGAGCAGCCAAACTGTTAAAAAGCCATTAGAACCAGACAGCTTAGTGATGTGCCCGTGTGATCAGTGAGACAGCACTGGGGAAGGCCCACTGAAGGCCATTTCTCATCGCCATAATAGAACTCTATGCTGTTCCAATCCAGTTGCTTTTAAGTTAATGGCTTTCGACTGAAACACCTTTGGGTTGGGTGGGCTCCTCCAGGGCCTAGCTAGCTCTGGGAAGGGCTGTCTAAGGACACCAGCTCAGGTCACACCAGAAGCACAGGTAATAGAGACTCCGTGGAGCCAAGTCTTCTGCAGTTACCACTAGCTACAAAACAACCCAGGCACCAAATGTCAAAGGTCCGGTTTATTCTGGCAACCCGGAAAGAAAACATGTAAATAATAAATTTAAAAAACAAAATCCATGCACTCAGATCCAGGGATGGGTGGGAGTGAGGGGTAAGGAGTGTGGGAGACTGGGAAAGGAAGAGGAGGGAGAGTGGATGGAGGGAGAAGAGAGGAGAGGTTCCGATCAATAAGGAAGAGAAGCATCCATAAAAAGGCAGAAAGACTCAGAAGTGGAGTATCAAAAGCAGAGATCAATAAAATGGAGAAAATGCATGGGTAGAGATACTGAGAACAGAAAGCTGGGCTGGGGAAGTGGGGAGAAGGAATCTAGGAAGGCAAGGGCATGACCAAGAGAAGGCTGGGGGGGGGGGAATCACAGGCGATGTGGGAAGGCTCCCCAAAGCCCTTGCAGGGGCACCTAGGGGTCCCCGGCAGTGCTGATGACGTGGAAGAGGGTGACGTTGTACAGCACCTGGTGCCCGTTGTTCCAGGTATACAGGGCCCGCTCCCTGGGGTTGTAATCCAGCATCGAGATGTGGGAGTACTGGTTGTGGAAGGGCACATCCGTGTACTCATAGCTGGACGTGTTGGTGAAGTACGCAAAGTAGACCTTGGCTCCGGCCAGGTGAGAGTTGGTCACATAGAGGACACCGCAGATCATGAAGGCCTCGCCGGCGCTGCGCTTAGGGTACCCGGTGTCCCAGGATCTCACGACCTCCAGGGTGTGAGGGTCCAGCCGACTGACTACTATGTTGCCCGCATTCTGGTTGGTGGTATACACAGCCCACAGCCCACTCTCGTCTACCATGAAGTCCATGTCCGAGAAGCCGCCCCAGGAGTAGGGGAAGGTGTTATTGTAACCAGCCCCGGGGAGGCTCCTCTGCACCAGCACAGAGCGGGACCGGAAGTGGTACTTGACCACCACATTGCTCTGGTACTTGTTGTAGAAGAGAGAGCCATTGTATACCACATGGCCCGTACCTGCCCATGGCTGTGGCAGCAGGTGCTGGATGAAGTTCTGGCCTTTGATGAAGTCTCCCAGAGTACGGAACTCCAGCACGCGGCGGCCTTTGTAATAACCATCCATGTACCAGACCTATGAGAGCAGCAGCCAGTCACTGGAGGGACTGTAACCTGTGACCCTCCGACACTGGCCAGCCAGGCAACATCAACCTTTGGTCATCATAGTCAGCCATTATCAGCGTGTCGCTACTCAGTCACCATCCTTCCTATGACCTTAGTGACCAGTTATAGACTAGTGATTGTGAACATTAGTGGGCCTGGGCAGATGACTCAAGGGGTAAAGTGCCTGCCATGCAAGCACAAGGACCTGAGTTTGGATCCCAGCACCCATAAAAGTGCTGAGCACAGTGGTGTGCAGCTGTAACCACACTGCAGGGGAGGCCGGAGACAGATCTTTGGAGCTCATCAACCAGCCAGCATAGTCATATTGATGAGCTGCAAGTTCTGTGAGAGATCCTGACTCGGGGGAAGGGGGATTTGAAAGGGCCAGGAAGGTGACTCAATGGGGAAGTTTCTGCTTTGCAAGCAGAAAGATTGTCTGACCCCAGAACCCATCTGAGAAGCTGACCATGGCGGTATGTGCCTATAACCCCAGCGCTCTTGAGCACAGAGACAGGAGGATCAACAGGGGCATGCTGACTGCCAGCCTAGCTCAGTTAGTGAGAGAGCCTATATCCAGGATTAAGGCTGGGAGTGATACAACGGGGCACCTGACATCCCCGGTCTGTGAGCACACACATCTGTACACAAACCTACATCGAACACACACTAAAGGGAAAAGAAAATACAGTGGAGAACAATAGAGAAAAACATTCTGACCTCTGGCCTCCACATGCAGGGGCACACACCTGTCTATGCACATTCCCTTATGAACACATAACAAAAGGACCCTAAATTAGTGGTGGTTTCCAGAAGGATCGGGGAACATTTTCCTCTAGGGGACTTACTGGGACCACAGAGTCACTGGACACTAGGCTGAGAATGTTCATTGAACAGCTATTGGGTAATAAGAGGTTACTTTGATTTCACTATATTTTGGTTGGTTGGTTGGTTGGTTGGTTGGTTGGTTTTTGAGTAGAGTCTAACTATGTAGCCCAGGCTGGCTTGGAACTCATTTTGTAGACCAAACTGGCCTTGATCTCACAGAGTCACACCTGCATCTGCCTCCTAAATTAAGTGCTGGGATTAAAGAGGTTTGCCACCGAGCCGGGCGTGGTGGCGCGTGCCTTTAATCCCAGCACTTGGGAGGCTGAGGCAGGCGGATTTCTGAGTTCGAGGCCAGCCTGGTCTACAAAGTGAGTTCCAGGACAGCCAGGGCTATACAGAGAAACCCTGTCTCGAAAACAAACAAACAAACAAACAAACAAAAAGAGGTTTGCCACCTTGTCTGGCTAACTCCTGTAAGCACAGATTTCCGGGCATGTCACTGACCCGCAGCAGCAACACTGTCAGCACCATGCTCAAATGCACTTGTGAATGACCTCATATGGAGGTGAGACTTAAGAACTTCAATATTGAAGGATAAGAAAATCACAAGAACAATATGAAGGCACCTGCCCAAGTGTCTGTGGCTAAGAGTGCACAGGACTAGTTAAGTTCAAATCCAATTCCAATAACCAGCTGGTTGGACCATCGTTATCTGTTGAGGTCAGTGATCGCAATGGAGTAGTGTAGAGTTACTGCCTTGCTTGCTTGATCACCCATTGTGATGGTTAGCTTTTAAAGATTTATTTATTAGAATTTTATGTATGAGTGCTCTATCTGCATGTACACCTGCACACCAGAAGAAGACATTAGATCCTATTTCAGATGGTTGTGAGCCACCGTGTGTGTGCTGGGAATTGAACTCAGGACCTCTGGAAGTGCAGCCATTGCTCTTAACCACTGAGCCACCTCTCCGGATTGTGGTGGTTAGCTTCAGCTTGAAACAACGGAGAACTACCTAGTGAGTCTCAGTGAGAGACTGTCTGCAGAGTTGGGCTGTGGACATGTCTATAGGGAATTGTCTTAATTGTTCATTAATGTGGGGAGACCCGGCCCATTGTGGACAACATTCACTAGACAAGGAGTTCTGAACTGTATGAGAATGGAGGAACTGAGCTGACCCCAAGCAAGCAAGAATGCATGCGTGTGTGTGTGTGTGTGTGTGTGTGTGTGTGTGTGTGTGTGTGAGCGTGCAGTGCATTTCTCTCTGATCCTGACTGTGCTTGTGATGTGACTAGCTGTTTGAAATCCGTGTCTTGACTTCCCTACAGTGATGGACTTTAACCTGGAATTGTAAGGTAAACTCAGCCCCTTCCTTCTCTAAGTTACTTTTTGTCAGGGTATCTTATCAGCCGCAGAGGCCAGAGGAGGACATCAGATGTCCTGCTGTATCCACCTCCTCCTCATTTCTTTGAGATAGGGTCTCTAAATTAACCTGGCACTGGGCCCAGTAAGCTCCAGTGATCCCCCTGTCTCAGCTCCCCACAGCACTGGTGCACATGGCCACTCATGGATGGGGTTTGAACTCGGGTCCTCATGTTTGTGGAGCAAGCACTCTTGCCCCAGTGCTACACTTCCCTCCCTAGCCCTATGCCGTTTTAATTTCTGCAAGTACTATATGATGTCTACACCATGACAAGATTGCCTAACTGCAGTTCTCAGAGTGTGTCCCTGATGTCAAAAGACACATGCACTCTGCAACCATATTCTCTAGACAAATGACATAGACTGACAAGGACAGAGGGACCTCAGTCTTGTGGTCACTAGGCAGTCGAGGGAAGGGCCAAAGACTCAGGATGAGTACAAGCCACTGGCATGAGACTGTAAAGGTAAGTAAAGGTGCCTGCTTCCAAGCCGACAACCTCAGTTCAATCCCCAAGAGCCACATGGCAGGAGGAGAGAATTGAACCAAGCAAGTTGTCCTCTGACCTATACATACATGCTGTGGTACACATGTACACACATATCCATGTGCACATACACACTAAGTAAATAAAATTATTTTTAAATAGTGAGTGGGCTGGACATGGTGGTAGTACACACCCTTCATCCCAGCACTCAAAAAGCAGGGACAGGCAGATCCTAACTCCAGCTCTAGGGACATCCAGTGGCCTTTTCTCTTTCAAGTGCACTACCCACCTCCCCATATTCACCCAGTTAAAAATAATAAAACGGAAACCTAAATAAGAGTCAAGTGTGGATTCCCTGGGCGGGTGCCTGCAGGCAGTCACTGAAGTGAGATCACTCACCCTGCTGTCTGCACTGGGGGCCATTGTGTCAGACATCCAGGAGCCGAAGCGGGACCCCATGGCCCGAATGGTAATAGGGTTACTGACGCCTGTCAGCTTCCCGCAGCCTGGGAGATGGGAACAATGAGCTTGAGGATAGACTACAGCAAGAGCTCAGGGGAGGCAGGACACTGGGTGCACGGGGAAGGGCTGTGGACTGGGGTCAGGGAGGAAACCTGAGTGTGATCTCAGGATGTCAACTTGGACATAAAGGGTTGAAAATGAGCCAAAGCTACTTCCAGCTTTGGGGCCTGAGGTGGCCTTGGGTTAGGGAGACCAAAGAGGGAGGGTTAGCAGTTAGATGCCAAACCGTACCTAGCTTTGGAGCACACGGGCAGCATTGGGCTTGGGTGTGGAGATCGGGGTTGGGGGCAGGCTTCAGGGTCAAGGCATACCCAGCTTCTGCGCGCAGGCATGGAGTCGGGCTTCCAGGGCCATCACGCGCTGTTGCAAGTCCTCGTACCCGTAGGCACCCATTTCCTCCTGGATGGCAGCCAGGTTGCCAGAGAGGTTCCTCACCTCCTCCCGCAGGCGCACAATGGTCCGTGTGTCTGCTTTGTACTGCTCCAGCACTGAACTCAGGGGCAGCAGCTCTGTCATCCTGTCCTTCAGTTCCTGCTCACCAGGAGAAAATGGCCGCCGATCCGACCCCTGACCCTTGACCCATACCTTCATCCCCTATCGTCTTGGATACAGTGCTCATCCCTTGCCAACGGATGCCTTCAGGACCCCAGTGGCCAGCCAACCCCTCATTTCTTCCCAGATGTGGCCCCACCCTTGGAACTCAGGTCCTCTGGCTTTCACCGCAATCACTCTTATTGCAGCTCCTCCCCAAACCCTCCAACCACTCTCTTGACCTCAGAGCTGAGCTCAGAAGAACCCACCTGAAAGCTTTTGGCTGAAACTGACCCATCGGCTGCCCTGAGCCTTGCATCCAGGCTCCGCATGAGGGTCTCCATGCTGCGAACATACTGGAGATCCCGGTATGTCCTTAGCTCAAGGACCTCCATGGACTGAGACACATTCTGGACCTAGAAGGAAAACCATTCAGGAGACAAGCTCCTCCTCCCAGCCACTGACAGAATCAGGCAGCCAGGACCAGTTCAGACCCCTGCCAACCCTAGTCTCCCCTGATCTCACTGGCAACTTTCCGATAGCAGGCTCCACAAAGTCCCATCCCCTTCACACCTGGCCCCTCCTCCCCAACACTTGGATTCCGCCCTCCGGATACAGCAAGGCAGAGGGTCTTTTCCAAAATGAAAACTAGAACCAGGAGTGGTAGCACACACCTGTAATCCCAGCACTTGGAGGAATAGGCGAAGGATCAGAATTTCAAGGGTACCCTCAAAAAAAGGGCCCAGGCTGGGTGGTGGTGGTGCACACCTTTAGTCCCAGCACTTAGGAGGCAGAGGCAGGTGAATCTCTGTGACTTTGAGACCAGCCTGGTCTACAAAGTGAGTTTCAGGACAACCAGGACTATACAGAGAAACCCTGTCTTGAAAAGCAAAAAAGAGCCCAAAGTGGTGGGCCACAGTTGTGATCCCAGCATTCAGGCTAAAGCAGGAGGATTGCCATGAGTTCCGGTTCAGTCAAGGCTTCAGCATGAATTCCAGGTCAGTCTGGGTCAGAGTATAACCTTGTCTGTAACAACAACAACTACAACAACAACAAAAAGCAAAAACAGCGGTGGGAGGATCCTGGGGCTTTAAAAGCTCAGTAATAGAGTGGTTGTCAGGGGTGTACAAAGCCCTGGATCCAACCCCTGCATAAACTGGGTGGTTCATACTTGTATGCAAACCACTTGGGAAGTAGATCCAGGAGGATTTGAACTTCAAGGTCCTCCTTAGATACACAGTGAGTTCAAGAGCAGCCTAGGCTATAGAAGACCCGGAGGTACACATCACTAGTCATGCCATGAACTATTTTTTTTTCCAGCCACTGTGAACCAGGGCACTACGTGAAAGTCCACAGCTTTGGGGAAAGCAGTTTCAGTAAGGGCAGTGGGCAGAGCAGGACTCTGAGAGGCAGGGGTGGGTGGGTTGCAGGTCCCCAGGTGCTTCCTGCCGCCAAGTCAGCTTCCTCCTCTGTTCAGTGAGGGGGGTGGTTGCAGTTATCACAGCTGACACAAATAGGCAGTGACAGGGACTTCAGTCATCAAAGAATCCGAAACATCCTGGAGACAGATGAAGTGGAGGCAGCCAGGGTGAAAAGGATTCTGCATGCAGGCATGCGCGCGCGCACGTGTGTGTGTGTGTGTGTGTGTGTGTGTGTGTGTATGCATATATCTCTGTGTGTGTGTTTGTGTGTACATCCATATCTATGTGTAAGTGTGTTAGGTGTGTGTGCATACATACCTCTGTGTGTGCATACATACCTATGTATTTATATGTGTGTGCATACATATCTATGTATGTAAGTGTGTATATGTGTGTGCATACACATATATGTATATAAGTGTATGTGTGTGTGCATACATATCTATGTATGTAAGTGTGTATAGATGTATGCATACACATCTGCATAAGTATGTCTGAAGGCCAGAGATTGATGTTGATTGTTTCCACAATAACCCTCCACCTTATTCTTTGAGACAGGGTCACCAAACCTGAAGCTCACACTTCAGCCAGACTGGTTCACACTTCAGCCAGACTGGTTCACACAAGTTCCCAACTACTCCTCTCTCCTCTTTAAAACGTTTTAAAATTACATTTGTTTGTTTGGTATGTGGCAGTCAGAGGACACTTGGTGGGAGTTCGTTCTCTCTGCTAACCGTATGGGACCTGAGGATTGAACTCAGGCCGTAAGGCTTGGCAGCAACCCAGCACCCCTCCTCACCTCCCACTCAACAGGGTCTTCCTGTGTGGCCCAGGCTGGACTCAAACTTGTGGCCGTCATTCTGCCTCAGCTTCCCAAGTCTTGGCATTATAGGTGTGCACTGCCACTCCCAGCTGCACAATTTGCACAATCCTTTACAAAATGAAGAGCAGGGACACCCAAGGCTGCATCGAGCATTGGCTGCCTGGTCAGGGTGCACAAGAACAAACGAAGACATTGCCCCTGACAGGACAGCCGTCCCAGCTCTGTTATCATGTGGCCACTCTCTCTAGGAAACCTGGAACAAATAATGAATGAAGGCATTCACCTGGAAGACAGACGTGGGTACATGCCTATCACTCATCCCAACACTCCGGAGACAGAAGCAGGAGGACCAGAAGTTCAAAGCTTGAGCTACATAGTGAATTTTAGGACAGCCTGGGCTACGTGATACTGTTTCAAAATGGAAAAGCAACCACGTAGGACAAGTGGTGCCCAGTTTTAGTTCCAGTGCTAGAGAGGCAGAGACAGGTAGATCTCTGTGAGTTTGAGGCTAGTTTGGTTCATCTAGCAAGTTCCAGGCCAGCCAGGGCTTCACAGTGAGACCTGTCTCAAAATAACAACAACAACAACAACAACACAACAAGAAAGGTAAATTCAAAATATTTAACAGAGCTGGGTATGGTTACAAACGCCTTTAATCCTAGCAATGGAGAGACAGAGGCAGGTGGATCTCCAAGTTCAAGGCCAGCCTGGTCTACAGAGAGGGTTCCAGGAAAGCCAGGGTTACCTAGGGAGATCCTATCTCAACAAAACAAAAAAAAATAAAAAATATTTAATAAAAATGTAAATAAAAAAAGAAAAAACCCTACCTAGATGGTATCTTGGTCATTGGCCACTTTAAGACAAGCTACCCAGCTGGATGTTCTGTGGTTTAGCCTAGATGGTGACAGGTGGAGGAGAGGCAAAAGGGAAGATCAGCCTTCCCCCCCCCCCGTGCGTGCTAAGCCCTACCTTCTCCATGAGCTGCCGAAGCTCTCTGCTCCGACCGTCCCGGGCACAGGTGCTCTGTGCTGGGATCACAGCTGTACAGATGCACTTGCCGTCAGGTGCCTGGGCTGACGTGTAGAGCTGCCAGCCCTCCTCCGGGCTCTGGAAGAGAGTCTGCAGAGGAAAGGCTGCAGTCAGAGAGTCGGAACCCAGAGTGGGCTCTCTTCCATCTTACTGGAAAGGGCCCTGCATGCATGAGAACCTCAGTTCAGATCCACAGAGCCCATGAAAAAAGATAGAGACAGAGACTGGCTGGCCGCTGGAGGCTCTCTGGCCTGACTGGACAACTGGACACCTTAGCAGGCCAATGAAAGGCTCTGTCTCAAACAGAAGGTGGGAGGTACCTGAGGAACATCACCTACTGAGATCTTCCTCTGGTCTCAGCACATGTGTACAAGTGCATACCAGCACACACATGCGCACATGTGTACAAGTGCATACCAGCACACACATGCGCACATGTGGGGAGACAAGGGGAGAAGCACTTACCATGCCACTATGAGGACCCGAGTTTGCTTCCCCACAACCCACATAAAGTAGACACTGGAGATCATGTCTGTAACCCTGACACTATATCAAAGTGGGAGGTGCAGACAGGATTGGGTATCCACAGTAAGTTCAAATCAATACATTGATCTCCCAGTAGTGCTTAAGGAAACCCTGTTTCAGAAGAAAGAATGTAGAATGGAGGGTAACATCATTTTTGTTCATTTGTTTTTTTCAAGCAGGGCTGTCCTGGAACTCACTCTGTAGACCAAACTGGACTTGAACTAAGAGAGCTGCCTGCCTCTGCCTCCCAAGTGCTGGGATTAAAGCTGTACTCCACAATATCCCAGCATAGCAACATCTTTAAAGAGCAGACACCAGGGTCAGACAAGATGGCTCAGTGGGTAAAGTGCTTGTTGCATAAGCATGAGGATCTAAGTTCAGATCCCCAGCACCCACAAAAAGCCCTGGATGGTGGGGCAAGTTCTGGGGCCATTGTTACAGGAGGATCTCTGTAGTGTCTAGCCGGCCTAGCCTGCTTGGTGAGCTCCAGGCTACAGAGAGACCTGTCTCAGAAACAGCTGAGTGGCTCCTGGTGAACTATGCCTGAGGTTGTCCCTGGTCCCCACATGCCTGCTGTGTATACACATCCACACACATTTCAAACGTGGAGGAAACACACACAAATGTAAATAAGTAGAGATTGCACATGTTGAATTGTTGAGTAATACAGACAGAAGACATTTGAGGAAAAGAGGGTGTGAGGAGCAGGTGTCATTCAGGGTGTGACTTCCGGTGAGTGCAGACTGGACGGGATAGGGGAGCACCATCTGTATGGAAAGGTGTTCCAGGCAGGACGAACAGCAAGACCTGAGGCAGGGTCATGGACTTGGGTGACAGGAGCAGGGTGAGCCAGGCACTAAGTGAAGGGAGGCAAGAGTGGGGAGGTGACAGTGTGACAGTGAAGGAGCTGATGAGCAGCAGCTAGGACTTTGGCTTCTGGTGTGGATGAGGTAGAAGTCATGGAGAATCATCAGCAGAAGAGAGATAGATGCTTACTGACGCACTGACGCCGCACTGACGCGGGTGCTCAGTCCCAGCTCATAGGGACTGCTGGAGTCCAGCGAAGACAGTGAGCAGTGACCATGAGATGAGAAACGCAGAACTCCGGTCCTATCTAGCATGCTTGGTTTTGTATTGAGACAGGAGCTCACGTAGCACATGCTGGCCTCAAACTCCATCTTGTAGCCATGGATGACGGTGAAATCCTGATCCTCCTGCCTCCACCTCCTGAGCACTAGGCTGACAGTCATGAACAGCTACCCTGTGTTCCTGCAGTGCTGAGGAGGGAAGCCAGGTCTTTATGGCAAGCACTGGGCGTGCTGGGCAAGCATGAGCCACTGAGCCCAGCCCTGCCTGCAGTGTGTCCTGGAGAGGCAAGCAGCGCACAAGCCACTATCTGCACGGCTGTTACTGATCCCAGAGGCAGTGCCAAGGAGATGAGGCAGAGGTAAGCCAGGCTGAGTCGGGAGCAATTGGGGAGACTCCTGCTGCGTGCCCATCTCTTCCCACTCAATACATTCTTTTATTGAAATGTGAGCAAATGAGCTAACTACACAGTGAGCTCCACACCTCCACTAATTTATAAGAAAAATAATCCATTCACAGATGACAGAGGAGACGGTGGTAGTGACTCAGGCTTGTGCTTCTTACACCGTACCTGAGCTGGGGACTCCCTCTGTAAGAGCCTGCACGGTTTACCTTGCATGAACTCCTGCTCAATATTTTGTTTCCTTTTACAAATTACATTTATTTATTTACTTACTTACTTACTGTGTGTGTGTGTGTGTGTGTGTGTGTACACATTGTGTGGCTCAGAATGCATGTGGAAGCCAGAGGTCAACTGGCAGAAATTGGTTCTCTATTTCCACAGTGTGATTCCCTGGAATAGAACCCAGGTCATCAGGTTTGGTGGCAAGTGTTTTTACCCGCTGAGCCATTGCACCTACTGGCCAAGCCAGAGAGATGACTCAGCAGTTAGGAGCACTGGCTGCTCTTCCAAATGACCCATGTTCAATTCCCAGCATCCACATGGCAGCTCACAACTGTCTGTAATTCCAGTTCCAGGGGGTCTGACATTCTCACACATGGAAGCAGAACACCAGTATACATAAAATAAAAAATGTAATGAAAAGAAATGTTTTAAAAAGAAAAAAAGTGAATTAGGCAGAGCCAAGGCTCAAACAGCAGAAACCTCCCTGAGGGCTGATAGACAATTATGGTTGCTGGAGGAGGGACTAATGAGACCACAACCATCTCTGAGGGTTGATGGGCAATTAATGGTAGCTGGGGTTGGGGGATGAAGCTCAAGGCTCTGTCCCTGCCTTAGGATTAACATGCAGTAATGGTTGCTCAGGAGGAAAAGACATTTCCTCTGTGGTTTGGCCCCTGGTAAGGAGCCTATCACCCTGTAAACAGCCCTTCACCCACATTCTGTAAGCAATCAACCCTCACAAACCCCACTGGGTCACAAAAAAAGAAAAAAACATGAAAATAGAAAAGCTGGCTGGGAAGAGGGAGGAGTCAGCAGGAGTGGGCGGGACCAGGGAGGGATGGGATGAATACAATGAGCTGGGAAGAGGGAGGAGTCAGCAGGAGTGGGCGGGACCAGGGATGGGATGGGATGAATACAATGAGCTGGGAAGAGGGAGGAGTCAACAGTATGATTTTTTTTTTTTTTTTGCCTGAGTGTGTGTTTTCAGTCCCCTGGAGCTGCAGTTCCAGACAGCTGTTAGGGGCCATGTGGGTGCTGGCAATGGAACCAAGGCTCTCTACAGCAGTCAATGCTCTTAACCTCTGAGCCATCTCTCCAGCCCATCA
>NC_034599.1:16007918-16011878 GCF_900095145.1 Mus pahari
TTCAGACACTCCAGAAGAGGGCATCAGATCTTGTTATGGATGGTTATGAGCCACCATGTGGTTGCTGGGATTTGAACTCCGGACCTTCGGAAGAGCAGTTGGGTGCTCTTACCCACTGAGCCATCTCACCAGCCCCCTCAGGGAACTCTTAAAGGTTTGGTTTGGTTTGGTTTGGTTTGGTTTGGTTTGGTTTGGTTTTTTCCAGACAGGGTTTCTCTGTGTAATAGCCTAGGTTATCCTGTAACTTGCCTTGTTTACCTGACTGGCCCTGAACTCACAAGATCCAACTGCCTCTCCAGGACTGATATTAAAGGCATGTACCATCACAACCTGTAGAAGAACACTTGATTTTGCTGTTGTTGTTGTTGTTGTTCATTTTGTTTAGTTTTGTTTGTTTTGAGACAAAATTTCATGTATCCCAGGCTGGCCTCAAACGCACTGTGTAGCCAAGGGTGACCTGGTCTGATACTTCTGCCTATGCCCTGGAGTTCTGGAATGACAGGCTAGTATCACCATGGCTGGCGTCTATTAGAGAACTCCTGGCTGCTCCAGGAAGTCTTACAGAGCCAGGAGGCCTGGGGCTGTTCATCAACTCTGGGTACACAGGCTTATTTTCTGCACCCCCCACAAGAACCTCCAGGAAACAAAGTGGCTCCATTCTGGGTTAGTTTCCAGGATGCCTGGGTACCTGGACACTGTGGTCTTTATTTTGCCTCCATGCATACCTGTGCATTAAATGTCTGCCTGGGAAGACCAGAGAGGGCATAGGACCCCCATGAAACTGTTAGAGTTGTGAGCTGCCATGGTGGTGCCAGGAATTGAACCCATGTCCTCTGGTAGAGCAGCCAGTGCTCTTAACTGCTGAGCCATCTCTTTTTCTTTTGTGGTAGAGTCTCACTAAGTTACCCAGGCTGGTCTTGTACGCTCCCTGTGTCCAGGCAGCTGGGATTACAGGCTTGGTCCACCAGCCTCAGCCAGGAACTTAAGTCTAACACAGGAAAAATGGCCCACAAAAGGCTTCCCCTTGCTCCCCAAAGAAAGCACAGTTGCTTAGCCTCCTTTCAGAGCAAATCCAGCTTTTTCAAAACTGAACAATGAACAGGAGCCCAAATGTCCCTGCCTGTATATCCTCCCACTGGCTCAGGTCCCCAAGCAATTAGGCTAGAGCTCCCCTCAAAGATTCTCATTATGCAAAAACAAAGCAGCCCCGTCCACATAATTAGCATCTCCGGCCTGTGCTTCCTGGCATGTCCTTTGAAGCAAACAAGACACTTCTCCCAACATATGAAATATTGAATTGTAAAAGAGAAGCAAGATCTAAGTACCACGAAGAGACAGCTTCTGTGGCTTTCCTAAAATAATTGTCTGTATGGCACGCGCCCTGCTGGAGTGTTCTCTGCAGCTGTGTAATTAAATGCCTCGGGTTTGGCTGCCAGGTCTCAGCACACTAAGATCCTGAGTTTTGCCCTGCAGGGTTAAGTTCAAATATTCAGTCAAATTTACTACTATGGAATGGGAATGACCTAGAAGGCTTGATGTTGAAGGGTCCAAATGCCACTTCAAGACTGGGGTCTATGTAGCTTGGTACCAAAGTCCCTAATTCATGGAGGGTCTTAACCTGAGGTGCACAATGGTCTATCTCAGGGAAATGCATAAAATAACAGTGTGGAGCCAGCAAGATGGCCCAACTGGTAAAAGTGCTTGCCACTAAGCCTGACAATCTCAGTTTACCTCCAGGGCACTCACAGGGTAGGGGCAATTCCAAGTTGTCCTCTGACCCCACAAAAGCCATTCAGTGTCTTCACATTCACACACACACGCACACACACACACACACACACACACACACACACACACAGGAAAATCTCTTGGGCACATGAGAAGAGCGAGGAGACCCTCACCCAGTTGAAGCCTCTGTCTGGCAGTTAGTGGTCCCATGCCACCACCAATCCTTCAGCTTCTAGGAATCTCACCAGAAAACCCAGTTACAGGAAAGCATGTGTCCCTAAACCTCTTGTGCAACCAATGGCTTCTGGTTCTAACTTATCCAGTATAATTCCATCCAGGGCACCTCCTGAGTCACCCCATAATCTCATCAAAAGGCAGGGATGTTCTTTTCAAATACTTTATTTTAATTGGGGTGGGGTGGGGGGAGTGGTATGCGCACATGAGTGCAGTGCCCTTTGAAGCCAAAAGAGGGCGTTTGAGCCCCTGGAGCTTTAGTTACATGTACTTGTGAGCTACCTCTCATGGGCGCTGAGAACTGAACTCAGGTCCTCTGTAAAAGAGGGTCATCTCTCAAGCTGAAGAGGGTCATCTCTCCCTCCCAGGCACTCTTTCTTCTGGTTCTGGTTCCCATCTTAATATGTCCGCTAATGGGCTCTAAGAGGATAAGCTATGCCTTCAAGTACCTCTTCTTCAAATCACATTTTGTGAGCTGGAGCTTTCAAATACTTTCATGGAAGCTGCTGCCCCAATTAAGCACAGGGCTCCATAATAGACTCAGGGTTAATTAAGCCTGAGACACACAGGGCAATGATAGAGCTCCTTTCTAGAATTCCCCAGTGAGAGGCTGGGGGCGTGGCTCAGTGGCAGAGCCCCTTGCCTAGAATCCTCCAGTGAGGGGATGGGGGTGTGACTCAGTGGTAGAGCCCCTACCTAGAATCCCCTAGTGAGGGGCTAGGGGCGTGGTTCAGTGGTAGGGCCCTGCCTAGAATCCCCCAGTGAGGGGCTGGGGGGCGTGGTTCAGTGGTAGGGCCCTGCCTAGAATCCCCCAGTGAGGGGCTGGGGGCGTGGTTCAGTGGTAGNGCCCCTGCCTACNATCCCCCAGTGAGGGGCTGGGGGCGTGGCTCAGCGGTAGAGCCCCTGCCTAGAATCCCCCAGTGAGAAGCTGAGGACACAGGTTCAGTACTGGCTTAGTAGTCATGCCAGCCTTGAGGTTTATCCCCAACTCTGCTAAAATGAAGAAAAGAAAAAAGCTTCCCGAGACAGAGGGATTGTGGCTGGGTCCCCTGGGGGCAGCCACCCCCTGAGCACTGGCTGAGGGAGAATTAGCCAACTGGAAGAGAGCAAGCAGCTGCCTCTTAATAAAATGAGGATAGAATCGAATTTGAGACAGGGTAATTTAATCAGCAAGCTGAGGTGGCTTGGGGCTTATATATTTATTTGGACTTTTCTTCCTTCCAGAAAAGCATCTAAGTGGTTTACAAGGATATGTAAAACACCACACAATGGTTCCAATTAAATTTGAGAGTGGGATCAGACACTCTGGGAGGGCGTGCTGCCAACCCACAGCCAAGGTGGTCAGATGTCTGTTCTTGCACTTTGCCCAGCCAATTTGAGACTAAGAATCCAGCCCACACAAATCATAAGGATCATATGGCCAAGTACCAGGCTGCTACAGTGATCTTTTTTAAAAAGAATTCTTTTAATTACAATGTAGGGTGTGTGCGCACGAACGCACACAGGTGCGCACATGTGCCATGACGTGGGCGTATGTGTAGACCAGAGAATGGCTAGCCGCTCTCTTCTACTGTCTGAGCTCTCAGGTTGACCTCGGGCCATCCAAGGACCTTTACCTGATGAGCCCTCTTTCTGCCCATAAAAGAATCTTATTAGGCACTGTCTAAAGCTAGACAGGTAGGAGTGTCTCTTTTTTAAATTTCTAATTATATAATAATTGGCATAATAACTTAACATTATTAGATGCATCCACAGAAAGGAACATTATACAGCAAGAACAGTCAGGGACTCTGGGCCCTAGAGTGCTTATTTAGCATACATAGGCATTGGATTCCATCCTCATATCACACAAAGATATCATACGTATATATGGAACTCAGAACTTAAGACAGTCTACAAAAGGGCTGTACAACCCAGCCCCACCTCCATCTCTAAGTCAGACTTTCTTTCTTTCTTTTTTTTTTTTTTTTTTTTTTTTTTTTTTTTTTTTTTTTTTTT
>NC_034599.1:16011954-16033286 GCF_900095145.1 Mus pahari
ACTCACTTTGTAGACCAGGCTGGCCTCGAACTCAGAAATCCGCCTGCCTCTGCCTCCCGAGTGCTGGGATTAAAGGCGTGCGCCACCACGTCCGGCTCTTAGACTTTCTTATCACTGGCTTTAAAGTTTCTTTTCTCAGTGTGTGTGTGCGCGTGTGTGTGTGTGTGTGTGTGTGTGTGTGTGTGTGTGTGTGTGTGTGTGTTGGGGGTGTGTGTGTGTGTTGGGTGTGTGTGCGTGTGTGTGTGTGCGCGCGTGTGTGTGTGCACGCGCGCATGAGTGTGTGTGTGTGTGTGTGTGTGTGTTGGGGGTGTGATCAGAGTTGGTTTGGTCCATCATGGGGGGTCCTGGACGCCATCTCAGTCAGGCTTGGTAGCAAGAGCCTTTACCTAGCGATCCACCTCACCATTTAAACAATGCACACGAATCCCTCTGTAAGGAAAAATGTTAGATGGAAGCCAGGGCTGCTGGAGCTAAGCAAGCGACACCCCCCCCCCCCCACGCACTCACAGCCCAGCCCCGTCATTCTTAACAGGGCTCTCTTGTCACCCTGCTACCCTCACGCTTTGTTTTGTTTGAGAAAAGGTATCATGGAGCCCAGGCTGGCCTCTAACTCTGTGTAGTTGAGGATGACCATGACCCAGTGCTGGGATTACAGGCGTGTGACACCACACCCAGTGTCACACCACACTGAAGGTGGAACCCAGGGCTTCCCACGTGCTGGACACTCGCTCAACCAACCAAGACCCAACCCCGGCTCTAAAGCTTGCTTAAATTCATGTTTTTATTTTGGCAAAGGAGTAAGAGAAGCACAAGCAGGAAGAAGACTGAGAAAAACGAACGTGTTAACACCCGGCCCTGACAGCATATGGTGGGCCAAGAATTTGGCTTCTAACTCCTCAGCACAAAGCTCGAAAAGAGAAAGCTGGTCACTTCTGCTGTCCCCAGTGTCCTGAAAGCAGAGGACGCCGGATGCTCTCAAGAAGCAGCAACTATTTTAGGTACTGAGAGCAGGCAGGGATTTCTCCCACGGCCTCCCAAAAAGGGTTCTGTGATGTCACCCACGTCTTTCCGGGCAAAATCCAAAATCCTTACGGTTAGGAGCTGCCCCTCCCCTCCCCCCCTCCCCCTCTCCCCCACTCCCCTCCCCCTTCTCTGCTCCTCCCCCTCTCGTGCTGCCTTCAGGCTTCTCTCTTTCTGATCCCTTTATTCCCATCCTTTCTCTCCTCTCCCCTCCTCGTTTTCTTTTTCTTCTCTCTTCCCTCCTTCTCGCTTTTTTTTTTTTTTCTTCAGACAAATTCTTGGTCTGCAGCCCAGGCTGGCTCAGACTCTCAGCCTTCTTGCCTCCGCCTTCAGAGCGCTGGGACTCCAGGTGAACGCTCGCTCGCTCGCTCGCTCGCTCACTTGCACACCTAGCCCTGGACGTTTCTCACTCCTATTCCATCAGAGTGGAGCCTACTCCACAAGGTCCTGCCTGAATTTGTGTTCTCCATTAACAATTTGAACCCAGACAAGTTGGTTAACTTATCTGAGCCCCACCCTCCTCACCTGTAAATTGTCATGTTAACGGTTCCTACCTCACAAGGATCCCTGGGGGATGCAATGGTTTACAAAGACAGCCAATAGCGTGTGCATATAGAATTAAAATAGCCCTAAGCAAACGGGGTTAGAGAAGTTGGTCACAATCACCATTAGGCTTTACGGATTTCTTTTCCTTTCTTTTCTTTAAAAGAGATTTTATTTATTTATTTTATTTTCATCAGTACACTGTAGCTGTCCTCAGACACACCAGAAGAGGGCATTAGACTCTTATTACAGATGGTTGTGAGCCACCATGTGGTTGCTGGGATTTGAACTCAGGACCTCTGGAAGAGCAGTCAATGCTTCTAACCACTGAGTCGTCTCTCCAGCCCTATACAGTTTTCTTGATGGTGCTGGTGATGGAGCCCAGCGTCTCACACATTCTAGAGAGGCATTCTACCACTGAGCCACACACCAGTCCTGCAGGTAGTTTTTAAATTGCTATGTTCTTAATACCCAAAGACCAATGAAGTAAGGTGTGTATGTGTGTGTGTCTGTATGTGTCTGTGTGTGTGTGTGTCTGTGTGTGTGGTGTAAGTCAGAGGACAGACTCAGGTATCATTCTTCAGGAGTCATCCACTCCTTTACAGACACTCTTTATTACTTTGTGTGCCAGTATGTGGAGGCTGGAAGACAGCCTTGTGGCGTCCTCTCCTTACATCTTTATGTGGGATCTGGAGGTGAAACTCAGGTCACCAGGCTGCCACAGAAAAGCACCTGTACCCACTGGCCCATCTTGCCAGCCCCACCTTGTATTTAAACAGAGTCTTCCCCTGGCCGGAGCTCTCAGTTCAGCCTGGCTGCCTGTGAAGCCCAGCGATCCTCCTGGCTCTACCTCCCCAGCATTGGGCTTACAAGCATGGACCACCAGGCTCAGGGTTTTCAAAATAGAGTCTTCATGCTCTCAAGGCAAGCACTTTACCAACTCAGTCACCTTCCAGACCTGCACTTGTCCATATGTCAAGTCTAATTATTATCATTACTGTTGTCGGTGCATTTGTGTACATATGTAGTCACAAGCAAGCCATGCGCATGTGGAGGCCATATGACAGCCTTCAGAAGTAGGTTCAGATTCTCCCGTGTGCGCTCTGGGACTCAAACTCAGGTCTTCAGGTTGCATGGCAGGTGCTTTTATTCCCTGCGCCTCCTTGCCAGCCCCCTAGATGTTTGTTTGTTTGTTTGTCCCTCCACTCTAGAGATACAAGGACAGATGCTGGCATTGAGGTGGCCTTAGTGATGCCACCTAACAGATGCAGTCCACATCAGAAGTGTCAAAGTTCCGCATGGGCGGCGCTAATTATCAGTTTGACAGGATCTAGAAGCACCTGGGAGATGGGCATGCCTGTGCCGCGTTATTTTGATGACATTAATTGATATGGAAAGACACAACATAGTTGTGGGTGGGGCCATTCTCAGGTGTGCTGGCTTGCTTTTTTTTTTTTTTTTTTTTAACTTGACACAACCAAGAGGATGGAACCTCAACTGAAAAAATGCTTCCATCAGATTGGCCTGTGGGCAAGCCTCTGGGTCATTTTCTTGATTGATGGTTGGTATGGAAGGACTCACCCACTTGAGCCACTCTACCCCTGGTCTGCATAAGAAAGCAGGTTGAGCCTGCTTTGGTTGCCTTTGATCCCAACACTCTGGAGGCAGAGGCAGAGGATCCGAGGCCAGCCTGGTCTACAGAGCAAGTTCCAGGACAGCCAAGGCTACACAGAGAAAGCCTGTCTGGAAAAACAAACAAAACCAACCAACCAAACAAGCCATGAGCAACAAGCCAGCAAGGAGCGACGCTCTGTGGCCTCCCTTCAATTCCTGCCTCCAGGTTTCTACCCCGAGTGCCTGCCCTGACTCCCCATGGATTAGTCAAGTAAACCTATCCTATCGAAGTCATCGTCATGCTACCACAGCATGACTGAAACAAAACTAATACACTTGGGTGGTGAATGTAGCACAAATGGAGCCAGTGGACTGAGCAGCGTGGCCATTGCTCTCAGCTATGACTTCGGAGGCCTCATGATGGGTTGCATTAGCTCTGGTTGGTTTGACCTCCCTGCAATGAGGGACTGTATCCCTGAACTATGAGTCAGAATGTGTGGTTTTGTCAGGCACTCGGGAAACAGAGGCAGGTGGATCTCTGTGAGTTTGAGGCCAGCCTGATCTACAAAGTGAGTTCCAGGATAGTCAAGGCTATGTAGAGAAACTCTGCCTCAAAACAAACATACAAAGAAAAACAAAAAACAAAAAAAGAATGTGTTTTATTAAAAATTTTTATTTTATTTTATCAGTGTTTCCCTCCATGTATGTCTGTACCACATGCATACAGTACCCACAGAGACCAGAAGACAGTGTTGGATCCCCTGGGACTGGAGTTATAGATAGTTGTGAGCTTCCATGTGTCAGGTCCTCTGGAAGAGCCGTGTGTTTTAACCACTGAGCTATCTCTCCAGTCCTGTTGCTTGGCCGTCATTGTAGTAAAGGACATGTGTGCCACAGCATGCATGTAGAGATCATAGGACACTCTACGGAGTCTGTTCTCTCTCCACCTTCATGTAGGTTCCAGGGATCTAACTCAGATCTCCAGGTTTGAACAGCAAGCCCCTTTGCAAGGTGACCCATCTCACTGGCCCTGTATGTGAGCCAGAATAGATCCTTTGTGTCTTAAGTTGCCTTTGTCAGAGTATTTTTGTCACAGCAGCAGGGAAAGATACTATGACACATCCCCAGGTCAAAAGTAAGAGAGGCTGGGCCCACAATCTGTCCCAAACATGTTAATTATCAGGCCACACCACTTTTTTTATTTGTCTCACTGTGTAGCCCTGGCTGGCCTGGAACTCATTATGTAGACCAGGCTGGCCTTGAACTTACAGAGATCTGCTTGCCTCCAGCTCCAGAGTACTGGAATCAAAAGCACACGCTACCATCCCAACTGGGCTCTGCCTCCTAAGGAACACACTGACAAGGGCTGGGTTGTACCTCAGTTAGAGAGGGCTAGTTTAGCATTTATTAGCAAGCTCTCTCCTCAGGAAGGTCAGAGAGGGAGGGAAAGTGGAAGGGGGAGGGGAGGTCGAGGGACTCAGCATCACACTGACTCAGAACCTGTGGTGCCGGGCAGGGAGTAGAGGATACTGCAGCCCCTGATGCATCTGATGGGTGCTCTGAGGACACAGCATCTGCTAACAGGTTTCATCCTCGTCACAAGGCTGGAGGGGCCACTTTTCCCCAGGGCAGAGAAAAGCCAAGACTCTTGGCCACAGTGGCACAGCCTGTTAGTAGTAGCCAAGGTTCAAAGATGATCTCCCTTCAGGCTAACATGATCACAGCAAACATGACCTCAGTGCCTTTCCCCTGTCCTTTTCAGCTAAACCTGGGTTGCCATGACCTTTCAGGCCTCAGGGAGTGATTAAGACAGACCTCTGCCAAGGCAGAAAGTGGTATGAGGGTGGGGAGTTCTGTCTGTCTTTCAGATGTTTATGGAATGGCTCAGTGTTGGTGGGCTGGTTGGTTAGAGACCAAATGTCTTCACATATTCACAGTGAATAGTCTCCCTGCCTTCCCTCCCTCACCCTCTCCCCACTTTCCTCCCCAAGGAGGGCTGTCTGAGCTCTGGCTGACAGGGGCTCCTGGCCGGCTCTGAAGCAGTCCTGGAAGAGGGGCTGTGATAAATACTTCAGGGACACGCCTGGCTGCTGCATCTGAACCGTGTCAGCAGCCAGCCCTTTGGAGAGCTTGAGATAATAGCCAGCTGCCTTTGTCAGACCTGGAGCTGTTGAGCAAATCCCAACTGAGTGATAAGCTTGTCAGACTTTAAAAAGAGATCAGCTCACCTGGCTGGGCTGAAGGGCAGGGAATTGTTTGAGCCTTGGTGGCTCTGCCTGGGAGAGCCAGGAGGCAGAGTGGGCAAGACTGTGAGAATGCCCACTCCCTCACCCAGTCACACATTCAGTCATTCACTCACTTCTCATTCATTCTCCATTCATAATCCATCCATCCATATGTATACTCATTCATTCATTCACCCATCCATTTACTATCTATCCACCCATTGATCTATTGATCTATCTGTTCCTCCGTCCATGCATTCGATAATTTTATGGTTAGGGGTCACCACAACATGAAGAACTGTATTAAACAGTTGCAGCATTAGGAAAATTGAGAACCACTGTTGTAAGGGTTGGTTAGAGACCATGTGACAGGTACACTCCTTAAGACAGGAACCCACCCACTCAAAATAGCTTCAGGAAGTCTCTAAAACTGGCCAGATTCACTAGATTTCTCCCTGTCTAAGAGTATATAAGCAATAAAGACTGTTGAGAGTGAATCTCAGACACAACGAGCTGCAAAAGAAAACCTTAAGACAAGCCCAGCTGCCTGGAAGAAGCAGAAACCATCCAGGCTGCCTGGAAGAAGCAGAAACCAGCCAGGCTGCCTGGAAGAAGCAGAAACAGCCAGGCTGCCTGGAAGAGGTTTAGACCAGAGTCCCTTGGAAAGCACGCTGTCCAGCCTGTTGAGCAGCCTGCAGGCTGTGCAGTGTGCTCCAGGTTCCCAGCTTTGAGTGCTGTAACCCATGCTGGGGTGGGTTTTGATGACGCATCTCCCTTTGAGTGGTTTCTACCCTTGTAAAGTCCTCTAAAGCACATTGGTTTTCTAAGTTGGACTTTGGTGTCATTCGTACTTTGGTTTCTCCTCAGTCCCTATCTGAAGTGAGTAGGTGTTTGTTCTCACACAACAGACACTCATGCTCGATCATGGAATAAGCTAGTACCCACAAGAGTGGGTCGCTATTAAAAACAGCCTAAACCCTGTCTCGAAAAACCAAAACAAACAAACAAACAAACAGCCTAAAACTGAGTACATAAATAATAATATAACACAAAGGGTGAACCTTGCCAGGCATATTGGCTCACATCTGCAATCCCAGCACTTGGGAGGCCAACATAGGACAACTATAAGTTCAGGGCCAGCCTGGGGCTACATACTGAAACCCTGACTAACAACAACTAGTGGGTGAATAACAGAAGTGAGCCTGCCTCCTGAATAGCCCTGGCTTTCTGTCACATCGTGTGCCACTGCTGTAGCTATTCCCAGCACTGTGATGACATCCACCATGAGCCCCTTACCAGAAAGGACACCCAACCTTGGACTCTCAGTCTCTAAACATTTCTTCTTTGTGCATGACCCAGTCTCTGAAATTTTGTTACAGTCAAAGAAAATAAATTAATCCAGTATTCCTCCCACTGCTTAAATGTTCCCATAGTACTTAGGGTACATGCACACGTTCACATACATATACAGTGTTCTGTGACAGTGCTGTGTGACAGACCTATGCTAGAAATTCTTTAGCAATGGCAGAATGCTAATAATTAATAATAAATAACAGCGGATATTTCTTTCACTCCTCTGAGCAGTGCCCTGTGCTAAATGCTTGGCAGCTAGTTTCTCACAAGATTAAGTGAGATTAAGCCATAATGAATGTTCAGGTCCTGGATCTTCTCCCTTCCTTCCTCTTGCTTGGTAGCTTTCCAAGCTTATCACTTGGTCTGTGTCATCTGTAAAATGGCAATAAACAAGTCTACTTTACAGCGCGTGCACACACACACACACACACACACACGCACAACACATACACACCACACATACATGCCACATACATACACACACTCACACACATGTATACACACAGACACAAATAAAGAAAATGAAAAAAACAAAGGCAGTGGATGAACAGAGAAGATCCTTGGCATTGTCGTTGACCTCTGACCTCCACACACACTACCAGCACATATGCTAGCTCCACCACCGCACTAGTGTGTGAACCCGGGGGCTGGCTGCCTTGCACCACATCTGAACTAATGTGGGTGTCACAGATGTGCTTCGGGCATGTCATCAATTACCATCCACTATGAGCCACAGTGCTGAGCATGCGGTCCACAAGGCCCCAGGCTCTTATCACACACAAAACCCAACAGCTTCCAGAATGCTTGTGAGCGCCCTGCTGATTCTTTCCTAATAAAAGTCTTCTTTGAAGTAAGTTTAGGTTTACAGGAAAATTCCACACAACAGCCCAGGGAGCACCCTCCTGGTCCCTGGTCCCTGGTCCCTCTCATGCATTGTTAATGTCTTACATAACCCCAGCACATTGATCACAACCGAGCCCCCATCACTACTAACTGAATTCAGACTTGTCCAGTTTCTCCAGTTTTCCCACTCAAGTCCTTTTTTGGGCCCAGAAACCAATCCAAGATCCCACACTGCACTGAGTCACCCCATCTCCTTAACGCTTCTCTGCTCTGGGACAGTGTCTCCATCTTTCCTGTGACCTTGACAGCCTTGAGGAACACTACTCAGAGATTCTGTAAAATGCCCAGTAGCTTTTTGGTTTGGGAAGCCAGTGATTGCCCAGTTTTCTATATGAAGCCTCGTTCTCAGATTCGCCTTTTTATACTCAGGAACTTCACTGGGATCTAGCTCAGCAGTAGAGGCCCCTATCTAGAATTTTTCAGTGAGGGTTTGGGGGCATGGCTCAGCTGTAGAGCACCTGCCTAGAATCCTTCACCACCACCACCACCACCACCACCACCACCACCACCACCACTACCACCCATGGCTGGGGCATGGCTCAGTGATAAAACCCTTGCCTAGGTTCCCCAGTGAGTGGCTGGGGGTCTGGGGGATAGAACACTTTGGAGCATACACAAAGCCATGTGTCCTAGCACCACCAACAACCCCCAAAAAAAGTAAAATAAGAGGGGACCAGAACCCACATCCCTACACCCTTCTCATCCGTCTGCAGGTTCCCCCAGATGCCGCTGTCTTCCTGTAGCAGCTGCAGCTGAATTACTGAATGAACAAATCCTGGATCCACAGTCATTTACCTCTCAGCCTACAGTTTGGCTTGTTCTGTCTGCCTCCCTGCCAGAGGCCAGATCTATCGAAGTTCAGAGAGACATAAGAACGCCTGTCTTCTCAGAAAGCTTCCTTTTTGATCCTTTTCGTGTTGACATCAAGGACTCCTTTCTTTAATACTTAGCAGCTTTTGAACCAAGGACAGGAGCAGCCGCCGCATTTGCATCAGACAGCTGGTTTTCCAGGCGAGCTAGAGGTGCCTTTCTGGTGGCTTTTCCTTCTTCCTTCTCCCAACCTGTTACTGCTGTGTCTGCTTCTTCCTCCCTGGTTTTCCCTGTGCCTCTCTCTGGCAACGGTGGGGCAGTTAGGCCAAGGGCTCTGGAATTACCCAGACTCTGAGGTCTTCCTTGCCATAGCCAAGAGAAGCTTAGTGAGAACCACCCATGGCCCAGGTTGCTACAGCCTATTTAAAACGAGTGTTTAAATTTTTTGTTTTTAAGATTTTTGTTATTTTTAAGTGTGTGTGTGTGTGTGTGTGTGTGTGTGTAACTTAGGTCCTCTACAAGAACAGTATGGATTCAATCTCTAAGACATCTCTCCAGCCCTTTATTTATTTATTTAAAATGGGCATTTATTTATTTGTGTGGGGGGGGTGTCAAGATAAATGTTTAGAGGTCAGTAGATAACTTTTGGAGGCGGTTTTGACCTACTGACATGTGGATCCCAGGGATGGAACTCCAGTCGTCAAGCTTAGAGGCAAGTGTGTCTGTCTACCCAAGGAGCCATCCATCTTAGGGACCCAAATGAGCGGTTTCAAGTTGCATCATTGTGCATGTCTCCATATTTGCAATGGGGACCAAGATGGCCGCAGAGCAGGTGCCCTTCGCGCTAGTCGGCAGCGGGAACCCGCCCCTTAACCGCTTGCTCAGCGCAGGTCCAGCCCTGGAAGGCCGAGCTCCAGGCAGGGGGTGGGAGAGAGAGAGTGATTTCTCAGTCTGCAGGGTCCCTGCTGCTGGAAGCCCGACTCCGATTTAATCTCTCACCTGAAGTTTGTCAGAAGTAAAAATGAGCTCGGATGAGCTTTTTAGACACTTCCCTCGACTTACAGGAATTCAATTTCTGGCCAGGGTATAAATCTGCAGCCCTTGGTACTCGCGGTGGGGGCTGGGCCCGAGCTGCGGCAGGGGCTGGAGTTCGGAAATCAATCCCGCTGTGCGGAGAGGTCGGCGCGGGAGAAATTTATCTTTCGTGCTGGCGGAGGCGTTTGTACGGATAGCCAGGGACACCCTGGCACAAAATGAAACGTTTGCTGCAAGGAGGCTCCCGGGCAGGCTGGAGACAGACGGTGGAGGCTGCACACGGGCTGGGACATGAGGGCGAGGAACTACCTGCTGCCCAAGGAGCCCTCCCAGAAGCTGCCAGCTCTTGGGATGGCCTCCATGGCTTCTGCCATGTCCCTGGAAGTCCAGGATACCAGCTGGCTTGCCACCCTTTCTTCACTGCTCTCCCGCCCTCTTTGTTTGTTTTGTTAGTTCCATGCTGTTCATCAAACACAGGGCTTGAGCCCCTCACTGGGGGACTCTGGGGAGGGAATCTACCGCTGAGCTACATCTCTAGGGTGGCTACTTCATTTAGGTGTCCAGACCATTCTTCACTTGGTTGTACCTCTGGACATATGTTCCAAGGTTTCAAACAAATGTCTAAATGCATTTAGTCCTCTCAGCTGATTCTGGATCCAAGTTTCCTGTGTTCAAATCTTAGTTCTGCTATGTGCTATTGGACTTGAAGTAACTTAGCCACTCTGGCCCTCAGTTGCCCAGCTGTAACCTGAGGCTCAGCTGCTCTGAAATAGCGCCCATCTGATGGTCTCGGAATAAGCTGTTTTAAGTATTTAAATGCTTTACCTGATGACATGACAGGGCACTGCTCTCATCCTGGTACATGGGAGGCTGAGGTGAGGCGATCCAGAGTCCAAGAACAGCCTAGGCTCTAGAGAAGGCACGGTCATGACAGAAGCAAACAGAAGCCTCCTCGTGCAGTGTGGCTCATAGGGAATGTCATAGAGCTGCTTTCAGAATAAAAATAAATGGATAGGTCTAGCGTGACACTTGTCTTTAATTCCAGCACTCAGCAGGCAAAGGCGAGTTGGAAGCCAGCCTGGTCTGCAAAGTGAGCTCCAGGCCGCCAGGGCTACACAGAGAGACCCTGTCTCAACATAAACAAATATATAAATAAATACTAGTGAGTGGGTGTGACCGGGAGTACAAAAACAAAGGGGTCACACAGTCTGAAGTTATTTTTTTCCAATTACACTTCATGTATGTATGTATGTATGTATGTGTGTATGTGTATATGCTCATGTCATGGCAAGCTTGGAGAGGTCAGAGGACAACTTTCTGTGGTCAACTCTATCCTTTCACCGTATGGGTTCCAGGGATCAGACACAGGTGGACTGGCTTGGCCATAAGTGCCTTTACTGAGTCATCTCACAGGCGCTGCCTTGGCTCTGCAATACCAAAAGTGAGCAAGTTGTTTACTGTCTCTGAGTCTCGGTTCCTCATTTCCCAAACAGGGAAACTGGTGACAGTACAGTTGATGGTTTGCGGATGCAGGGAGCTAATGTATTCTGAGTGCTTAAAGTCGCAGTTCAGAGAGAGCTCTTGAGCTCCCCGAGGCTGTTTTCCTCACAAAGGGGGCTAGGACTGCAGCTCCAGAGCTCCCCAAATTCACACACAAGCCAAAAAGAGACAAGTGAGGAGGCAATTATAAAAGGGTGTGACAAGGGCTGTGTGAGGAAAGCTGGCTGAGTGGGACTGATGGAGAACAGAAGCCACAATAACTGAACAAAACAAGTGGGTAAGTGGGGGCCGTGGAGTAGGAAGGTCAGATGCTTGGCAGAGGGAACCTCACCAAAGGCCCAGTGGGCACGGGCACCTGCTCCTCACAGGAGCGTTCACTAAGCATCTACTATGCACTGGGTACTGCCCCACGCTCTGGGAGTGCAGCCACAAATGAGGTCCTTGCCTTCCTAAAGGTTCTACCCTAGTAGAACATTTCAAAAGCTGTCAGTGAGAAGCTGAGGATAAAACTAGGGGTGAGAGTGGGGGTGGGGTCTGGGAGTTGAGCTAGAATGTTCTCCATTTTTCCTCCAAATCTAATTTTTCCTCTGCTCCATTTCCTCTGTGCAGGAGGTTTGTGTAGGCATCACTTTTATTACTGTAACAGAATGCCCGAGGCTGGTTAATTTATAAAGCAAAGATGTTTATTTAACTTTACAGTTGGGGAAGATGAAAAGGCAAAAATCATGTGGGTAGTTGGGTTAGCCACAGGTCCTTACCACTGCCGCTACCACCACACTATCCCTGAACTCATTATATAGCCCAGGCTGTTCTTAAACTCCTGACAATCCTCTTGTTTCAGCCTCCCAAGCACTGGGGTTACAGGCACACACCACTCTACCCAGCCCTTTATCAATTTCTGAGCTGCTGTTGCTTGACTGGCTTCAGAGCCTGCATCAGCTCCCTTCTGAAGGCTCTTCCCATACATAGCCATACTCTGAGACACTGGAGTTAAGACAAATAATGTGCTTGGGAGGGGCGTACACAGTTTATCCCTTGATTGAACTGAGCCAAGGCAGCCAGAGAAACTCACATGGAATTCCATGCATCCTTTGGACTTTCCCAGATTTTCCAAAGAAATTCATGTCCAAGGCAGAAGCAAGCTGTGGCCCAGCATCTGCCTAGCATGCACGAGGCCTTCGGTTCCATCCCTTGGACCCAAAGAGAACCACAAAAAGACAGAATGCACTTGCAGGAGAGTGGGTGGTGAGGGCCACCTGGGTCACCGAGCCCTTTGTTAATAAGAATGGGCCACTTGAAGGGAAAAATCGATCCTGGCAGAGCTGGGAGCAGCTGCTCCCAGGCAGAGAGGCCCTTTGCCCGCTCTGCTCCTTTGCGGATGACAGTCAGCAGGGGCCTGTCATTGTCTTGCCAGGTGGCTGAGCTCAGAAGGGCCTTCAATCAGCAGGCATTGTGGCTAGCTGCACCTGTGTCCAGCCCGCTTAAGGCAGGAGCTCTGGCAGGCACCTCCAGCCTCAGCATTCTGAAGACCAGCCCTGCAAGTGGCGATTGCATTATCGCCTACGTGCGTGCGTGCCAGGCGCACTGCATGCGAGGCTCGTGCACTTAACCTCGCCCAGTGCATGGCAAAGAACGTGCGTGCGTGGTGCTGCTCTCTAGCCTTGTCACTTTGGGCAAGTGACTTGAACCCCATGGTAGCTCAGTTTCTGCGTTTGTAAGACAGAGCTATGGGTATGTCTTAGTCTCCACTGCCGGGGGGATGCTCGGGCATGCCTTAGAAGAAAGTTTCAGTGGCAGAGGCTGCTGTGTCCTCTCAGACTGGAAAAGGAGCAGCAATGGCAGATGGCCCCAAGGAGGCACTTGAAGATGAGGAGACAGAAGGCTGAAGAGGGACTATGGAAGCAGTGGAGACTGGCAGCCGTCAGGTGTCACTGGAGGCTGCAGTCCTGACTTGGCGGTCAGTACTCAGTGCTCTTGCGGAGGACCTGAGCTCAGTTCCCAGCGCCCACATTCATAGTTACCCAACTGCCTGCAACTGCGGCTCCAGGGACACAGCACCCTCTTCCAGCCTCTGACGGCACCACGCTGTCCGTTCTCACACACAGGAAATAAAAACAATCTTTAAAACAACATAGAAAGAGCTGCAACCCCAAGCTTTGGTGTGCTGGATGGTTTTGTGTCCACTTGGCACAAGCTAATGCCATCTCTGAAGAGGGCCCCTCAATTAAGAAAATTCTAGTTCTGGAGAGGTGGCGCAGAGTTAAGAGCACTGGCCTCTCTTCTAGAGGTCTGAGTTCAGTTCCTAGCGTGGTGGCTCGTAACCAGCCGTAATGAGACCTTGTGCCCTCTTCTGGTGTGCAGGCATAATCAGGCAGAACACTGTATACATAATATACAAATAAATATTTTTAAAGAGAAGAAAGGAAGAAAGAAAGAAAGCAACCGCAAGCAAGCAAGCAAGATTGATTCTTCCATAAGATGGGCTGTAGGCAAGTCTGTAGGGCACTTACTCAATTAGTGATTGATGTGGGAGGGCCTAGCCCACTGTGGGTGGGGCCATCCCTGGGCTGGTGGTCCAAAAAGCCAGTAAGCAGCACCCCTCTACCGCTTCTACATCAGCTCCTGCCTCCAGGATCCTGCCCTGTTTGAGTTCCTGTCCTGACTGCCTGTGATGATGAACTATGGTGTGGAGTAGGCCAAATAAACTCTTCCCTTTCCTTGTTTGCCAGAAGCAAGCAGAAAACCAGGGGGCAAGGATACTTGGGAAATGTAGTTTTCACAGGTCTATCCCACAGAGCAGCACAGGAAAAGGTCTGGCATGGACCCCAGATATATAACCAGCACTCAGGACCAGATTCTTGCTCTCCACAGTCACCTGAACCAAACTAGTCACGATAGAACATCCACTCCTGTTCAGCCCCAAGTCATTTCTAAAAGAAGGAAAAAGGATAATGTTCTATTTTGTTATTTAGTTTATTTGTTATTTATTTAGTTGTTGTTTTTGAGACATGATCTTTCTATGCATCCCTGGATGTCTTGGAACTCTCTCAGCCTAACCTCCAACTCAGAGATCTGCATGCCTCTGCCCTCCCAGTGCCAGGATTAAAGATGTGAGTCACCACACCCACAGTTCTTTTTACTTATAGGTGTGTGTGTGTGTGTGTGTGCCATATGAGTGCAGGTGCCTATGGAAGCCAGAAGAGGGCATGAGGTGCATCAGAACTAGAGTCATAGGCAGTTGTGGGTGCTGGAAACCAAACTTGGGTCTTTGGCAGAAGCAGCAGGAACTCATAGCTGCTGACCCATCTTTCCAGGCCCAATTCTTCTTGTCCATAGTGAAGAATGAGGTAGAAAAGTCACCACCTCTGAGAAGCCCACCATAATTGCTTCCTGAACGCAGACCTTTAAAAAAGTGTTTGTTGTTTGTTTGTTGAGTGTATGCACACACTATCTATGGGTGTGGTCACACATGCTTCAACTTGCCTGTGAAGACCAGAGGACACATTTATGGCGTGGCTTCTCTCCTTCCACCATTTCAGCAACCCCAGACCTTATCTCCTTGCTGACTCTCGTCATGATGAAAACCTTATTATTATCACACAGTTGGTGAGTGAAATAGATGAACCATGTTCTAGCTTAGATGTGGCTTCTCCTTACAATCGTTTCTGGTTCCCAGTATGGCAGTCTGAGAGGGTGATGGGTCCTAAGAAGAGGTCATTAAGACATGCCCCTCACCAGAGAGTATGGTCATTCTGGGGAGGGGATCCCCCGCCCCCGTTTATTCTCTCCAGAAGGTTGTAACAGTGAGCTTAGAAGTGGGAGTGTGGCTCAGTGGTACAGTCCCTCTGCCTTGGAATCCTCTAGTGAGGGGCTGGGAGCAGAGTTCCATGGTATCAACATATGTGGTGGTAACAGTTCCCACCACAAAGCCCTCATCTGAGCCTGTCTGATACCAAGTCCATACCCTTGAACTTCATACACTGTGTGCTGAATCTTTCTGCTTTATAAGGTTATCTAACCTCAGGCATTTCATTATAGCCATGAGAAAGTAACACAACTAATCAGGAGGGAAGTGGCCAAGGACAAGAACATCTGCCTCCATCATCTCCACTTTCTCCATGTCTAAATTGCCCCTTAAAGCCTGGTAGATGACAAATAAATATCTGTACAGTATTTCCAGAAAAAGAGAACCTGAGTCGATGCTGCTTGCTTCTATGTTCAGCGCCAGAGCTAGGGTTAAGAGCACAGTGCTGCCCTCCTCCATCCGGCCCCAAACCATCCTAGTTCCAGGAACCCCTCCATGCTAAGAGAAAAAGTCACCACTTCCGGGAAAACCCTCTCATTTCCAAGGACAGGTGAGGGTCACTGTGTGCATATGCCAGGCTAGCTAGCCACAATCTTTCAGGGATTCTCCTGTCCCCACCCCCTCCTCTACAAAAAAGCACTGGCATTACAGATTCTTGCTATCATGGCTGTCTTTGTGTGGGTCCTGGGGATTTGAACTCAGGACCTCACTTCCCTCTTCCCCATCCTTCACCCTTTCTCCTTACCTTATTCCTTCTCCTCCTCCCAGTCCCTCCTCCCCTCCCTTGCAACCTCTTTCACATGGTGGACACAGCTGGCAGGCCCCAGGAGCACAAAGGAATTGAGTGCATGTCTGTTTCTCTTCTAAGGTTTCCACTGGCCCTTTCCTCCTCTCCCTCCATCTGTCTGTCCTGCTCTGTCAGCCATCCCTTCTTCCTCTCTCCTCTTAGAGCGGACACACAAACTACCCCACTCCCATGCTTTTTGAGATAGGATCTCACTATGTATATAGCTTGAGCTGCCCTCAAACTCTCAGCCATATGCCAGAATCAGCTGACTTGAGTTCAGATCTGCTTTCTGGCTGTGTGACCTTGGGCAAGTGATTTAACCTCTCTGGGCTATGCTTTTCCCATTTGCAAAGCAAGGACAGTGGCAATGCTTCCCATTAGGGTTAAGAGACCTGAGAGCACCCTCTGCTTGTTCAGGTTAGCATCTTCCTCAAGGAGCCATTTTGGAATTCCCAGGCAGGTCAGGGAGGCAGAGGACCGCGTCTCCAGCAGTGAGCTAATGAATCCAAAAGGGCCCACAGCTGTGTCATGGGATGTTCAGGGCCAAGTTGGCCTGATTTTCAGCCCCAGGGAACTGAGAACTGGAACTACTGTCAGACAACCACGGTGGAGTTGCACAAATGTTTAGTGGCCCTGTAGCCCTCACTGGTAATGCTCAGGGAGTATAGGAGCTGTTCTTGAGGTTCTGCCTGAAGCCCATGCTGATGAGATGTGCTTACCATCCAGCTGTGACCTGGAGAAGACTGGAAGACGCCCTCAGCTCCACGGGTAGCGGGTGACTGATGGCTAGTGCGGGCGCCCACTCACAATCATCTAGAGGGAGGACTCTGTAATGCAGTTTGTGTTCCAAAATGCTCCCACACACATGTGAGGGAGGAGAGAGGTCTTCCTCAATTGCTTCACACACACACACACACACACACATACATATATGCATGTGTCTCTGTGTGTGTATATGTGTTTGTATCTGTGTCTGTGTGTGTGTTTTGAGGCAGGGTTTCTCACTGAGCCTGGAGGTCAGTGATTGAACTAGGCAGGCCAACCAGCCATAGGTATCCCCTTGTCTCTGGCTCCCCAGCACTATGACATCTGGCTTTTTTATGTGGGTTCTGGGAGGTTAGACTCACAGTCACAGACTTTCACAGAAAGCACTTTCCCAGGTCAGCCCTCTCTCCAACCATGGACTTAATTTCATTCATTTAGTTTTGGGAGCAGGATCTCATGGAACTCAAGCTGACTTCCACGAAGCTAAGACTAACCTTGAACATCTGCTCCTCTTGAGAGTACAGGTGTGTACCACCATGACTGTCTTTTGGTTGGTTGGTTGGTTGGTTGGTTGGTTTTAGTGCTGGAGGTGAATGTCAGGATGTTGAACAAACTAGACCAGAGCTTTACCTCTGAACCACACCACCAACCTCTTGAGGAGGTTCTAGGCAGGGGCTATACAACTAAGCCATGGCTCAAGCCTCTACTGAGCAGATTTCAAAAAATAATATATAGGCTGTGGGGTAGCTGGGCAATAGAATGTTTACTTAACAGGCATGAGGTTCTGGCTTTTTGAGACAGGGTTTCTCTGTGTAGCCCTGGCTGTCCTGGAACTCACTCTGTAGACCAGGCTGGCCTCAAACTCAGAAGTCCACCTGTCTCTGCCTCCCAAGTGCTGGGATTAAAGGTATGCACCACCACGCCTTTTCAATCCCTTGTTCTACACACACACATTCACACACACACACACACACACACACACACACACACACACACTCCAAACATAACTTGCAAAAGACAAGATTCTCAGCATGTCCCTTATTCAGATGGGAAAACTGAGGCCCAGAAAAGGGACTGGGTTTAAGTCATGGGTAAGGAAGGGGCTCATGAACTGGGGTGTGGCCTTTCTACAGTTTGTACCAGTGTGTAAGTGTGAGTGGCTGCCTTTGCCCAAGTGTGAACAGAGAAGAGAGCTTAGGCAGATTCTGGTCCACGCTGAAACGCTGGGTGTTTGCATGAGTATGTGCAAGGGAGGCAGCCCCTGGTGGGTATGAATGCATGTCTCTTTATTCACCCGGGTGTGAACGTGTGTGTCATGAACAGAAGAATGATAAATTGTGTGTCCCAGGGGCAGAAGAGGAATCAAGATAAGGGCTTTTGTTGTGCAATCACAAGGACCTGAGTTCTAGCCCTTAGCATCCATGCAAATATTGAGCACGAGTTCCTGTTACCCCAGCACGGTGGGAGGCAGAGACCAGAGGATCTAGGTTTGTGTGTGAGTGTGTGTGTGTGTGGTGGTATGGGGGGGGATGCTGCACCAGTCTAGCTTCAGTTTCAGTGAAAGACCTGTCTCAAGAAGTAAAATAGAGAGTGTTCTCTGGCTTCTGTGTGTACATGGATGTGTGCACTCCTATACACACACGTGCATACATCACACATACATGCATACAGGACTGTGTTTTCACAGTGAATCTCTGTATGTTTGTGCACACATGTGTTCATAGAGAGACAGCTCTGGGAGACTCCACTAGATCTGGTACTGAACTCAAAGCCCTCAGTGGGTGAGGGAGGTACCCCACCAGCCACGGCCTGTTATTTATAGATAGATCCAGCTTCATAAATTTCAAATGTTTTTTTTTTATCTCTCTCACTGCCAGGCACTTATAAATATTCATGAGTTTCCTGCCTTGGAATATCTGAGTAGTTGGGAGGAAGGGGGGGCTGGCCGATTGAGGGCAAGGAGAGGGTCCCTGGTGGTACCAGGCGGGTGAGCGTGGGAGGACGGGGGTCCCTTTGGGCTTGTCCTCTTGCCTCCAGGGTTTCCTTCCAAGCCACAGCTGGCGAGATGGAGAAGGCTGGCTGCCAGGATGGAGTTCTTCCAGAGTCTGCTTTTATTCTTCCCTGGTGACTGTGGAAAAATACCGCCCACTCTGGGGCAGAGAAGGTGTCCACCCGGTTTTCTCAGCTCTAGCCGAAGCTCTAGGTGGGAATCTTAGTACCCTAGGATCCCTAGCTACAGACGAGCAGGGAGTCCACACAAGAAGGTATCCGTGCCTCCCAGCTCATCCCATTGTTGGAAAGAAAGGGGTGATAAGACTGGGAAGGGGGCCCAGCAACAGGGCTCAAGAGGGAACATGGTGCTGTGGCCAAGCCCTACAAGCAGAGTTCAATTCTTCAGATCTACAAGGTGGAAGAAGAGAACTGACTCCCCTGAGTTGTTCTCTAACGTCCTTACATGGGCCTGGCTGTGCATGCATACACGCACACGTGTGTGTGCAGAAACAGAATAAATAAAGACTATGAAGAAATAAAGCATACATATGGGTGTATATATGCATGTAAATGTGTAACATCATGCATGTGTAAGAGAGACACCAAATTTTTGGATAATATTCCAGTCCTAGGGCCAGTGAGATGGCTCAGTGGGTAAAGGTGCTTGCTACCAAGCAGGATGACCTGAGTGTCTTCTTAGGAACCACATGGAGGAAGAGAGATTTGACGCCCGCAGACTGTCCTCTGCCTTCCACATACACGCCAATGGTAGGCTTCCCTCCCACATAAATAAGTATATCATTTTCAAAATATATTCAAATCGGTTTTTCTTGGATGCTTAGTAGGATATGCTTCCAACAGTGGCCATGTGATTTCCTTCAGCCAATGATCTGCACGCATCAGTGAGCTGTAGAAGAAAACTTCAAAGGCTGATGGGTTGGGCTGCGATGTTCAGTGGTAAAGTGCATGACATGCAAACATGAAGACCTGAGTTCAAATCTCCAGAGCCTACATAAAGCTGGACACAGTGGTGTGCATCTGTAATCCCAGTGCTTCTACAGCAAGATGGGAGGTGGAGACAGGAGAGTACCATCCAGCCTGACATATATGGTGAGCAACAAAACGGAGACCCTGCCTCAAAAAGGTGAAAGGCAAGGGCCAACAGCCAATGTTGTCCTCTGCCCTCTGCTATGCATGTGCCATGGCCCATGTAAGGAGGTCAGAACACACACCACACACTCACACACACACACACACACACACACACTCATATACACTCACTAACTCACACAACTCACTCACACACTTATACACACACACACTCACACAACTTACACAACTCACTCACACACACTCTCTCACACAACACACACAACTCGCTCACACAACTCATACACACACTCTCACACACACACAACTCACACAACTCACTTACACAACTCATACACACTCACATTCACACACTCATTCACACATATACATTCTCTCACACGCACATATCCACATACTCACATTCACACACTCACACTCACATACTCATTTACACACTCACACACCAAACATACTTGCTCACACACAAACTCACATACTCATACACTCACAAACAACATACACTCTCACACACATGCATTCACATACTCATACACACTCACACACAATACAATACATACCCACATACTCACATACACATATACACATTCACACTCATACTCTCTCACACACACAAAACACACACTCACTCATACACACACATAATACATACTCACACATACTCACATTCACACACACTCACATAACACACACTCAATATACACATTCACACACAATACACACTCTCACAACTCACATACTCATAACACACACTCACACACAATACATACACACTCACACACAATACATACACACTCACACATTCTCTCACAAACACACATATAAACACTCATACAATAAAAGAAATAAATTAGAGGAGGAAAGATGTTGTGCTTCATCGCTTCAGAGCTTTCAGCCCATTTGAGTCTAAGATCAAACGTGGCCATGGGGATGGAGGCCACAGAAAAGCTGTTCACTAAGATCAACAGGACACAGGAGATCCTCTTCTAAACACGACCCTCATGCAGGCCCCACCTACTAACCAGTCAGCTATAAACACATCTGGGGGTGAGATTAGCACCTTCACCATCCAATGGTCGCTCAGTAGCCCCACCTGCTGGAGAATAAGCCTTTAACACACAAATCTTTGCAAGGGGGGCAGGGGGGACATTTTATATCCAAATTATGTAGCCTAGTCTGGCTCTGAGCTCCATATCCTCTTGCCTCCAGGAGAGAGAGAGAGAGAGAGAGAGAGAGAGAGAGAGAGAGAGATTGCACGCTGTAGTAAATGTGGTTCCAAGCCAGACTGTCACCCCAGCACTTGGAAGGTGGATGTGGAGCTCAAGGCCAGCCTAGGCTACACAGAGAGTTTGAGGATAGACTGGCTGATGTGAGGCCCTGTCTCAAAAACACAACACAAACAAACAACAACAAAAACAGTTCAGAAATCCACACACTCAACAGTTTATAAGAAATGGGTCAACAGCTAGGAGAGAACCCGTGGGCCCCGTCGATCTCCCCAGAAAACACATTTTCTGGTTTGGAGGGGAGTTAGCCTTGTTTTAGCTCTACTTAACTGCCAGCTTGGTACAACCTGTTTGTGAAAATGTCTGGGGGCATTATTAGAATTGATGGTTGATGTAAGAGGGTCTCCAGCCTAGCCAGGCACAGTGGCACACACCTCTCATCTCAGCACTCAGGAGGCGGGGGCAGGTGGACCTCTGTGAATTCCAGGCCAGCTTGGTCTACACAGTTCTACGATAACCAAGGCTACAAACAAAACAAAACAAAACAAAACAACAACAACAAAAACAAAAAACTGTCAAGAAAGGTTGAAAGAAAGAAAGGAAGAAGGAGAGAGAGAGAAAGGAAGGAAGGAAGGAAGGAAGGA
>NC_034599.1:16033876-16036357 GCF_900095145.1 Mus pahari
GAAGGAAGGAAGGAAGGAAGGAAGGAAGGAAGGAAGGAAGGAAGGAAGGAAGGAAGGGAGGGAGGAAGTCCTGCATATGGGTGGTGCCATCCCCGGGAAGGTGGGCCTGAGCAAAACCTTTACGTTAGCCAGGCAGCAGCATTCCACTGGTTTCTGCTTCAAGTTCCTGTTTGAATCCCTGCTCTAACTTCTCTCAGTGATGAACTGTGGCCTGGACGTGTGAATCAAATAAACCCTTCCTCCCCAAGTACATTTGGCCAGTGTGTATTATCACAGCAATAGAAAAGCAACTAGAACATCTGGTCTACCTCAGCACTCAGTTCCAACCGGCTGTAGGCAGCCTTCAGTTTCAAACATGGTCTGTCTCAAGACTCAGGTCAACCCTGGTCTATGCCAGTACTCAGTTACACCCTGTTGTATTTCAGGATCTGGGTGGGGCTTCTTTCTCTGGAGTCCCCAGCACTGCTCTGATCTGTTGGAATGAATTTGTTTCTAGTCTAAGTTGCAACAATCTGGAGTCTAGCCTTAGATACATGCTTAGCCTTCATGGTCTGGCGTCAACTCTGGATTCTCTAAAGACCCCAGGGTTGTTGTCTTTCAGGTTGTTGTCTGATCAAAGCTTGGCCTATCTCACAACATAGGTCCAGGTGACTCCATAGTCACAGTGCCCTAGTTTCTCAGCATCCTGTCATGTGTGGCGCCCACTCCCACATGCCCAGGGTCTGGCACCTCTCAGATGACATCCCTCACAAATGGCTACTGTGTTCCAGGATGAGTGAAGGCAAGGCCATTTCATTTTCCAACATGGTTAGCTAAAGATCCTTCTTTCCTCAGAAATTATGAGCTCCCCCTTACTGAGTAACCCAGGATAGCCTTGAGTTCCTGATCCTCCTGTCTCTACTTCTATGCTGAGACGGTAGCTGTGCACCTCCATACCTCAATTTTATCCCCCCCAAGACTTCTCCCTGTTTTATGCTATTACTCTTAAATATCTTTTTAAAAAAGATTTATTTATTTATTTATTTATTTAATATATGTGACACATTGTTGCTGTATTCAGACACACCAGAAGAGGGCATCGGAACCCATTACAGATGGTTGTGAGCCACCTGTGGTTGCTGAGAATTGAACTCAGGACCTCTGGAAGAGCAGTCAGTGTTCTTAACCACGGAGTCATCTCTCCAGCCCACTTTTAAATATCTTATTTATTATTATGGTGTGTATGATATCTGTCTGTGTGCATGCTCGTGTGTGCGTATGCACACATGAGTGCCACAGCATGTGTGAGAAAGTCAGAGAACACCTTCAAGAGTTAGTTCTTCCCTTTCACCATGTGGATCCCAGAGATTAAACTCAGCTTGCCAGCACCTCTCTCCACTGAACCATCCTGTGGCCCTTGTACTGGCTGGTTTTGTGTCAACTTGACACAGCTGGGGTTATCACAGAGAAAGGAGCTTCAGTTGGGGAAATGCCCCCTTGAGATCCAGCTGTAAGGCATTTTCTTAATTAGTGACCAAGGGGGGAAGGTCCCCTGGTGGGTGGTACCATCTCTGGGCTGGTAGTCTTGGGTTTAAAAGAGCAGGCTGAGCAAGCCAGGGGAAGCAAGCCAGTAAAGAACATCCCTCCATGGCTTCTGCATCAACTCCTGCTTCCTGACCTGCTTGAGTTCCAGTCCTGACTTCCTTGGTGATAACAGCAGTATGGAATTATAAGCTGAATAAACCCTTTCCTCCCCAACTTGCTTCTTGGTCATGATGTTTTGTCCAGGAATAGAAACCCTGTCTAAGACAGCCCTGCATGGGGCTTCCCTAACAGACCCTGTGATTCCAGGCACTCAGTCACAGACCCAACACAGAGTGAGTGGCTGTCACTGTCTCCATCTCAGGACCACTCCCCAAGGGGATGCTCTGACCTGTGGGCCATCCTGAGCAGGGGACCTTAGGAGGGGCACTCCTAGATCCTTAGGGCTCCAGTCTCTGCTAGCTAGCAGGAGACAAACAACCCATTGTGGTTTCACTATGAAGTCGTTCCCACAGGCTTACACATTTGAACCCTTAGTCCCAGGTGGCGGTGCTGTTTGGGAAGGCGTCAATGGAGTAAGTGGGTCACAGGCCTTGAGATTTTTCATGTGTACACATGTGTGCATGTGGCTACATGTGTGCACATGAATATGTAGAAGCCAGAGGTCAACTTCAAGTGTTGTTTCTCAGGAGCCATTTACCTTGATTTGGGGGACAGTGTCTCTCACTAGCCTGGAACTCACCAAACAGGCGAAGCTAACCCAGTTTAGCTAGCAAGCCCCAGGGACCCCTCTTGCTTTCCCAGCACTGGAACTACAAGCACAAGTCACCTGTACTGACTAGTTTTGTGTCAACTTGACACAGCTGGAATTATCACAGAGAAAGGAGCTTTAGTTGAGGAAATGCCTACATGAGATCCAGCTGTAAGGTATTTTCTCAATTAGTGATCAAGGGGGGGGGG
>NC_034599.1:16036822-16042070 GCF_900095145.1 Mus pahari
CAACCACATGGTGGCTCATAACCATCTGTAACAAGATCTGACGCCCTCTTCTGGAGTGTCTGTAGACAGCTATAGTGTACTTATATATAATAAATAGATAAATCTTTAAAAAAAAAAAAAAAAAGACTGTATATTCGGTGTCTGCTTTCTTACTTCCGGAATTCAGTGTGACCAGTCACCTCAGTCTCCTACAGCCACGCCTACCCCGCCATGCCCTATCCCACCCCCAAACTTGAACCCCAAATAAGCCTTTTTGATGACTGTCAACTTGACACAGTTTAGAATCTTCTGGGCGACAAGCATCTGAGCATGTCTGTGTGGGATTATTTTGATAGCATTGTGGTGGCAAGACCTGCCCACTGTGTGGGGCCATTTCCAGGCTGTGACTCTGGAGTGTGAGAGTGGAGAAGGAGGTGAGCAGCGGCGTATGATCGCTCACCACTGTCTGCTCTGGGTGTGATGTGACTAGCTGCTTCCAACCCTGTTATAAAGGACTGTACACAGGAACCATGAGTCAAAGAAACCCTTTCTCCCTTAAGTCACCTTTCTTAGCACATTTTATCACATAACAGGAAAAGAGAAAATAAGTACTGATTTCCAGGAAATTGCTTCTTATTTTTTGTTTTTGTTTTTGTTTTGTGGTTCTAGCAAGAAGAAAACTAGCCAATATATGCCCCAAAACACCAGGGTAAGGATATGAACTTGGGGTACAGAGCCAAGATGGTTAAAGCTGCAGGCCCAGGGGGGAAAGTGCTTACTGTGCAAGCATGAAGAGCTGAAGTCAAATTCCCAGCACCTATGTAAGAGCCAGATGTGGAGATGTGCATTTATAACCTTAGTGATGGAGAGGCAGAGATGGAATGATTCTGGGGTTCCCTAGCTCATCAGTCTAGTCAAAAGATGAGCTCTAAGTTCAATGAGAGACTCTGTCTCAAAAAATAAGGTAGATCTGGCCATGGCGGCACACAACTTAATCCAGGGCTCAGAAGGTAGAAACACGTGTATCCAAGACCAGCCTGGTCTACATAGTAAGTTCTAGGCTAGCCAGAGCTACATAATAAAACCTTATCACGATTATGATGATGATGATGATGACATCATGATGATGATGATATGGAGATTGATAGAGGAAGGCACCTGAATTGACCACTGGATTCTACATATGTGTCCCACATACCCTAGCACACATATGTAAGCTGCAGGGATATGGAGCTGAAGATCCACAGTGATTGGAAGCTGCAGAAACTCAGAACTATAAACAGGCAACAAGAAAGGCACGGAGATGACGGACCTGCAAAGGACAGTCAGGAACAAGTCCGGAGGACTGCTTGGCCTCCCAAGTTACCTCTCCAGCCACAGCTCGGATGTACTGTGACTCATTCCAGACATATCTGCAACCATGGACACATCCATGAGCAGTCCTGGACACATGTGGAGCAGCATGACTCCAGGACAAGCCCTGTTTATATTAGTGGGTCTGTATGAGGATATATGAAACTGCATGTAATTCTCTGTGGCTGTGAGCTCCCCTTTGTTCAGGAGCCTCCTATGCTCAAACAGATGTTCCTTGACATATTATGCAGCCAGATAAACACATGTAAACAGAAAATGCATTGAGAGAGGGGTTGAGACTGGGCATGTGTAGCTCTAACTGGCCTCAAACTTACTATGTAGCTGAGGCTGACCTTGAACTCCTGATCTTTCTACATGCTGGGGTCAGAGGCATGTGCTACCACAGTCAGCTATCCCAGTGCTGGCCATGGAGCCCAGGGCTGGAGTACACGAACTCAAACACCATTTCCCCTGACCACATGCCTCAACAGGAGTTGATGAGTAGTCCTGGATAACATTGAGAACGACTCATAAGAGGCTCAGCTGTTTAAGTGCTCAACAGCAAGTGTGAGGATTGGAGTTAGGATCCCCAGAACTCACCTAAATGCTGCATGGGTGTGGCAGCCCACCTATAATTCCAGCCTTGGAAGCCAGAGACAGGATCCTCAAAGTAGGCTGGCTAGTGAGACCAACCACTATCAGTGAGCTCTGGGTTTGATTAAGAGACCCTGCCTCCATGGATATAGTGGGTAAATGCACCTTCTGCCAAGTCTGATGCCCTGAGTTGAGTCCTTGGGACCTACATGGTAGAAGATGAGAGCCCAACTCTTGGAAGTTGTCCTTTGTCCTACACACACACACACACACACACACACACACACACACACGCACACACACACACACACACGTGCACACACACAGAGTGGGGGGACATATGCATATACAACACACCCAAGAAAAAAGGAAAAACAGCTGCAGCTCAACCCTCTTGGCTCACAGTGAGGGGAGGACGGACAGGGTGTGTGGTGTGGGATTTATCCAGCGTGTTTAGTCACTATCCCTTGCTGGACCTTCTAGAAGCTATAGATGGTGCCATGTCTCTTCCTATGCTGTTATACCCTTGATGGAAGATACTTTACCTGCAAGCATAGAGATACGCAGCTAGCTGGTGGTGTGGCTCAGTGGATAAGAGATTGGCCAGGCATACCAGAGGCCCTGGGTGCTATCCACAGCACCACCTAATATGGGATGGCGGGGAGCACAGGCTATGACATAGCTACTCCAGAGGCGGGGGCTGGAATTCAAGCTCCTCTTTGGTTGCAGGCAGCTGCAGACCCACCAGGGTTACACATGACCCTGTCTCAGAACAACACAAGGACTCCACAGAGCATGACCACCACACCAAGCTACATCCACACGCAGCTGTGTCTCAGCACACTGACACACCTGGAGATGCACAGACATTCCCTGATGACTGGCACACTCTGAACACCTCAGCACGTCCTAGAGCCTCGCACGTGCCAGGTGTTCTCTGGGGCTGGGTGGGGGGCCATCCTCCTGTGGCCACTTTGCCTTTCTAGTTTGTGTTTCTGTTTTTATTTTTTAGACAGGGTCTCCCCGTGTAGCCCCAGCTGACCTGGAACTCACTGAAATCTTTCCTGCCCCTGCCTCCTAAGTGCAAGGATTAAAGGCCTGTGCCTGCATGTCTTTCTGGATGGATTGACGAGGTAGCCAGGAGCAGGCTGTGATACAGCAGACATCCAGGCAGTCAGAGCCGGACTCTCTGCCAAGCTCTCACTGGCTGGTCCCTCCTGGGAGGCTGCAAGGACTGCAGGGTTGGGGAGAGGGCAGGCCAAGTGGCTCGCTTAATTAATTAGTCCTAATTGAGATATCTCTGCAAATACCCCTGTACTGAAGGTCATGGTTCATCGGTTTCCTGGGAAATTGTGCTGTCTACGTGTCTGAGTGCTGGAGTATGGCGAAAATAAGAAGAGGGAGCTGCCTTGCATCTTGGCCTTGCTTCTGATAAGGACAGTGGCACCCAGGGCCAGGTGGGGGCCAGGCTCAGAGATGTGCAGAAATCCAGGTGGAGAGAGAGAGGTGTCAGTAGGAAAGTGGAGACTGGTAGAGACAGAGATGGAGACAGAGTCAGCTTCGCATCACAGGGAGAGACACAGGGAAACTGCACAAGAGGGAGGACCAGAAGTCGGGACAGATGGACTGGCAGTATGGGCAGACAAATAAACGTCCCCCTGCCTTTTTCTGCCTTGCTTGCCTGGCCTTCTCATCTCCTGGGCACACGCCACCCCACCTGCTACCCGCCCGCCCTCCCTCCCTCCTGTAGCAGCAGCAGCAGCAGCAGCAGCAGCAGTGACAATCAAGCTGATTCCTCTTTGGCCCCGTCACCCTCCTCTCCTCTCCCTCTTCCCATCATTCCCTGCAATCATCTCACTTGTTCAAAATGAGCCTCAGAGGCTGGAGCCAGACAGCTGTTCCATCCTGGAGCCGGTGCTGGGCAGCCTCGGGACGGTGGGAGGCAGGGGTGAGGGGTGAGGATGGAGGGGAGAGCTACCCCTGTCACAGCCCTGAGGAGAGGTGGGGCGGGCTCAGGTCTGACTTCCTCGGCACACAAGAAACCCTTCTCGGCACTGCATCCATCAGTTCTAATCTCATCTCCACATCCTCCACTGCTATCAAGATCCTATGGTCCCAGGGAGACATGATCACCGACAGCCACTAGAGAGACATAGAGGGGCTAGGAATATAGAGATGTGTGGATTCCTGAACTCACTGGCCAGCCAGACCAGCCAAATCAGTGAGTGTCTCAAAAAACCAAGGATGAGCCTTCAAGATGGCTCAGTGAACAGAGTGCATGCCACCAAGCCTAAAAACTTGAGTTTGATCCCTGTGACCCTCACAGTAGGAGGAGAAAACCCAATCCAAAAATTCTCTGACTGTCATATGTTCATTATAGCATGAGCCCATCCCACACTTCAAATAAAAATACATACATACATGAATACATATATGTCATTTAAAAACAAACAGCCCTGTGAGGGATGCCTTTAATCCCAGAATTCAGGATGCAGAGGCAGGTGGGTCTCTATGAGTTCAAGGCCAGCCTGGTCTGCACAGAGAAACCCGTCTGGGAGAACTAACAAACAAATAAACAAATGTGTTCTGAGAAATGACAGCTGAAGTGGACCTCAGGCCTACTTCACACACATGTGCACACTCACACACACACACACATGAAAGAGACCAATAATACCCAAAGATAGGAATAAGAGACAGAAGCCAAAGGGATACATGAAGATAAGGCAGAGACACAAGCAGGACACACCAGATTTAGAGACACAGGGGAAAGATAACAGACACAAACACACCCAGATAGAGTCACACACAGTCAGTCAACAAACATTCACAAAGAACTTACAATGGGTAATGAACACACGATGATGACAAGGAGAAAGAAAACCAGTCAATTTACCAGGCTGGAAGGCAGGGGCAGATAGTCCTAGATACTATTTGGGAAGCTGAGGCAGGAGCATTGCTTAAGTTCAAGTATCAGGGCCAGGATAAGCAACACACAGACCCCTGGGGATAAAAGGAGGGAAAGTGGAAAGCGGAGAGAGGCCTAAGGAGGGAGCAACAGCCTGGGGATAAAAGGAGGGAAAGTGGAAAGCAGAGAGAGGCCTAAGGAGGGAGCAACAGCTTTGTAGAAAGTTTAAAAGAAGGCGAGCAAGATGGTTCAGCAAGAAAGAGAGCTTGTAGCCAGGCAGTGGTGGTGCATGCCTAATCCCAGCACTCGGGAGGCAGAGGCAGGCAGATTCCTGAGTTCGAGGCCAGCCTGGTCTACAGAGTGAGTTCCAGGACAGCCAGGGCTACACAGAGAAACCCTGTCTCGAAAAACCAA
>NC_034599.1:16042130-16044863 GCF_900095145.1 Mus pahari
AAAGAAAGAAAGAAAGAAAGAAAGAAAGAAAGAAAGAAAGAAAGAAAGAAAGAAAGAAAGAAAGAAAGAAAGAAAGAAAGAAAAAGAGAGCTTGCTGCTGCTCAGGCCACAGATGGCTTCAATCTCCAGAAACCACAGAAAAAACCAGATGTGTAGGTGGGCAGAGTCCCTCCTCTCCTACAGAAGGGCGTGGGGTGGAAGCGGGAATCCTGGCAGTACTCTGGAGTACGAAGTGCAGGGAGCACAAAGCAGACCTTGCCTCTCACTGAGGTGGACAGGGTGGGAAGCTGTTGCAACGTGAAGAGCACTTGTTGCTCTTTCTGGGGTTTTGTGTCTTTGTGTTTCTGTTTGCACTGTAGCCCAGGCTGGCCAGAAACTTACAGATGGCTTTGCCTCACCACCCAGTGCCGGAACTAAAGGTTGCACCGCCACCAAGCCTGGCTGCTCTGTCACTCTTGCAGGTATCAATTCCCATTCCTCACACGGCAGCTCACAACCATCTGAAATTCAGTTCCAGGGCATCCGCCCTCTTCTGGCCTCCGTGGGAACTGCACACAGGTGGTGCACAAACATTCAGGTGAAATGCCCATACACATTAAAAACCATAAATAAATAAAAATATTTAAAACTTCAAAAATATTTTAAAAACTAACAAAAGTCTTCTTTAAAAAGGAGGGAATGGTGGGGAAGGATTGGGAAGAGAGGAAGAGGGGAACTGTGATCGGGATGTAAAATAAATTACCTATCTATCTATCTATCTATCTATCTATCTATCTATTTAAAGGGGAGGTAATCGGCAGAGACAGGGGCCCCCTGAGCTGTACATGTGTGCATGGTACACGTGTGTACTTCCCATTTCCCTCTCCACACCACTTTCTTTTCTTTTGCTATTATATCTTGTTTTGTATTTTTTTAAAGATGAGGTTTCACTATGTAGCCCTGGGGGGCCTGGAACTAATTATATAGACCAAGGTAGCTTGTAACTCACAGAGATCCTCCTGCCTCTGTCTCCCAAATCCTGGGATTAAAGTCGTGTTCCTGGCCCTAGGGAAGTATAGACAAAGAAAACCAAAGAGAAACCAGAAGAGGCCACAGGTAGACCCTCTCCCGCCCACACACACGGACTGCCCTGGCCTTCTCCAGGCCCATCCCAGCCACATACACATGTGTGTGCTTGTTCCCTTGTTCCAGCGCCTACAAAACAGAAAACCACACTACCAGACTCTCTTGCAGCTACCTGTCTCCTCCCCTCCCTTCCTCCATCCCTCCATCCTTTCCATTTTCCCTCTCTCCCTTCCTTCTGTTTCTTGAGACAAAGTCTCATGTAGTCCAGACTGGTCTCCAACTTCCTGTGTCTGAGGGAGGCCTTAGACTCCTGATTCTCCCCTCCCCCCTTCTACTTGCTGGAAATATAGACGTGTACTCTCTTTGCAGCTCTAGGTGGATCTTTAAACTATTGAGCCTGTGGAAACTCATCTGGAACACCCTTGTCTCCCTTCCTTGCACTAAAGGGAATCAAGATCACTGAGCACTTAGGGATGTCCACACAGGTCCCAGAGCCTCTGCTTACAATTCTCTCAGTAAACATCAAGAAGCAGGTGGCCCTTCACTTCTAAGCCTTCCTTCTTGGTACCCTTCACTCAGATGACTTCTTCCAGATTTCAAATCTCAGTTCATGGGCTGGAGATATGGTTCAAGGTGCTTGCTGTACAAGCATGAGAACATGAGTTCAAGTCCCCAGAACGAAGCCTTTGGGGCAGCTGTTCTAGAGTATTCAGTGTCTTTTCACCTCCACATATGTGTTGTGGCATGAGTAGCCCTGCACACACACACACACACACACACACACACACACACACTCACACATGACTCACTTTGAAGGCTAAAGGTGGAACTCCATAGTATAGCGTTTGCCAGGCATGCTGGAGGCCAGCAAAGCAAGAACAAAAAAACTTAATTTAGGCATTGCTACCTCCAGAAAAACCAGTCACACCAGGGCTGGTTTCATTGTCTCTCCTCTGTCACTACAGCATTCCAGAAATAGTTCTGTCACCATGCATGCCATGTCATGTCACAAGGGCTGCAGATCTGAAAGTGGAGACCCTGGAGGATGTGTAAGCCTTCCCTCCCCCTTTCCTCCCTTCCTTCCTTCTCCTCTGGAGACAGGGTCTTGTTGTGAAGCCTGGCTCCAGCATCAGCTTCCCAAGGGCTGGGATTATAGAGGCTCTTCACCATTTGTGGACACACACCCTTTTTTAAAACAGTGTTGGAAATGGAACCCATAGGCTCCAGCATTCTGATTCTGTACTCTGCTGCTGAGCTACCCTGAAAGCCCTTCACTGGGGCATTCCAGGCAGGGGCTGTACCACTGAGCCATGCCCCAACTCCTCACTGAATATGGTGGCTTGAATAGCAAGGCCTCCAATAGCCTGGGATGTTTGAATAATTGGCCCCCCAGTTGCTGGAACTGTTTGGGAAGGATTTGGAGGTTTTGTTCTCTCTGCCTGCACCTTGTGGATCAGACGTGAGCTCTCGGCTATTGCTCCAGTGCCATGCCTGACTACCTCTGTGTCTCTCATCATGATGATCATAGACTAACTCTGAAATTCTAAGCAAGCCCCAGTTAAATGCTTTGTCTTTATTTTATTTTATTTTATTTTATTTTATTTTATTTTATTTTATTTTATTTTATTTTGGAGGAGGGGTTTGAGACAGGGTTTCTCTGTGTAGTCC
>NC_034599.1:16044978-16047802 GCF_900095145.1 Mus pahari
CCTGCCTCTGCCTCCCAAGTACTGAGACTAAAGGCGTGTGCCACTACCGCCCGGCTTATTTTATTTTATTTCATTTTTTGAGGGGAATACTTTGTCTTATAAGTTGTTTTGATCACGGTGTCTCTCTCACTCTCTCATCACAGCAATAAAATAATAACTGAGACACAGGGGGCTTCTAGTCTGGGGCTCTGTCACTGAGACACACACACACCCAGTTCCTCACCGAGGGGATGTAAGCAGAGACCCTACCACTGAGCCATGCTCTTTGCTCTCACTCATCAGAACCCATCCTACCATAAAGGAAGGATGGTCCTCATCCCCCATTCTCTCTCACATCTTGGTATCTGAGCAGAATCAAGTGGTCCAGAACCAACCCATGCTTAGCGTAGATCTGCTCCACCATCTCCCTGTCTCTCCACCTCTTTGGCATTTACATTGGTTCAGCTCCCATCATTACCCCACTTGGATAGTGTAGTCCCTTCTGTCATGCTTTCCTGAGCCCAGCCTTGGGTACCCAGAAGTCTCAGGAGGAAACCACTAACCCTGAGTAAAGTCTCCTCTCTCCCCTGCTCAGAACCCTCCACAGCCTCTCATTTGGTCACCCGTGTAGTTTCCTATCAAGTGTTTATTGAACACTTACTATGGGCTGCTAGGCTAGTGCTGGGATTTCATAGTCAACAAAAACTCCTTTAAATGCCAAATGAAAGTTCAGCAGCTAAAGGTGTTTGCCATCAAGCCTAAAAACTTGAGTTTAATCCCCAGGACCCACATGGTAGGAGGACAGACACAACTCTCACAAGTACATCTGACTCTACACACAGATTGTGGCACACACACTCCATTAGATGCACACACATACACTCATACACCATACATACAATGTTTAAGGATGTGATGTGGCTCCTGTTGCACCCCACCCTTGCTTCCTCCTACTCTCCCTGACACTCACTTTGTTCCAGTCACACTGGCTCTCTCTTTACAAGATTTCAAGCAGATTCTTGCCTTAGGACCTTTATTCTTGCAATTCCCTCTACCCCTAATGCTTTTCTTCTGAATATTTTGTCTAAATCTCTTCAGATTTCGCACAGATGTTAACTAATCAGAGAGGCCCTTCAAGCCAAAAATAATGTGTGTGTGCCACTGTGCTTGTGTGGAGGTCAAAGGACAACTTGCAGGAATTTCCTTCTACTATGAGGTCCTGGGGTTGAACTCAGGTCATCAAGCTTGGTGGCAAACACTGTCATGCACTAAGCCATGTGATGTCACTGGTCCTGTTCTATGTTTCTTGATATAACACTTCCAATCACCTACCAAAGGGTTATCAATGTATCTGCTACGGCTCTGTTTAGAATGTCAATCTGGCATAGGAAAAGTACAAGGGCATGAGTGTGTGTGTGTGTGTGTGTGTGTGTGTGTGTGTGTGTGTGTGCTGTAGCACTGGGGATAGAACCAGGGGTCTTGTGCATGTTAAGTAAGTGATATATATTGAGCCATATCCTCAGCCCAAAATTGAGTGAATGAGTGAAGACTTTCTCCCTCCCTCCCTAGGTCAGAAATCCTTAAAACTATAGTACCCGGATCTCTTGCAGCTACATTCCTCCCTATTTAACTCCCTCCTCATCTCCGTTCTTGTTTCCTTGCCTCCTTACTTGCTTCTATTTAGACAGGTCCTCATAAAGCTCAGGCTAGCCTTAAACTTGCTATACACTGATGATGACCTTGAACTTCTGATTCTCCTACCTCTACCTCTGAGTACTAAGATTCCAGTCATGTGTCATCATTCAGTGTGGGACATGGAACCTGGGTCTCTGTAAAGGCAAAACAAGCAGTCTACTGACTGAGCCCCAGCCCCAACTGCAGTCCTTAGTCTCTAAGAACCCTCACTTGGGTTGAGAAGAGGGCTTGGCAGAGTGAGCAGGAGACAGCTCTGGATATCCCTTCGCTTCCCCCAGTCATGGACCCTGTGACTCCTTTGACCACATGGACTGTGATCAGTAGCAATCTATGCCATATCAGGGCAAAGCTTTAGTAGCTGAGCCCCCTCCTCTGGCCCCTGCTTCCATGATGGTATGCCTAAAGAGCATCCATCGTTGTGGGTTCCAGGAGACCAGTGGGACAGAACTCTCCCACCAGAGCCAGCACAAGATGAAAACATCTCAGAAGCAAGAAATGAATCTAATCTGAGCTCAGTGGCTGAGCGATGGGGTGCTGGTTACCATGGCATTGCAGGACATCTCTAGACTGGTTTTAGGGACTTACTCCTCCTGTGAAACTGTCAAGAAAAGCCATAGATGCTGGACATCTTCAGTAACCAAAGAGCTCCTGCTGAGACCCTCCCTTTTCTTCTTGGGGCGAAAGGTCCTCCTTGAATGCATTCCTTTCATTGGTATTCCCTTCTGTCCTTTGGCTATTCAAAGTAGGAAATGACTCGGGGTAAATAACACTAGCAGTCAATCCTGACACACGACAGGACAGAACTGCCTTCTGCAAGCTGTCCTGTGATTTACACACACACGCGCGCGCACACACACACACACACACACACACACACACATGCTGTTCACATAGACAACAAATAAATTTAAACATAATAAGACAACAAAACACAACAGGCTGGGTGTGGTGGCATATGCCTTTAGTCCCTGCACCGAGGAGGCAGAGGCAGGCAGATCTACAGAGAGAGTTCCAGGGCAGCCAGAGCTACACACAGAGACCCTGTCCAGAAAAACCAATAAATAAATAAATCACAACAACGTGCTTGGTGCCTGAGAAATAACATCTGAGGATGACTGCTGGCTTAAATACACACACACACACACACACA
>NC_034599.1:16050387-16069756 GCF_900095145.1 Mus pahari
ATGGAAGGAAAGACGGCAGACTGGCTAGTTGATGAATGAATAGAAGGAAAGATAGATGAAAGGGTGGATGAATGGATGAATAGAAAGATGGATGGAAGGGTAGGAGAGCAGATGAGTGGCTAGAAGGATGGATGGGTGAATGAGTATTGGTGAATGGAGGACTGGATGGATGAGTGGATGAATGGATGAGTGGATGGACAGATGGATGACGGGATGGATAGATAGATGGATAGATGTATGGATGGATGCAAGGACAAAGAATGAGTGGGTAGGTGGATGGATGGATGGACAAAGAGTCGATGGGTGGATGGACGGATGGGGACTCTAAAGAGGCCTCTGTTGCCTGCAGTTCTGTGACACAGGACTTATTACTGATTTTCCCAGTGGCAGCAGCTTGAGTCACCAGCCAGAGTTGAAGAACAAGTTGGAGGAATCCAGATTCTATACAGACCTAAATAACCATCTTTATTTTTCTCTTCTTTCATTTTCATAGGTGTATGGATGCTTTGCCTACGTGTATGGTTGTGCAGTACGTGCAAGCCTAGAGCCCTCAAGGGTCAGAAGCAGATATTGGTGGCCCCGGAACTGGAATTAGAGACAATTGTGAGCTACCAAATGGGTGCTGGTAACTGAACTTGGGTCCTCTACAAGAGTAGGTGCTCTTCATGCTAAGCTAACACTCTGGGCTCCAACTCTCCCTCTTTGAGAAAGAGATCTGGAACTTGTGGCTACTCCCCTGCTTCACCCTCCCAACTGCTGGGATTGTAGTAGTTAGGACCCTTGCTGAGCACCCCCATGCCACTGCCACCTCCCAGGCTGATATCACCTTAGCAGCTCACACTGCAGAGCACGTTGGCAAGTCACGGGAAGACTGCAGGCTGGGGTAGGGACGAGAGAGTTGGGGGCTTCAGCAGTTAGGTGCCAGGGAATGCTATACCAAGGTACCATTAGCTTCAAAGGAGCCAGGTCTGTCTGGGTTGACAAACACCCCCCCCAACTTATAGAAACATACAATTTATGAAAGCAGCACATAGTTATACCAGCTAAGCATATATAGACATATGCATATATAAACATAAGCACACAAAAATTCGATGTATGAACACACAAAATCATAACTCAAGGCCAGGTTAAGTTATTTGCCACCAAGGCTGGAGACCCAGATGGTGGAAGAAGAGAACTGACTCCTGCACGTTGTCCTCTGACCTTCACATGTGCGCTATAGCATGCATGCATGCACACACACACAACATGTGCAAAACATAAACAAAAATCATAACTCAGACATTCTGACATACCTTGCATATGTCCCTCAGATATAGCAAAGACTCCTGTGTACACAGACACTTTCACACGGCGGCACACAGGCACTCACACAGACTTCCACTCAGACCGGAAAAGGTGAATTTGGCTTCTGATTTCAGTGACACCATCAATGTCCCCCCCTGTGACAGCAACACTCAGAAGGCTCTGTCACACCTGTACACTCAAACTCATGTCACATAATGAACCCACACCCACAGTCAGGGATAAACAACTGCAGACACACAGTCAGACACATGTCCATCCAAAAACAATCACACAGGGACACACCCACACAGGGGAGAATATACCTGCACCCTTATGTCAGAGACACACTAAAGTTTCTCTTCACTGCCCACTCCAAACCTCCAAACCACAGGCTCAGACAGACACAACAAGACACACCTAAACAATGACACTTGATGTCACAGACACACAAAAAGACACCATGTTTCAAAGAACTGCAAGTCTGAAGAGCTGGTCTGAAAGCGTGCTGTTCTGTCAAGTACCATAGGTTCCCTGGCCCCAGGGCTGAGCCATGTCCTGGACTCAGAGAGCTGCTGCCCCCACCCCTTCACACCCCACAGCTGTAGCTTTTGGGAGCAAAGTCCTTTTTTGGCCAGGAGGAGTGGGGTTATTATGGATGCAGAAGGGTCTGTCCAGATTGTAACAATAGGAAGGGAATTAGAGAGGGAGTCAGATGGATGGAATTGAGGGGAGTCACACAAATAGACTGAAGATCAGAGGGGCTCCCATAGGGACAGGAACAGGGCACAAGGGAAGTTTTCAAGAGCATCTTTCTTTCCCTGTCAACAAGACAAAGCCACCATGATTAAAAAGACTGAGTGTGTCCCTCTCCGTCCCAGAGAACTAGCAGCAGGGGAGAAGAGGGGGATGATACAACAGAAGGGGGACTGAGGTTCGAGCCTGCGCCCCCCCCCCCATCTCCAAAGGCGAGGAGTTAGGGAGATCAATATTCAGTACTTCAGGAGACAAGTCATGGGAAGGAAGACACTGGTACCAGGTGCCTGGGAAAGAGAGAGTTAGGCAAAAAAAGAAAAAGAAAAAAAGAAACACGAAGTCAGAAAGAAAGACAGAAATAGAAGGGAAGGGGGAGAGACTCAGGGAAGGAGAGAGAGAACACTACTCAGTGACACTTAGACACAGCCAGAGTCCCACAGGCTGAAGATATATGGAGACTTCGAGATGTTCCCTAATCACTCCAACATAGAAGAACACCCTCTTGGCTCCCCCAAACCGCCCAGCTCCGCCCCACTCTGCCGGGATCTGGTTCAATTCCGCAGCCCTGCCGCCTCCGCCTGGGGCTGGAGCCAGCTTGGTACCCCAGTGGCACTAGCAGGTCCCCTCGGAGAGGACTCTAGCCCAGCAAATGCAATCATCAAATTCAGAGCTATGCGGGGCGCGGGGCTCCCTTGTGCCTCGGGGTCCAGCCTGGGACCCCCAAGAGACCTCGTCCCCTCAAGATGACATTCCCGCCTGTACCCGAGATTCTGTCACTTTGGGGCTGTGAGGGTCCCTTTCCCAGGAGCTGCCGCGGGGTCTGCGGGCACCACGCCCCCCCAAGACGGAGCGCCCCCCAGCCGACTGGCCACTCACGATTTTCTCCGAGGAGCCCGCGCGGGACACGGTGCTGTTGAGTCCCACGAGCGAGGGTAGCGTCTGCGACATCCAGTTAGTGACCATGGCCATGGTGCTTAGCACCGCCCCGATCTTGAGCAGCGGCACCGACATCGCGCCCCTCGCCTCATGCCCCGCGCCACCACCCCAAAAAAGCAGGTGTTCAGTCCCTTTTGCTCGGTACTCAAGCTGTCGCTTACCCACCCCAGTGGGGTGGAGGGGTGGGGGGTGGGGTCCCGATGGCGAGATGACCGGGTCCAAGGGGGCGGTGGCCGGTGGGATGGGGTGACACTGGGGACGCGCTCGGCTGCGGCTCCGCGCGCCTCGCGGGCTCAGCTTTATAAGGCGCCGGCTCGGCCACCCCCTCCCGCGCCACCGCCGGGCACTTCCAGCCGCCGTGACGTCACGGCTCCGGCCCTAGAGCCAGCAGGGCTGGGGGGAGAATGGGGGTGCACCCACTCCGACCCCCACTTCCCCGCAGAGCCTCTGGCGGACCTTCCCCCACCTGCAGAAGTGGGGACATTCCCTACCAGCGACACCCTCGCCACCTCCCCCACCCCCCGCCGCCGCGGCATCCCCGGCCCCGCCCCCCAGCCACATCCTCCATCGTCGCTCGAGTCCCCTCTGTAGCTTAGTGGTGATCCCCGGGCTCCCCAGCACGCAACATTCTCTCTCCAAAACCCCAACATTTCAGGCGGAAAAAAATCCAGCCCACACCTTCCACCCAAAACTGACAAGGGGTGGAGGTCGGGTGTCTCCACCCACCTGCTCGGTCGGGTGCAGAGCCGGGTCCCGAGCCCGCAGCTCACAGAGAGCAGTGCGGGACGGACTTCGGTGCTCTCCCGAGCTCCGAGACTCTTTTCTCCTGGCTTTCCTGGTCTCAGGATCATTCTGAAGGGGATCCCTCTGTGGATTCCGGACCAGGAAAGCTCAGGGTGGCCCAGGGTGGCCGGTACAGACTTTGGAGTGTGGGTGACTTGGGGATTGGGATGGTTTTCCCTGCGCATCCGAGGGCGGCGGTGCCACCCGGGACTGTCGCGAACCCAGACAGTTCTTTTTGCAGACAGGTTCCAACGCACGGTTTGACTCACAACTTGAACTTGGGGTGGGAGGCGGGGAACCAAGATCTCGGGTCTCCTCCAGCCCCCAGGGACCTGCACTGGGCTAGTGCCCTGGTGAGGGAGGTTGGAAAGCGCAGCGGGCGGCAGGGCCGGGCGAGGAGCACCCGCGCGGTCGCCTCTCTTCGGTTTCGCACTCACGCCCCCTCCTGGCGTCCCCGCATCACCTCCCGCCGCCGCCGCCGCCGCCGCCGTCGCCCTAGGCCGGCGGCCGCCACCGTCTGGAGGCGGCGATGACTCAGGCCTTTACCTCGCTGGCCGCTTGCGGAGCCGGAAGCGCCCAACCTCGGGGTGCTGGGGGGTCCTGAACTGTCTGGACTCCACTGCGAAGCACGTTCAGCCCCTACCTGACCTCCAGCAATAGCTATTCCGGTCTGTCTCAGTTTCCTCATCTGTAAAGTGGTTCTGGGGGCCTGATGGGTCAGGTATGTGTAAGAGTCGGAGGTAGCCTGCCGCTCAACTACAGGCCACCGCTCAAGAACACAGCATTATGGAGACAGTCGGGACTTGAGGAAGGGCTGGGGATGTGGCTCAGTGGTAGAGGCTTGCCTAACAAGTCTGAAGCCCTGAGCTCCATCCCCACCAGCATCAAAAAAGACTTGGGGGAGATTTGGGGAGGGGGGAAGCAGTGGCTCAGTGGGTAAAAGTGCTTACCTTTTACAAAGGTAAGTTACAAAGCCTGGTAACTGAGAGTTGGATCTCTGAAGAGGAAAGACTCCCCCAAAGTGTCCTCTGACCTCCACTTGAAGGCTGTGGCCATACAGCCGCCCATCCCACCACGTTAGCACTTTAAATAAGTGTAAAAAGAAATTTGAGTGACATAGGAAACGAAGGAAGGAAAGTACAGAAAGGTATCAGAAGGGAATGGGTGGAGAGGAAGGGAGAGGAAATTGTGCAAGACCTGTGTGCACGGTGGGGTGTCCTTCTCGGTGCCCCTCTCTGCCTTGTTGTATTAGCTAATTGATTTTATTTAGTCTTTTTAGTAAATTAGTTTTGAGACACAGTCTCACTGTGTAGCTCTGGCTCAGACTAAAGGCGTGGGCTACCAAACCCACCGGCACCTTAATTTTTGACAAGGTCTCTCACCGAACTTGGGGCTCCCTGATTTGGCTAAGCTAGCCAGACCAGTCCCAGTGAGCCTGTCTCAGCCACCCCAGAAACGGAGTGCAGGCACGCCACACCTGACTTCTGGTTTAGATATTGGGGATCTGAGCTCATACCTGGATGGCATGTGTCCATCCTACTGAGTGATGTCTCCAGGTTTGCCTTTAAACACTGTGACCAGGAGAATTTCAAATGGTGGGGAAACAGCAGTGCAGAGGGCCCGGGGCAAGCACTCCTGCTGGAACCCGAGCTGTTTGTTTGGTCAAGAAAGGAGGAGATCTTACTGTGGTTCCAGGACAGCCAGGGCTATACAGAGAAACCCTGTCTCGAAAAACCAAAAAAAAAAAAAAAAAAACAGATCTGTCTGACATCAGCCTCTAAGATCACTGGGCTATGGTGGGCCTCCACAATGGCCGGCTTTCTCACCTCCTCACCTTGGGTGCTAGGAGACAGGCCTAGCTCACACAGCCAGGGAGCACTTACAAGGCACCCCCTTCTTTCTCCTCCATGCCTCTCAAATTCTTCTCACTAAAGATGGCAACAGCCTCCTTGGGCTGGCAAGACTGCCCAGTAGATAAAGAGAAAAGCCTGAAATCCTGAGTTTGATCAACAGGGCACATATGATGGAAGGAGAGAACCCACTGCCTCCCGTTAGCACCTAATCTCCACATGCTTGCCATAGGGTGCTCGCGCACACGCACACGCACACGCACACACACACACACACACACAGTGGTTGAGTAACTTTCTAGTCTCCACACTCGTTCCCTTCTTGAAACACCTTATCATTTCCTAGTTCTGCCCCAGCTCTCCGCCTTTCCATCCTAAATATCTAGATCTTTCCACCTGCCTTTCTCTCCGTTTCTGCACATTTAGTAGTCTTTTCCTGCCTCAGGACCTTTGCATCTGCTGTCCCTGGAAGCTGACAAACATTTTACCACAGGAGTCCAGGCAGCCTACTTGCATCCTTCACTTAAGTCTCTGTCCTGTTGGGGGTAAGTGACGTGCCCTGTCCTCCAGAAAACTGTATTTCCTTTGCCCTTTGCCCTTTGCCCACTGGTTCTTGTTAAGCCTAAGTGTTGGGAAGGAACAGATAGACAGACAGACAGACAGACAGACAGACAGACAGACAGACAGAGGAGTGGGGCTTCCCTTTCTTTCTGCTTAGGGTGCGACTGGGGCTTTTTTTTTTCTTTTTCAATTTTTCTAATTACATTGACTGACTGACTGACTGACTGACTGACTGACTGACTGACTTACACTTGTGGCGAGGCACAGAAGTCAGAGAACACCTTGTGAGAGTTTCTTCTCTCTTCTGCAGTGTGGGTCCTAGACGTGTGCAGAAGCCAGAGGAGAGCATCAGCTCTCCATCAGCTCTCCCTTCTGACTCCCCACATACTCCTTCGCTTCCCCGATTCAACCCTGGGTGATTGGGGCATGATTATGTATATGTGTGTTTGCATGTGGGGGAAGGTATGTGACTCGGGGGTGGGGTGCACCTGCCCATCTCAATATCAGCTGTCTCCTTCCATCACTTCATTGAGTCAGAGTCCTTAGTCAAACCAAGAACTTGCCAATCCACCACTCTAGACACCAGAGAGCTCATTGTCTCTCAGATGTTTGGGTCACCTGCCCAACATCACAATGAACCCTGGGCCTCTCAAATCTTCATGCTTGTGTGGCAAACCATGTCCCCAGATCCGAATGTCATTTTTGTGTTTATTTTTAGTTGTATTTGCTTGATTTCTGGGCTGGGGGTGGAAGTCAGGGTCTCATACATGCCAGTCACATGCATGTGTTTCAGATTCATAACCCTCACTCCAATATGGCCTGAATATCATCTGGAGAGACTTCCCTGGCCGTTCCCTGACGTTAGAGCCTTAGCGCCATCTGACTTTACCTTGTTTAAGTATTCATTTATCAGCTATTTTTCTTCAGTGTTGGGGATTAAGGCCAACGTCTCATGCATGCTTGGCAAACATTATTGGGCCACATCTCTAGCCCCCATCCCCTTTTGTTTAGCCAAGGGTGACCTTGAACTGATTCTCCTGCTTCCTGAAGTCAGAATGACAGGCATGTATGACCAGTAAGAAATTAATTGCTTTTCACTGGTTGACTAAGTGTGTCTCTAACCACAGCTTATTTGTGGTCCACATTTCCACCCAGAGTCCACACCACTTCTACCTGTTTCATGGGACAAACAATTCATGTCCCCACTACAATTGTCCCCATTAGAAGTTGTCAGAGAGGCTGGAGAGAAGCTCTGCAAAGCACCGGCTGCTTTTCTAGATGACCTAGGTTCAGTTCCAGTACCACATATCAGTTCTCAACTGCCTGGAACTCCAGTACCAGGGCATGCAATGCCCTTTTCTGGATTCCTGGGGTTCCTGTACTTATGTGGTATAGTTCTGTACAATCAGGCACACACATGAAAATAAATTCTTCAAAAAAGAGTAGCTGAGGGGCTGCAGAGTGGCTCAGAGGTTAAGAGCACTGTTTACTCTTCCAGAGGTCCTGAGTTCAATTCCCAGCACCCATATGGTGGCTCACAGCCATCTGTAATGGGATCCAAAGCCTCCACTGAGGACAGTAATGGTGTACCTCATATGCGTAAAATAAATAAATCTTTAAAAAATATTATCTGAGAGGCTAGGGAGAGGACCAGCTCATAACCTATTCACCACATGAGTTCAAACTTCCAGAACTTGTGTTGGCCCGTGTGTGTATGTGTGTGTGTGTGTGTGTGTGTGTGTGTGTGTGTGTGTGTGTGCAAAATCTTTGTCCTGGGAATGGGGAAAAGAGACAGGAGGTCCCCTGGCGTTCACCCCCCAGGCAGCCTAGCTGGACCAGTGAGTTTTAGAAAGACTGTCTGAAATAATAATGATAATAATAATAATAACAATAACAATAACAATAATAGAGATGTGTTTGAGGAAGACACCCAAATCAACCTGGGTCCTCCACATACATGTGTTCCTATGCACACATGTGGACGTGCACGCATACACACACACACAGAAAGGAATATCAGGGCTGGGCTGTCTGTCTCTGTTAGTAAAATGCTTCCCTGTATGCATGAAGCCCTGAATTCCATCCCCAGCACTGCATAAACCAGGTATGGACACACTATAATCATATATATATATATATATATATATATATATATAGAGAGAGAGAGAGAGAGAGAGAGAGAGAGAGAGAGACAGAGACAGAGACAGAGACAGAGACAGAGAGACAGAGACAGAGAGGAGATAGGGGCAGAAGGACCAAGAGTTCAAGATCAGCCTCAGCTACATAATGCAGATCTATAGTGAATTGGAGGCCCTGACTAGGAAGAGAGTATTAAGCATCCATGAGAGTTTGATGTCTGGTACCCCTAACTCTGCCACTAGGACTATAAACATTTCCACTGCTCTGAGCTTGGTAACTTCTGAGAAGGTAAATAGGAACTTGTCGGAAAACCCAAGGATTCATCCACCCCAGAGCAAAGGGTAAACCTGCAGAAAGACACACAGGTGACATTCATAGAGGTGGGTTTTCCAATAATGAGTAAGCCAGCCGTCCTGGCGAATGTGCAAATAAACCAGGACACTGATCTAACTGACCTTTCAGCCCCACGCGGGGGACTGCCCATGCCCACTCCAGCCCCACGCGGGGGGACTGCCCATGCCCACTCCAGCCTTGTTCTGCATTAACACAAGCATTGTTCTAAGGAAAAGAAGCTGGAGAGAAATGACCATAGAGTTTATGATCCCATTTATGGAAAATGTCCAGGAAAAGGCAAATCCATAGAGGCAGGGAAGGGAAATTCCTGGAACTGACTCCTCGGGCCATGGAAAGGAGAACAAAGTGAGGAACATCAGCCCGTCCCCCGCCGGGATGAGGCGCTGGTTCCTCACTTAGACAGGCTAGTTCAGGGTGTGTGTTCCACACCTGTATCAAACAGCTTCACGTGTGTTTATTTTCTGAGAAGAGTCTCATAACCTAGGCTGGCCTTGAAATCACTGTGCAGCAAAGGAAAGTTGGCCCTGAACTCCTGCTTTCCGGGGATAATAGGCCTCCACCACTACCCCTAATCTATTCAGTGCCGGGGATAAAACCCAGGGCTTTGTGCAAGCTAGGCAAAGCACTCTACCCACTGAGCAACATTTCAGTCTCTTTTTACAGGGTTTCACTGGGAAGTCATTGCCCCTCCTGGAACTGGCTACAGAGCCCTCACTGGTTTTGAACTTGCTACAATCCTTCTGCCTCTACATCCAAATGCTAGGAGGAAGGCTCATGGCTGCCACAAACTGAACACATGGTGATGGCTGTTCTTGGCTGTCACCTTGACTACATCTGGAATTAACTAAAATTCAAGAAACCGGGCACACCTGTGAGGGATTTGTTTTTTCTTAATTCACTTTTAATCCAGATCCTTTGAGGTGGGAGGGTCCACCTTTAATCTGGGCCACATGTTCTCGTGGCAGCCTATGTAAAGGACAGAGAAGAAGGGAGCTTGGCTCTTGGCCCATTTGCCCTCACTCTTGCTAGCACATCCATTCCTTCACTGGCGTTAGAGCCTGCTTCTTTGGGATTCCAGCATATCCTGCAGACCAGCTGAGACATCCAGTCTCATAGACTGAACAAATACTAGGTTCTTGGACTTTCTATTGGTACAATTCCATTGTCAGACTAGCTGTACCACAGCCTGTAAGCCACTCTGATAAACTTAAATACAAGAATGAATAAATGAAACTCTCTCTCTCTCTCTCTCTCTCTCTCTCTCTCTCTCTCTCTCTCTCAGTTCTGTTCCTCTAGAAAACCCTGACTAATATATACACAGTGAAGAATTCTGGCTTCATCCCTCAGCCTATGCTTGGCCTTAATGGACCCACAGAAACTAAAGCTTATGGCTTCTCAACCTCCATCACCCTCTATTGTCCTGTTCTTCAAGACAACACCAAAGCCAGCTCTTACGTGTGTACATGTTTGTGTGTGAGTGTGGTTGCGCACGTACACTTGCTCACATAGCAGGCCAGGTGTCTTCCTCTACGGGTGTCTTCCAACTTATGGTTTGTTTTGTTTTGTTTTGTTTTGTTTTGTTGGGTTGCTAGACAGGGTTTCTCTCTGTCGCCCTGGCTATCCTAGAACTTGCTTTTAGACCAAGCTGGCATCAAGCCCAGAGATCTGCCTGCTTCTACCGTAGGAATGCTGGGATTGAAGGTGTGTGTGCACCACCACTACCTGGCTTCAATTTGTTTTAACAGCTCATTGAATATAGAGCTCATCATTTTGGCTGGGCTGGCTGCCAGAGGCCCCACAGACCCTTCTGTCTCTGCATCCTCTAGGACTCGGGGCACACAGTGGTACCACAGTGGTCCACATGCTTGCATGATAAGCGCTTTGCTGACTGAGCCATCTCCTTTTTGAGTCAGGGTCTCACTGTGTAGTTCTGGTAAGGCTAGAACTCTCCATATAGATTAGGCTGCCCTTGAATTTACAGGGATTTAGTGCCTCTGCCTCTAAGTACTGGAACTAAAAGCATCCGACAATAATCCTCATTTTAAAAATCAGTCAACAAGGCTGGGAATGGAGCTCAGTGGTAAAGCGCTTTCCCATCATGCTCTATGTTCAATTCCAAGAACAGCAAATAAAACAAGGAAAAATAAAATAAAGAGGGTGTAGAAGCACAGATGCTGAGAATCTTTCCCAAAGACATCCAGCACTCATCCACAGAGTCTATATGGAGCGGATTCGTTTGAACTGGTTCATAGCGGGGAAGAGTGGAAGCAGACTCCTACCTCATATTATATACAAAAGTCAATCCTCTGGGATCCGGGAAGACATGTCGGTGGGCAAAGCGTTTGCTGTGCAAGTATGAGGACCTGAGTTTGATCCCCAGAACCCCTAAAACACTGATGATCTTAGTGCTGAATCCTACTGACCTGCCAAGCGAGCTGTGCCCACTGGTTCAATAGTGGAACCACATTCGCATAAACCTGGTCAGAAGCCCGTGGCATGGGAGGTCATGGCCCCTAGGGGGAAACCCACTGTACCTCTGCTGAATGGACAAGTTGTCAAACTGCCTTCCTTTCTACCCATAGATCAATGCGGCTCTCACCCTCATCCACAGAAGCACCCTCCGCAGAGTGCAGCAGTCAGGGCACAAAACTGAGCATAGTGACCAAGTCCTCCACTCTAAATGGAGCATCTGTCTCAAACCTCCCGACCCAGCCCCCAAACAAGGCTCAGGGCTCATCACAGGAGAGGACAGAAAGGCCAGGGATGGGGAGGAATGCTGTGACACACTGGCCTCTGGACATGACGCCGCAATGCATTCAGGGGCTTACTGTCTGTCAGTGTACCTTGCCTACACAAGACCCAAACAAATCAACAGGAAGCACTGGGTGGCTCTGGGGTTGGGGGCAAGAAAGAACCCAGAGGTGGAAAGGGAATGTGTTGGGGCATTTCCAGGAAAGTGGGGCAGGGGAGCTGGAGTGAGCATGAACAAGGTATGTTGCATACATGCATAAAGTTGTCAGGGAATAAATAAAAGACAGTTTTTAAAGGAAGAAGAAAAAGCTAGGCATACTGTACATGCCTGCATCTCAGTGCTGGGGAGGCAGGACATCCCTGCCGCTCACTAGCCTGCCAGGCTAGCCAAACTGGTAAACTCCAGCTCAGTGAGAGTCTGTCTCCAAAACCAAAGCGGCTGGCTCCTGAGGAATGACACTCAAGGTTGACTTCTGACCTCTACAGTAGCATGGGGGGGAGGGGGAAAGAAGGAGGGAGGGAGGGAGGGAGGGAGGGAGAGAGAGAGAGAGAGAGAGAGAGAGAGAGAGAGAGAGAGAGAGAGAATGAATCAACTCTGGACAGTAAAGTTTTGGAAGAAAATTCAGAGGGTTATCTTCATTTTGTGGGTGTGATGTCAGCTTTGATTGTGAACTTGGTACTGTCTAGTTCACATAGGAAGCAAATCTCAATGAGGAATTATCTAGATTAGGCTGGCCTGTTGGTGTCTGTGGGATACTGTGTTGATCACATTAACTGGGTTGGAAAGACCTTGTCCACTCTGGGCAGCACCATTCCCTAAACTGTCCAAAAGTGCCAGCAGTCAGCTGAGCACACGACTGCATTCCTCTCTCTGTGTTCCTGACTGGATTCAGTGTAACCAGGGCCTACAAGCTCCGATCACCTTGACTTCCCGCTGCTGCTGCTGTCATGGACCATACCCCAAAATGGAGTAAACACAAACGCTTTCACCCCTAACGACTCTTGTCCAACGATTTGATATAAGGCAGACACTGGAAAAGGCAAATTTTCTCAAACATTGTTGGGCTCAGCAGAGCTTTGTAACTTCAGCTCCTTGGGAGGCTGAAGTAGGAAGACCAAGAATGAGAACCTGCCTCAAAATAAGAAGTGAAAAAAGGAATTTGTCTTGGTGGGTAGAAAGCTTTCCTAGTATGAAGCTCTGGATTTCACACACACACACACACACACATACACACCACATGGTACCCCTTAAGCTTGGTGCGGTAGTTCCACCTGTCACCCCCTCTCCCATCTCTCTCAGTGGAGAGGAGTGACCAGGTAAATGCTCACCTAGTAAAGTGCCTGCTACACAAGTGTGAGGGTTGAGCTTAAACCCACAGCCCACATAGTGCACTGGCTTGTTGGCTAGCCTGCTTCCGTGCATGGGGAGGTCATGGAGACATCTGGAGCAAGCTAGCTCAAATCAACGAACTCTGGGTTCAAATGAGACATCCTACTTCAATGTATAGGGTGGAGAATAATCATGGACGACATCCAGCCTCTGGCCTCTGCATGCACATACACACATGCACACATGTGCAAGTGCACCTACACACACAGAAGCACCCCCATGCACAGGTGTACCCATAGACCTTTAAACACACACACACACACAAGAAGACCAGACATTTGGTATGTGTGGGATATCTACATGCCAATAACAGCTACTTAACATTATGAGTCATGAGAGCACTCCTTAGCCTCTGAAGGAGAACCTAGTTTGTGGCTACCAGAATATGAGAAGAAGAAAAAACAAGACTACGCAAGGAATCCAAAGGATGTGAGATGGTTGGAGTCTGCCTGGTAGAAGGGTTAATTTGCATAATTGCTAGAAAACTCATCTATCTATCTATCTATCTATCTATCTACCTATCTATCTGTCTGTCTGTCTACCTACCTATCATCTATCTGATACATGCCACAGCATGGGTATGAGGGTCAGAGGCCATCTTGCAGCAAACAGTTCTTCTTCCCCTGCCCCTTGGTTTTTGGTGCTTTTGAGCGCTGCCTTTATGTAGCCCCAACTGTTTTGGAACTTGCTCTGTAGATCAGGCTGGTCTTCAGCTCACAGAGATCCCCCTGCCTCTGTCTCCTGAGTACTGAGATCATGAGCCATTACACCCACCCTTGCCAGAAACTTCTTCAACACTGGAAAACTTTAGCAGGATTTCCCACATAACTCGGCAACCCCACTTCTGGTCATACATAGTAGATTGCCACAATTCATAATTCTTTTATTTGTTTGTTTGTTTGTTTGTTTGTTTGTTTTGAGACAGGTTTTCTCTGCCCAGGCTATCCTGGAAAACTAAATTGCAGACTAGGATGGTCTTGAACTCACAGAGATCTGCCTGTCTCTTCCTCTGAAGTTCTGGGATTAAAGGTGTGAGCCACCATGCCTGGCTATTTTATTTATTTTTTATTTATGTATGTGTGTATATCTTCATAATCGTATGTGCACATGTGAATGTAATGCCCACAAATGCCAGAAGGAGGTGCCCGGGAGTTGTAATTATAGGCAACTATGAGCTGCCCCATGTGGGTTCTAGAAACCAAACTTGGGTTTCCCGAAAGAAGAACAAAACCTTAATTGCTGAGCCATCTCTCAGTCCCATGATCCCCAGACTCCATGGGCAAAGGCATCATCTCCACAGGGTTTATTTATCTCCAAAGCCAGCTTGCAGCGGTGTCTGTAGTCTCAGTATTGAGTGAGACATGTGTGAGCCCCCAGTTGGGGTTAGACCAGGGTTTGTTGGGCTCCCTGACTTCACGCTAGAAATGACGAGCTTCTGCCGTACTTAGAATCAAGTTTTGACATTTCTGTGCTGTTTACTTGTTTGTTTGTTTGTTCGTTTTGTTGTTCTTTTAAAACATTGTCTCACATAGCCCAGGATAGCCTCAAAATTGATGTAGAGCCAAATTTGATTCTCCTCCCCAGGGCTGGCACCGTGAGAGTGCTCCACCAGGCACAGTTTCTGTGGTGCTGGGGTTGGAACACAGGGCTTTGTGTGAGCTAGGCCAGCACTCGACCAAAGAGCCATCTCCACCACCAATGCTGGCCTTATTTGTTTTGATTTTGAGACAGGATCTTGTTATAGCCTTGATCGTCATTATAATCGCTTCTCTCTCTCTCTCTCTCTCTCTCTCTCTCTCTCTCTCTCTCTCTCTCTCTCTCTCGTGTGTGTGTGTGTGTGTGTGTGTGATTTATTTAGTGTGTGTGTTTGTGTGTGTGTGTGTGTGTGTGTGTGTGTGTGTGTTGCCTGGTGCCTGTGGTGGTCAGGAAACGGCATCTGTTTCTCTGGAAGTTAGGGGTGGTTTTTAGCTGCCATGCAACTGCTGCTAACCAAACCTGGGTTCTATGGAAGAGCAGCCAGTGCTCTTACCCACTGATCTCTCCTAGCCTGTGACTACTGACTGACCGTTCAATCCATTCTGATATCCTTAACTTAGTCTTTGTAGCCAGATCACAGCCATCCTTCCCACGTTCACCTCTGACCTCACCTCCCATCCACACCCAACCCGAGTTCCCATTCCCAGAAGTCATGTATTTCCGGTCTATGTCGGCTTAGCAAACGACCCTCTGCATACTACACTTGTGCGGCACCCCTTTCCCCGGGGATTCTAGGCAGGGGCTCTACAGCTGAGCCACGGCCCTAGCTTCCTTTTGTTTTATTTTAAAACAAAGGTTTGTTAAGTTGCCCACGCCAGCCTTCAGCTTTCAAGTTTTGTGTCTCAGCCTTCAGAGAGCTAAGGTGGCAGGCATGTACCATCGTACCCAGCTTGCAGCTGTCTCTTGGACTTGTAGACTCTCAGACTCTCCAAAGCGAGATGTGTCTCTCCTCTCTCCCTGTCACCAAGGTGTCACACTGAAATTACCAGAGAAACAAGGGAGGAAAGGGTCCATCTCTCAGTGTGTTTGCTGTGTTTTTATTTCTTTTTTCTTTCTTTCCTTTTTTTTTATTTTTATTTTAAGATTTATGTATTTATTTTACGTATGTGAGTGTTCTATCTGCATATACACCTGCTGGCCAGAAGAGGGCATCAGAGCCAGCATGTGGTCCTGGGACTTGAACTCAGGACCTCTGGAAGAGCAGCCAGTGCTCTCAACCAATGAGCCATTTCTCCAGCCCACTCTTTCTTTCTTTTTATATTAAAAATGATTTATTTTTTTTATTTCATGTGGATTGGTATTTTGCCTACCTGCATGTCTGTGTGAGGAGGTCAGATCCTTCAGCGTTACAGACAGTTGTGAGCTGCTACATGGGTGCTGGGGATTGAACCCAGGTCCTCTGGGAGGGCAGTCAGTGCTCTTAACTGTGGAGCCNCCTCTCCAGCCTCACTGTGTTCATCTTAAGGATGATCGGGGCCTCTGGGATTAGGGAATGAGGAGCAGTGTGTCCTCTCCAGCCTCACTGTGTTCATCTTAAGGATGATCGGGGCCTCTGGGATTAGGGAATGAGGAGCTGTGTATCCTCTCCACAGCCTTGACTGATTTTACTTTTGACTTCCTTTATTTTTGTGCAGTGACATTTTATAGTTCTGCCTTCTAAGTAGGACATAGCACCCAGTAGTACAGATCATTAGAACTGTGTGTAAAGGAGCTGGCAAGATGGCTTAGCAGGTAAAGGCGATTGCTGCTAAGACTGGTGACCTGAGTTCTAGCCCTAGAACCCATATGGTAAAAGGAGAGAACCGACTCCTCTGGCCTCCAGAATCAGACACGCGCTCACACTAGGATAAATAAGTGAAGTGGTTCAGTGGGTAAAGTGCTTGCCACATGAAGAATGAAGACCTGAGTTCGGATTCCCAAAGCCCGTGTAAACGTCAGGTGGGCGTGGGCTGCGTGGAGTCTCAGCATTCACACGGTGGGAACAGGAACTTCAGAGAGTGCTGCCTTGCTAGACTAACCGGATCAGCGTGTCCCAAGTTCATGGACAGATCACGCCACAACATACAATGGAAAGCAACCTAGGAAGACCACAGATGCCAACCTCTGGCCTTCAGATGCACACTCGGCCACATACATGCTAACACACACATACCTACACGTGGGGCGGGGGCGTGGCGCGGGGAGATTGGAGGAGGAGCCAGAGACTCCAGGGTTTATTGGTGTTCAGGTGAACAGCTTTCCAAGCACACCTCACCCGATCTCTTAGCTCCACTCGGTGTTTCCGGCTTCCTCTTAGATTGGTCTGAGGCACAGAAGTACCAAGTGTATCGGGGTTGCTGCCACCCTGTGCTTAGTGTGGATTCTTGGTTCTCTGGATGTGAGAACATAATCTGTCAGCCCTAGGGTGACCATACCCAGTCCCGTACTTGGTAAGCTCCAGGCCAGCGAAAGATCCTCTCTCAACAACACGAAGTGATGCAGGTGAGAAGATTTAGAGACTAAGGCAGCTTGGCGCCAAACCTGAAGACCTGAGTTCCAAACAGTGAAAGAGAACTGACCCCTGAAGCTGTCTTCTGACCTTGACATCTCTGACTTCCTGTGGGCACCAGGCTAAGAACTCTCTCCTTCCCAAATAAATAAATAAATGTGATTAAAATTTAAAAACAAAATAAATTAAAGGCGCACGCCTTTAATCCTAGCACTACAGGGGCTGAAGCTGGCAGATTTCTGTGAGTTCAAGGACAGCCTGGTCTACAAAGTGAATTCCTAGACAGCTTGGGCTACACAGAGAAACCCTGTCTTGGAAAACCAAAACCAAACAAACAGTACCACCAACAAAACCAAGTGGAGTGCTTCTGAGGAGCCCAACTAAGGTATGTCTGTTAAATGTATGCCCGCGCGGGCGGGCATGCACACACTCACACAAACACACACACACACACACACACACACACACACACACACACACACACACACCCTTCACGTCCTGCACAAACCTCACTCCACCACTAGGTGTCGCCCCAGCTCCTCAGTTTTGAGCCCAGCCCCAGGAGGTTCCTCACGCAGTTTGTCCTGATTTCCCCCGCCCCCAGTCAAGCTGGGAGGTTAACACCTTGGAAAAGATGGGGAAGTTCAGCTCCGCTCTGAGTAGCAGCACCCTTCTGTGGAATTTCAGCCTCGGCTTGACACCCATGATCTCAGGCACCTCCCTTGGCACAGGGGTTCCCACTTATCCAGGGGTTTGCTTTCTGAAGTTTCAGATAACAACAACGGAAAATATTCTGTGGAAAAGTCCAGAAGTGTGTGAGTCATACATTTTGTTTCATTATGACAGGGTCTCATTTTGTAACCTAGGCTAGCCCCAAATTAGTGGCAATCGCCTGCCAGTGTCTTTCTTCTGAGAGTTGGAATTCTGGGTACGTGCCACCACACCTAGATTGTGTAGTGCTGCAGACAGAATCCAGGGCTCTGGATGGTGAGCTGTGTACATCACCCTGATTTGTTTTGTTTATAGAGCTGCGCGCGGGGGGGGGGGTCTCATGATGCCAAAGCTAGTCTCAAACACCATGTTATGTAATAGAGCAGTGGGTTTCAACCTTCCTAATGCTTACAATTCCTTATAATACAGTTCCTCATCTGCGGTGACCCCCACCATAAAATTATTTGCTGCTACTTCATAACTGTAATTTGCCACTGTTATGAATTGCAATGTATATACCTGATATGCAGGATGTCTGGTATGTGACCCCCTCCCCCCAACCCCCACAGGGTTCTCAACACACAGACTGAAAACTTCTGTAGTAGGGGTTGACCTTGAACTCCTGATTTGACACTGTAGTTGGTTCCGTGTGGTGCTGAGGATCGGAACTCAGAGCTTCATATGAAACGGGCAAGCATCTTGTCAACTGTTAGTTAGTTAGTTAGTTACACACCTCCAGCCCTCGATCAGCTCAATCCTCGCGTTTCCACCCGTATACTCCTCTTAGGGAGCACCCTGCCTTTGCTGGCTGTCCTGCCTGGGGGCGGGGACAGGGGTGGCGGTGGGCGGGACTCCTCTTAGGGAGCACCCTGCCTTTGCTGGCTGTCCTGCCTGGGGGCGGGGACAGGGGTGGCGGTGGGCGGGACTCCTCCTAGGGAGCACCCTGCCTTTGCTGGCTGTCCTGCCTGGGGGCGGGGACAGGGGTGGTGGTGGGCGGGAACCTTTGCTTTGTGCAGGGTTTCCTCTCTACCTCTGGTTACTCAAAGCCCCTCCGTCCTCAGCATGGCTTCTGTGACGCTGCAGCCTGCACGGGTGTCTCACTTCATAACTTCGCAAATAAATGATTTTAGATGGCCGATCACAGCAGCCTTCTGAGAGAGCGATTGAAGGAGAAAGAAGAGGAAAGGGTATTGAAATATAGGGTCCAAGGGGAACAACAGCCAGGTAAATGGAAGGGAGTGGTAAGTGCAAAGGCCCCGGGGTATATGACTAAGTCAAACTAGTCCTTCCCATCCTGTGGGGACCCCTAAAGCATTGGCCCTAAGTCCAGATAAGAGTAAGATAAAGCTAAAGAGGGTGCGGGTTACACACTTGTCCCCCCAGCACTAGAGAGGTGAAAGAGGAGGATCAGGTGTGTAAGGCCATCCTTGACTACATAGTGAGTCCATCCTGGTCTATGTGTAACTTTGTCTCAACAAAAATTAAAATATTTTAAAGTAAACAAAGTTAGGCTTCAGGGAGGACTTTCAGGTGTTGGGAAGACACCTGCTCAAGGGGAGATGTCAGGCTAAGGACTCTCAGGTTCCCTGTGGCTGTAAGCCACTCAAGAACCATGCACTTGGGCCAGAGAGCTGGCTCAGTGGGTGGAGAATTGTGGCACGAGCATGGGAACCAGAATCCAAATCCCACACAAACACCAAGCACACGTGTACACACCTGTGTACACACCTGTAATCCAGAACTGTAAGGACTGAGACGAGAGGTCCCCTCAGTGGCAGCCAGCTGAAGTGTGAGCTCTGGGTCCCAGGAGAGTGTGTGAGCTCTGGG
>NC_034599.1:16070308-16093792 GCF_900095145.1 Mus pahari
TCCAGTGATAATGTGAGCTCTGAGTCCTGAGAGTGTCACCTCTGGGACCAGTGTGAATGTGAACTCTGAGTCCAGTGATAGTGTGAGCTGTGGGTCCCCTGAGAGTGTGAGCTCTGGGTCCATGAGAGTGTGAGCTCTGGGTCTATGAAAGTGTCACCTCTGGAACCAGTGTGGGTGTGAACTCTGGGTCCAGTGAGAGTGTGAGCTGTGGGTCCTCCGAGAGTGTGAGCAGGAGGACCTCTGTGTCTGAGGCCAGCCAGGGCTGTATAGAGAAACTCTGTTTTGAAAAACAACAAACAAACAAAACACCAACAGCTACCAACAAATCTTAAATTGAAGGCTGGACAGATGGCTTAGTGGTTGAGAGCATTGGCTATGTGCCTTCTACCACAAAATAACTAAGACAGTAAATAATTAATATCTCAAAAACATTTTTAAAACAAGGAAAAGGATGATTGAGGGCGACTTCCAGGCTGACTTCTGGCCCCCACGTGTACACACATATACATGATGACACACATACACACATACATACATGCAGACACACATATACACACATACATGATGACACATACACAAACTAAAAAATAAAGGTAAATAAAGGGGAATCAGACTCCAGTCCTCTGTAAGAACAGGGTCCTGGTTATTTTTTATTGTCAACTTGAGAAAAGGCCCCCTCAGTCGAGGGACCAGCCATGCCTGGGAGAGGTGGTCTTGACGGAGGTAGGAAGGCCTGTCCCAGTGTGGGCAGCGCCATCTGTAGTCAGGTGGGCCAGGGCTGTGTAAGAAAGCTGGCTGAGTGTCCTCAGAGGCCCCTGCTTGAGTGTAAGCTCTAGGTCCGGTGAGACTGGGAGCTCTGGCCTGAGCCCCACCAATGATGAACCGACACCTGAAGTATAAACCAAACAACCCTATCCTCCTTGTCAGTTCTGTAGCACAGCTCAGAAAGCAAACTAGAAAAAACACCAGGCCCTCCTGACCTCTGAGCCATTGCTCCAGAGCCCCACCCCCATTTTCCAGTATTAATCTCCTTTATGGGGCAGGGGGAAGCTGGCCTTGAACTCACAATGTGATGGAGAATGACCTTGAATTTCTGATCCCGTCCCTCCACCCTCCCCCATTCCCACACACACACACACCCTGGGTTACAGGTGTGGGCCACCATGACTAGCTTCTACTTGTGATTTTTTTTCTTCCTATTTGCACAGGATTATATATGGATTCAGCTCTTGGAGCGGGTGTATACATTTTTGTGGTTCCATCTGTCTGCTGCACCTGAAGGTCAGCTCCAGGAGGGCTGGGCCTCACAGCTTCATCAAATCTGGGGATGTGAACGGCTGAGGAAATGATTTCCCAGAAAGGGTTCTGCTGGGACTGGGAAGAGGTGTCTGGGACTAGACAGAGAAATGAGAGGGGCAGAGCCCTTTCCTCAGAACCCCGCCCCTCTCTCTGCTCCTCCCTGTCCTCTTTTGCCCTCCGCCTCTCCTTCCCCTGGTGGAGGCAGACCGTGGTTAACCACTGACTAATTTTTTTTTTCAGCCGTCACGTGGTGCCCCCTAGTGGCCACCTGAAGCAGTGCAGCCAGTGACTGCTGCCCCCCAAGAGTCGGGACTCACATTTCCCCCCTTCAGCCCCAGCACCCTCTGGCATGTGACCCCTCCCTTGCTCTCCAAGTAGCCCCATCCCCAATCAGCCGCGCCCCAAGCCCCCTCCCTCCATTCCTGGGGTTTCTCTACAAACTGGCCTTGGGACTGGAAGCCTAAGGGGGACTCAATTACCCTCAGAAACTAAAGTCACTTTCTCTCCTGGTTCATTTTTTGCCAGCCATTTTTTTTTAGGTGTATGTTTTTCTCTTTTGGTCTCCTTTACACGTGGTGTGCCTAGTTCCTTTGGGCTTGCATATTGAGTGCTCACTGTGTGTAACCGGCTGCACCTTCCCCACCCTGCGCGTTTGTGCTGAGATGGACCGAGTGCAGGGAACCCCACAACCACTCCTTGTAGAAATCCTAAACGGACCTGTGTCTGCCAGCACGCGAGAGTGGGGTGTAACTACAGCTGATTGCCCTCTTATCTTAATCAGAAGAGGAAAGGTGTCCAGACCCTTATTTTAGTGAGTTTCTACCTAGAAACCCCGCCTAGTCACGTCGACACAGGCAGTATAGATACTGGAGTGGATTTTTTCACAAATGCTAAGTTCAGGAGAGACCTGCCTGTGTTCTATCTTGTCTGTGCTACTACTCCTGGGCTGTCTGAGCTTAAGCAAGTGACCTAACTTTTCTGTGCCTCAGTTTCCCTATCTCTTAGATGAGGGTAACCCTGACACCCAGAGGATTAAGCACCTTAATTCCTGCTGTGTTTGTAATACAAGCGTGACCATTAGCCTTTCTACAGTGCTTGCTATTATGCTAATGTTTTATTGATAGCAGTTTCTTAACCCCCCCATGAGATAGTGGGGGTATTCCCATCCCCAAGATGGAGGAGGAATGAGGTTTCTCAATAGTAGAAGATAGATTGGACCCTCGACATTTTGCATAGCTTTTCTAGCTTACCCAAAAGATGGGGCACCACGGGGAGGCACCTGCATCTGCCAGTCCAGGAATGGGGTATGCAGAGAGCCAATGCACACAGGGCCTAGATGTCACATTTGCACACACAGCCTGTCACCCTGAACACCCCGTTTTAGAGTGATGTATTCAACCAAAGGCACAGAGTGCCCTCACATGGCCACACACCTGACTGTCACTCGAGTTTTGGACAACCCAGGCATCTGGGTACAGCCATGAGGACAATTGTCACACCCCGTTATTGACATATAGCGGGAGCTGGACAAACACACCACAGAGATTCTCAGGTCCTCATGCCGGGTCACACAGTCAGTCACAGACAGACCCACAACTCCTATCTGTCATCACACTGGTCCTCGGGTCACCCTGCCCCCACTGTCACTCACACACTCTCTCACACATACACACACCCTCTCCCAGTCACACCCCAATTCACTCATATTTGAACACACATACACACACACACAAACTCCCCCGGGTCACACCCAGCCACAACACAAAGACACACGTTTCCACGTTTCCCGGTACCCAGGAGCTGCAAGCACCTGGCACACATTCCTGTCAGTCATTCACACGTGAGTCCCGCCCCTTTCCCCACTATAGGGGTGCAGGCAATGGATGTGGGGAGCTTTAGAAGCTAAACACCCTGGCCCCATGATGGGCAAGTGACAGGCAACACCCCAAAGCCCCCCAAAGTTTCCCTCCCCAATCTCCCCAATGGTGGAATGTAAGCTGTGTATCATCGAGGGAGGGGCCAGAACCCCAAAACGAGTGTCTTCCCCAATCTCCCCACATTAAGGTGGCATTGGGTGTCCCCAGGGTTTCCCCAAACAAGGGTGGATGTTCCAACCCCTCCTTTGCTGCGACCTTCCCCATATGCCCCTCGCCATCCTGCAGCTGTTAGAAGGGGAGGCTGGTGGACCCCAAAGCTCTTGTTCACGGGACCCCTCTGAGCCCGCGTCCCCTCCAGGGCTCCCCAGCGCCCGCACCTGCCCGCGGAGCCCCTACCTGTCCGGCGAGGCCTGGGCAGAGCAGCCACAGCAGCAGCGACAGCCGCGGGACCGTGAGCGGCCACATGACGCGCCCCCCGCCCGACAGGCGCCTGGGTAATGGGGACCCGCCGCCAGGCGCGACCCCGCCCGCCCGCCGGGGCGACCCGAGCGCCTCCTCCCCGCCTCGCCCGCGGCCGGGATTCCACCCCACCCCCGCCCCGCGCCCAGCCTTTGTCGCGGGCTCCGCCCCCAGCCCCGCCCCCAGCCCGGCTCAGGGCGACAGCCCCATAGAGTGGGGCCCCTGCCAGCAGGTGGGGAGCTGACACGGGTGAGCAAGGGGGGTCAGGAACCAGACCCGGCAGCCCCTCACTAGCCATCCCCATAAACCTAGATGTGAAAGGTCATAAGATGGGGGAGGGGGCTGTCACGTGCTTGTCAATTTCACCCTCCTAGGATTTTCTCAAGATGAACACGGAGCACGGGAGGGATGGGCGGAGGGTCGGGGGCTGGAAGGCGGAGACCAAAGGGGAGGCTAGTATGAAAAGAGACTGGGTAATCAACAGGGAAACTGAGGCACAGACTGGAAAATTAGAAATTGGGGAAGTGGTGAATATCAGGAGGGAAGGTAGGGCAGAGGCGGGCACCAGGAGCCACAGGGCAGTGCACACCTGTTACCCAGTGCTAGGGAGACAGGGGAAAGGGGACTTGACATCTGAGGCTGGCTTGGGCTGTGTGCCGGGATCCAGCCAGCCAAGACTGCAGAATAAGACCCAATTTCAACACACACACACACACACACACACACACACACACACAGCCCAGTCGTAGTGGTACACACCTGTCATTCCAGCACTTGGGAGTTGGGGGGTAAAGGCAACAGGATCTACAGTCCCAGGTCATCTGTGTGTGGTGGCACACACCTTCAATCCCAGCACTAAGGGATCTCTGTGAGTTCAAAACCAGCAAGTTCTACATAGACTGTGCCAAGCCACGCAAAGCTATAAAGCAATGGCTCTCAACCTTCCCAACGCTGTGGCACGTTAATACAGTTGTGGTGATCCTCAATCATAAAATTATACTGTTGCTACTTCATAACTAATTGTTCTACTGTTGTGAATTGTAATGTAAATATGTGTGTGTTTAGATGGTCTTAGAACCCAAAGCAGTTGTGACCCACAGACTGCAGTATAAAGGGAGATCCTATAAAATATAAAAATAAAAATTAATGAGCTTGAGGACATTCTCAGCAAATTTGAGGCCAACTGGGACTACTTGAGACCCTGTCTCAAAACCAAACAAACAACATAAGGAGGGACCACTGAGATGGCTCAATGTGTAACAGAGCTTGCTACTAACCCATGTGGAAGTTGTCCCCTGACCTACACGCACATATGCATGTACCTGCAAAAATAAACTTCTACAAATGTGTAAGAAAAGAATTAAGAGATGGGAGTAAGGGATGAGCAGAAGAGAAGTGGAGGCAAACCAGTGGGATGAGCCGGTAGGTGACCCATTCCTCAACAAAGGGACATCCCATGTCCCCTTTCTCAGGTCACCCATTTCCCACAGGTCCTCATGGTGGAAGCTCTCCCCTCCCCCATCCCCCAAGCCCATCTCTCTCCTGTTTTAATGGTGCCAAATGACAGGCTGGATTCTCAAGAGAATCAAAATATTAGCCAAGCCTCATGCCTCATTTGCATATGAATCGCATCCCTGCCCTGCCTTCTTCTGGGACTCTGCAGTCTTTGTCTGCTTCGCAGTACTAGCCAGCAGTGTCCCCACTCGCCTTCCCTCCCTGATGCTTCTCAATGGCATCTTCCTTCCTTCCTTCCTTCCTTCCTTCTCTTTGTGGGGGTGTTGTGGGGGTGGGTGTTGAGATAGGAAGAGGGATGTAGTTGGATTACAGGAAACTTTGCCATAAAGGATAGAGGGAGGTGGAGGCTTGGGAGGTGCAAGGAAGCTTTGGGGAACAGAGACAAGCAAACAGCCTGAGAGCTCCAGCCTAGCTGAAAACCAGAATGTTGGGGTCAGTGAGACCTTGTCTCAGGCAACCAGACAGTCGGAGATAGAGGCAGACACCAATGTCCTGCTCTGGTGTCTGCATGCCTGGGCACACGAACTTATACGCTTATTTGTTCATGCACCACACACTATAAGGTGGAGAATGACTGAGGAGGAACACATACTAGAGGTGAATCTCTCTCTCTCTCTCTCTCTCTCTCTCTCTCTCTCTCTCTCTCTCACACACACACACACACACACACACACACACACACACGTGAGCACATACAAACACACACATCACACGTGCACGGCACAAAACCCCACAAAAAGATGCAGAAGAAGGCCTTATCTAGTAGATTCCGCTCAGTGGGTAGGAGCATTTCTTATGGAAACAGGAGGACTTGAGTTCAAATTCTAAGCGTTCACATGAAAACTGGGCGTGGCTGTGCGTGACTGTAGCCCTTGACCTGGGGTGCAGAGGCAGGTGGATGCTGGGAGCTCGCTAGCCAGCCAACCTAATGAAGATGTCAAGACTTGGGATCAGAGCGCCACCCCGACTCAAGGCAGTAAGCTGGCGATTGATAAAGCATCCACTGTCTTTCTCTGGCCCCCTGTGTGTACCCCACCACCACACAAATGCAAAAACACCTGTTTCTTCACCCAAGTTGTTGTCAAGAGGAATCGCTGACACACAGGTAGATATGTGGCTGCTTGATCCCCAGAGCTTGTTACCAGAGCCCTTGAGAACTCAAGACAGGACCTGGGTTTTAGGTGGAAGACATCTCCACCAATCCTTTAGCCCGTTGCCCCTGAAAGGGGACAGTCCTTTGAGGGCTCTTCATGGTGGGAGGGCAGTGGCTGAACTGTAGAATGGGGATAGGCAGGGTCTGGGCAGGGATGCCTTTGCTCAGCCTGGATCTCAGGACCATGACCCCTGCCAGGTCCCCTTCTTTGGCAGTAGGACTAAGCTCCAAAAGCAACTCAAGGGAGAGGACACTTACGGAATTTTTATTTCAGCTCAGGGTCTGTGTGTGTGTGTGTGTGTGTGTACCTGTTCACGTGCATGTGAACAGCATAAGTTGGAAAAAAATCCTCAGTTGCACAAAGAAATACAAATTGAAAGTAAACTGGCAACACAATTTCTTTTTGTAAAAATAGGAGTGTGGTGACCAAACCCAGGTGAGCAAGCACACCAGGGAAGGCCACCTAGTTTTTGTTCTAATCAGGAGGGTACTGTACCTCATCTCATTGGTTGGAGTTCAACCTCACAGTCTGATATGCTTGGCAAATTCATAGTCAGCAGGAAGGAGAAGGGTGTGGTGTGGTTAGGCAAGCAGCTAACCACTCACAGGTGTTTCATGTGAAGGCGAGGATTTTGGATATTAGCTCTTGGCAGGACACAGTTGCTTCTCACAGCAGGTGTCTGAGCCCGAAGGTCTGTGTCCACTGTCCCCCATCACGTTCCACCTTACCTTTGAGACAGACACTCACTAACCCTGGAGTGTGTTGATTCAGTTAGAGTAGGCAGGCCAGTGTGCTGCAGTCCTTCTGTCTCTCTTTCCCAGCCATGTGCTTGTTCTAGTTCAGTGTGTGTGTGTGTGTGTGTGTGTGTGTGTGTGTGTGTATATACTCTGACCAGCCCAGCCTGGTAAACACGGCTCTAACAGGCCTTGCCCTTCTCCTTCATTCCCTCTGCTTTTCTAAAATGTTTTAGAGTACATTCCTAAGGCTAGCCACCAAGGTCTGTTCCCTTATTTGGCCATTTCCTCCTCCTGAAGCCGACCACCAAGGTTCAACTACCAAAGTACTGAAGTCCAGCAATCAAAAGCCCTTTTTGGCTCACCTAATTAAATGCCCAATTAAAATTAAACACATCATCCTAAAGCAGGTTTCCTCCTTTGCCGCCATTTTCCTATGAGGCATGACTCTATCCAGTGGCAGGTCTTTGTTCCCCTCCAGGGCAGTTACCCCTTCCCCGTCTCCCTTGTTCCCTTCCCCTCTCCTTCATCCTCTATCCCCTATCTTGTCTCTCCTTCCCTGCCCTCTGTGCCTCCAGGGCAAATAAATCTCCTTGGCTGAGAATTGGTCTTGGAAATCCTTTCAGTGTGTGTGTGTGTGTGTGTGTGTGTGTGTGTGTGCTGTGTCTGTGTTCTCATGAAAGGCAGGCCGGAAGAGGGTCAGATCCATTGGAGCTGGAGTTCACAACCACCTGACATAGTTGCTGGGAATGGAACTCCTGTCTTATAAAAGAATAGTCAGTGTTCTTAACCACTGAGCAGTCTGCCTGGCTGTCCTTGGCTTTTATGTGGCTGCTGAGAATCCAAACTCAGGTCTCCAAGCTTGTTTAGCAAGCGCTTTACCCACTGAGCCATCTCCCCAGCCCCACCGGGGGACAGTTAGATCACACTCCGTCATGGTGGGAGTGTATGGCAGCCCGAGAGTATGGTGGAGGCGAGCCCAGGCCAAGCAGATACCAGTTTCAGGGCCCGGCCCCCACCGACCAGTTCTACTAGGCTGTTCTGTTTGCAGATTTCCTAAACAAACAAACAAACAAAACACTATCAGGTAAGGACCAAGTGCTCAAACCTACTAAAGTCTATGAGGGCCATTTTATCCAGACCATAATAATCGTCCTCCCTAAAGAGACCATTTCCTCAGGGAAATGGTCAGGACCATGAACAGCCTATAGCGTCTGTGGCATACTTAACCTTTGATGCTAAAGTTCCCGAGTTACTCTATGCACCTGTCTCTCCAGCATCCTCCGCAAGCAAACCCCGTAAACTACATTTCCCAGCACCCTTAGCACACTGTAAACCACATCTCCCAGGTTCCCTTCCTTGTAGCCAGGTCCAGACACTAGGAGGTAAAAGGAAAATAGAGGGCAGGAGGAGGCAAAACCAGATGATCTCTGTCCCTCCCTCTCTCCCTCTCCATCCTCCCCTCCTGTAAGTTGTCTAGATGTGTCTGGTGTCACCTCTGCGGTCTCAGTCTTTTTAGGAAGTTCCCTCTGTGGCTTAGCATCTGACACTTGGAACTTGGAGAACTAATTCTTCCCTAGTTCCTGTGGCTTTGGGAAGATGGAGGCTTGACGCTTCCTCATGTGGAAGTCCCTATAGTGTGTACTGTGGTAGATCTGTTTTAATTAATATTTTACTTTTTAAAAGATGTAACCCGGGTTGGCCTCCAACTCAAGCTCCTGATCCTCCTGCCTCCGCCTCCTGTGTAGTGGGATGACAGTCATGTGCCCTTGCACCTAGTTTAGAGCTGGGGGTGAACCCCAGGGTCCTGTGCATGCGAGGATAGCATTCTACCATGCTCAGCTAAGGGCTGTTGTTGTCATTGATGATAGAACCCAAGCAGATGGAGTTAATGCCACGGCAGTGACCACATCTGTGGTCAGGGCTGATGTGAGAGTCCCTATCACACTGTGTCAAGTGTCCCGCTGAAAAGTGCCCACTCACAAGCCCGGGCCAGCACCTTGCCTTCGCGGTCCTTGGTTGTCTCAAGGTTCTCAGAGTCAAGTTTTGTTTTATTTTGCCTGAGACACAGCCTTGATAATACAGCCGAGGCTGGCCTGCAACTCGAGGCTGCACACACCTCTTAGCCTACTGAGCTCTCGGGTTGAGAAGAGATAGAAAGAGAGGGAAATCTTGTTGAAGCCTCTGTCTGGCAGAGTCGAGGGTCCCACACCGTCACCTGTTCCACTCCTGCAATCTTCTAGGAATCTCGCCAGGACCTACCTTATCCAATATAATTTCACCCACGGTGCCTCCTGAGCCACCCCATTATCTCATTATATATGTGTGAGGGAAAGGCGGAGGGATGTCTCAGTGACCTTTCGACTGGAGCCACTGAAAGGGTCTCCATGGCTGATGCTAAGACAGTGACCTGTCTTGTGACCTGTCTTGAGGCGTCTTACCCTCACGTGGGTGAATCTCTCTCACCGTGACTCACGACTCTTCGTTGAGAAGCCCACATGCAAACCTTCAGGCATGTCTTTTTAACCCTGAATGCCCTTTTCTCTTAAACCTTGGGCATCAGCTCATATTAAAATGTCTTGAGGGAAACTGGGGAGATGGCTCAGAGGTTGAGAGCCCAGGCTGCTCTTTCAGAGGACACAGGTTCACTTCCTCAAAACCCACTTCGGCAGCTCACAACTGTCTGTAAGTCCAGTTCTAATGGACAAGATACCCTCTTCTGGCCACCTCAGGAACCACACGTTGCACAGGTAAACATACAGGCACAAAATACTGGCAGGCAAAACAATCATATAAACAATAATACAATAATGTCAATAAATACATAATATCATTGGGCAGTGGTGGCACATGCCTTTAATCCCATCACTTGGGAGGCAGAGGCAGGCGGATTTCTGAGTTTGAGGCCAGCCTGGTCTACAGAGTTCCAGGACAGCCAGGGCTACACAGAGAAACCCTGTCTCGAAAAAAAAGAAAAGAAATACATAATATCAAAATATATATTGAGCAGGGCAGTGGTGGTGCACTACTTTAATTTCAGTTTTCCAGAGCCAAAGGTAGAAAGATCTCTGAGTTTGAGGGTAGCCTGGTCTACAGAGTAAGTTCTAACATAGCCTGGGCTACACAGAGAAACCTCATCTTGAATATGTATATATACATACATATATACATATTATATAATATAAGTTTTTTATACATAATACAAAATATATATATATTTGTTTTAATTTTAATAATGAATGTTTGTATTAATAAATGTATTAAAACATAATATTTATTACATTATTATAATATATAAAACACAATAGGATACTATAAAATATATATCATAAACTATATTAAAATATAATAATATATGATCTATTAATTACTTATTAATTGTAACATTGATAATTAAAATAAACTAATAACATAAATACATCATGTATTTTATATAATATATAAAACATGAAACATATTTTAAAATAAAATATATTTTAAAATAGAATATATAAAATATAGTAAACATAATATATTAATAAAATTTACATAATTAGCATTAATTTAAAATAATATTTAATTTGTATATAATAGAATTATATTGTTATAGCATATATAATTTATATTATATTATGTTGTATATTATTGTATAATAGATCATATATTTTTATATATGTATATGCATATATAAAAAATTGAGGCCTAGAAAGGTGGCTCAGTAGCAGTTAAGAGCACCGGCTACTCTCACAGAAGCCCTGAGGTCAGTTGCCAGCAGCTATGATGGGCAGCTCACAATTGTCCGTAACTCCAGCTTCACCCATAGGAAGCCCTCTTCTGGCCTCTGGCTACCTACAGACACACATAAGTAAAAATAAATTTTAAAGAATTATGTGTTTGGATGCTTTGCCTTCAGGATCTCAGTGTACCACATGTTTGCTTGGTGTCCCAGAAGACCAGAAGAGGCCATGGGATCCCCTGGGACAGGGGCTACAGATGACTGTGAGCCACCAACCTTCAGCACACAATTGTGTGCTGAGGTCGAACGCTACAAGAGCAGCCAGTGCTCTTGACCGCTGAGCCATCTCTCCAGACCTCCAAAATAAATACATATAAAAAGGGAAGCTGGGCAGCTGTGATGCGCGCCTTTAATTCCAGCACTCACCAGGCAGAGCCAGGAGGATCTCTTGTGAATTCAAGGCCAGTCTGGTCTGTAGAGAGAGTTCCAGCACCGTCACGCCTATACAGAGAAACCCTGTCTCAAAACCAACAAAACAAAACCAACAAACCCAACAAAGTGAAAAAGAGCCATCTTTAATAAAATCTCCAACTCTGTTTCATAAACTGAAATTCTCTTCTGTGTCAAAGCCACAAATCTTAGTGTAGCCTGAGCTGGAGTCCCTAAATATCTAGGGGAAGTTCTCAGGCGCCGAGGATGGCTGCGCACATCTGTCTCTGCCTGCTCACTGAGGACAGAATGCAGGTCTTTATGGTTAGTTCCTTGACTCTGGTGTGTAGGGTACAGTGTTTCCTGCCTCCCAGCCCATCCTCCCGGCCGGCTGGCTGCTGATCTGTACTATCAAGATCCCTGGGGTCTCACTTCACTTCATGTTGCTGTAATACAAAACCCAAAGCTGCCCTTCACCAGTCATCAGGGAGAGCCAATCAAAACCGTACAGGAATCTGGCTCACCCAGTCAGAACAGAAGCAATTCAAGTGCTTGCTGCCCCAGAACCCACACAGTGGGAGAAGAAACTCTACAGTTTGTCCCTTGACCTCTGCACATGCACCATGACAAATGTATACACACACACACACACACACACACACACACGCACGCACACACACACACACACACACACTATTTTTTATTTTTATTTTTTAATTTAAAAGAACAGAGGGCCGGGCGTGGTGGCGCACGCCTTTAATCCCAGCACGCGGGAGGCAGAGGCAGGCGGATTTCTGAGTTCCAGGACAGCCNGGGCTANACAGAGAAACCCTGTCTCGAAAAACCAAAAAAAAAAAAAAAAGGAAAAAAAAAAAGAAAGAACAGAGGTCTATAGGTCTGCAGCTGCCACACAGCTCTGGTGGGCAAGACACCCAAAGGCTTGCCCACGGTGTGTCGTAACCACAGTGGGAGCCACTGCAATGTTCAGGTAAGCGGTAGACACGTGGGAGAGAAAGAGAAGCTGAATGGTTTGAACATTAAGAAGAGATGTGGAACTGGAGATTGAGGGTGGAGAGGAACAGCCTGTTGTGAGTGGCCTGCCCTGCCACCTAAGGCCATGATGCCAGCCTGTGCTGCCACTGAGGGCCACATTTGGGTCCACGACTGTACAGCAGCAGGGGACTGTGTTGATGTCTGTGGCTCATATTATAACAAAGGCCATACAGATGTCCCTGGTCTGGGCTGCCTCCAGGGACCAAGTTGATATTCAAGGGCTGTGGAGAGCTGCCCCTACCACTGGCTGTGGCACTCAGGAGATCTGGCCCCACCCCTTGCAGGCTGTACTCAGAAAGCAGGCCCTGCACTATGCCTGGGCAACATAGGAGAGCTGGCCCTGGTGGTGGGACCCAGGCAAGCCGACCCCAGGGTGTGATCATGAGCTAGCCCTGGCTACTTGTCTGCCATGAGGTCGCTTGGGCACAGGAGAGATGCTCCCCAACCCCCACCCCCACCCCTACCCCCACCCCAGGCCACTTGTGTCAGGCTGGAGAGCTGATCCCCAGTCATGAGAGCCAGGAGCTGTCCCTGCCCCTCACCAGTTGTAATACTCTGGAGAGCACACACACACCCAAATACACACACACACACACACACACACACACACACACAGTTTAGCTGGCCCTGATGGCATGCCCCGAGAGAGTAGGCCCTTCTCTTGCTGGCTGCAGCGTTAGGTGAGCTAGCCAGGCAGTGCTGGAGGAGAGCTCACCCTGGTGGTATGGGTGTGGGAGAGCTGTCAGGCTGTCACCTCAGACACCACCCTGGCCCAGACGCAGGACTTTGAGTTGTCCCATCCCAACATCTACCCCATGGGTGAATTGCTGGAGGCAGGAAGAGGCCAGTCCTGCAGATCCAAAGCTGCAGGATCTCCATGACACTGGGCAGCAACAGGATATGGGAGAGGAGTCCTGGTGAGGATCCAGTATTGATAGCATAGCAGAAGCCAGAAACCTTTAACCAGACCAATGACTCATTATAACGAACATTTGCAAGCAAAGCGGTGTGGAAAAGGGTACCGTGGGATACACCGTGACACAGCTTCCACGACAGGATGACTTTGGTTTTGTTTAATTTTTTACTTTCTTTTGTGGGGAGGTTACAAGGGTGGGGGGCAGATATGAAGGGTTGGGGAGATGGGTGGAACCAGGGTGCATGAGATTCTCAAAGAATCAATAAAAGGTTTTTTTTAAAAAAAAAAAAACAACAACAACAGAAGTCTCTTTGGAGGTTCAAGGGCAGAGCACTTGCATCTGTTAGACTCTAGATAGACTCTCATGATGATGGTAGCGGGGGTAGGGGAATGGAGGAGTAGGGGGTGGGGGTGGGGGGCTTGTAGTGGGCATGTAGGAAAGAGATCACAAGGCAGGACAGAGAGCCAGAGAGTGCATAAGCCAACCTGATCTGCGCATGACCCACTTTGAGAGCATGGTGGTGCTGGCTCTCCATTCCAGCACTCGGAGGCAGAGGCTGGCAGAGCCTTTGTGTGTTCAGGACCTGCCTGGTCTACAGTGAACTAGAGGTACACAGTGAGACTCTGTCTCGAAACAGGCAGAGGAAGAGAGAGAGAGAGACAGAAAGAGAGAGACAGAGAGACAGAGACAGAGAGAGAAAGAATCCCATAACCTCAGTATGCCCTTACCAAGTCCTCTTCAAGAGTAGCCAGTGCTCTTTACTGAGCTTTCTCTCAGTGCCCCCTAGTGGCTGCATCACCTTCCACTAAGCCCCACCTTTTAAAGGTTCCACTAACTTCTAGGCCAAGCTTCCACTATTTAAACTTTAGTGGTGGAAGAGGGAAAAGCCACACCACACCCTAGCTCCTGGTGTGGTTCCTGCTTCCTAGAGATAAACCCTGAAGACGGGGTGGGGGGTGGGGTGGGGGGTGGGTTTCACTTGATAAAGAGCCTGCTTCTTTAGCATGAGGATGTGAATCCAGACTGCCGGCACCCAGGAGAAGACCTGGGTGTGGTGGAGGCAGGCAGATTGGTCCTCTAATCTCTGGGCAGAATTAGATGGATCCCTGAAGCTCCAGTCAGCAGAGCTGAACCAATGGACAAGTTCATTGGGAGACCCTAACTCAAAGCCAAACAAACCACAAGTGCATAGAGAAAACACTCAACATCAGCCTCTCTCCACACGTGCATACACGTGCGTGGACATGCACACACACCTATACTGACACACACACCACATTCACGGCACACAACATACACCACCACACACAGCACATATGTAGCACAACACACAAAACATACAACACAATATTACACAAAACACATCACATATACTATAGCAGAGATTATACCCAATACTCAACATACCATACCTAATACAACATACACAGCACATTGTACACAACACACAAAACACACCATACACAGTACACAACCCAACATGCCATACACAAAGTACTCAATTCGCATACAAAACACCACTTGCACACATTGTTTTTAAAGATGTTGTTTGGTTTTGAGACACGCATCCTGTAGCCCAGACTGGCTTTTGGCTTGCTATCTAACCAGATACAATCTTGCCTCTGCCTCCCAGGAAGTATTCATGAATCCTTCCAGCAGAGAGAGCCTCCTCCTTGTGCAGCCTGAGACCGCAGGCCTGTGAGCAACCATCGGCCCCCTCCTACGCCAGAAACACCCTTCAATTTAAGCTACCTTCTGGTCTGACTCCAGATAAACAACACTGAGCTAAGTCCCTTCACACCTTTCTTCCTTGAATTCTCTCTCTCTCTCTCTCTCTCTCTCTCTCTCTCTCTCTCTCTCTCTCTCTCTCTCTTCCCTTTCTCTTTCTCTCTCTCTTACACACACACACACACACACACATTTATTTCATGTACATCACTTTGTGTATAACTTACAGGAAGGAGTTGGTTCTCTTTTTCACTATGTGAGGGATTGAACTCAGGTTGTCAGCCTTAGTGGCAAGTAGCTTTAACCTCTGAAGTAGCTTTAACCTCTGAAGTAGCTTTAATCTCTGAGCCATCTCTTTAGTTCCTGTATTCTCTCTTTTCTCTCTTCCTCTTCCTCCTCTTCCTCCTCATCAGCCTCCTCCTCCTCTCTCTCCTCTCTCTCCTCTCTCTCCTCTCTATCCTCCCTCCCACTCCTCTTTCCTGCTATGCTAAGACTGAAACTCCAGCCTCAAGGATGCTAGACACACAGTACTCCTGAGCTATACGCCCCAGCCCTAGTCCCTTGCATTCTTGCAAGTACCCTATGAGGATAGCCTTGAGCTCCTGATCCTCTTGCTTCCCCGCTTAGGTGCTGGCTGGTAGTTGCTTCCCCACATCTAGTTTATATGAAGCTGGGATGGGACCCAGAGCTTTCAGGGTAGGCAAGCACCCTACCAACACAGTCCCAGCTCCAGCCCTTTCCAGATTTGGAGGTAGCAGGAGTGTCTGTGGGGCATGTCCATGCCCGGGTGAGGTAGTGCTCCCTCACTACTCCCATCTGGCATCTCCTCAGGATCCTGCCAGACAGCATCCACATCAGTCTCCCAGTCCCCTTGCCTAGCTGCCTCCACAGCAGGAAAACAGGGTCTCATCTGTGTCCCCAAAGAAGCTCTCAAGGGACGCCTGAGCTTCACCCAGACCCTTGGGCTCACCTCAGACTTCTTCCTCCCTTCAGTCAGTTGTCAGCGTCTCACCACTGCTGCCTGAGAACTGGGGACCTGCCAGCATCAGGCACATGCATGCGCTCTTTGACCCAGTTACAGAAATGGGAACTAGGCCTCCAGTTGCTCTGGCAGAATCTTAAGCAACCGATGCACAAACACCACAGCGCTGGCAGTCACACTGAGTGTGGTAGTGCATGCCTGTCATCCCAGCTCAGAGGTGGAAGCGGGAGGATCAGGAGCTCAAGGTCGTCCATCCTCGGCTCAGAGGTGAATTTGAGGCCAGCCTGAACTAAGTGAGACCCGGTCCTCAAAACAAAACAACAGATCTGGCAGTGGTGGCACACACCGTTAGTCCTACCACTAGGGTGGCAGAGACAGGAGGATCTCTGTGAGTTCAAGGCCAGTCTGGCCTACAGAGTTCCAGGAGAGCCAGGGCTACACAGACAAACCCTGTTTAGAAAAACCAAAGCAAGCAAGCGAACAAACAACAGGGGTTAGGGAGATGGCTCTGTCAGTAGACTGCTTACTGAAGACGTGCGAAGGCCTGAATTCAATCCTCAAGGTTGGGGTGGTGACAATCGCCTGTAATCCCAGCACCAGGGAGGCAGGCACACAGAGTCGCTGGCTGAATCAGTGAGTTTCCAGTTCAGTGAGAGACCATGTCTAATAGTTTTTTTTTTAAAAAAAAAAAAAAGCTAAAAGCAGAAGGAGGTCTTGTTGGAAACAAGAGATTCAGCAGACAGTGCAGGTGTGCACATGATCCAAATACATTGTTTACATAAGTGAAGCTGTCAAATGAAGCAATGAAGCAACTGTCTCCATACATGTGCTCACACAGGGCCCCACCCCACATTGTGTACACATTTGCACACAGAAAAAGTTCAAAAGCAAACAACCCATAAGACGGTCTAGGAGGTGGCTCAGTGGATAGAAAGGCTTGCTGTACATGCACAAGGAGTCTGAGTTCAAACTCATAAAACCCTAGTAAAAACATGGGCCTGTAACCCTAGCATTTGGGGGCTGAGACAGGCAGATCCTGAGAACATAATGGCCAGACAGCGTAGTTTAAACAGTGAGCTTCAGTCCAGTGATAGACCTTGTCTCAAGGAAATAAGCAGGGAGCAAGAGAGGAACCCATTTGATGGCTTACATGCAGCAGGCAGGCACACACTCCCTCAAATGCACACACACACACACACACACACACACACACACACACATACACTCCACCAATACGCATAAAACACACATGACATGCACACAGAAGCCAGGACAAGCAAATGCTTAGCAAGTAAGGGGGTTTCCTCCAAACCTCACCACCTGAACTGTGGAACTCTCATGCTAAGGGAGAAATGAATCCTCAAGCTGTCCTCTGACCTGCACACCTACACCGTGAACATGAGTGAGCCACCACCCACAAAATAAAGTGTACCGAATGAAAACTTCAGGGTCTGGCATGGTGGTCATGGCTTCATCCCAGTACTGGGAGGCAGAAGCAGGTGGATGTCTGTGAGTTCAAGGTCAGCCTGGTCTACACAAAGTTCCAGGACAGTCTCAAAAAAAAAAAAAAAAAAAAAGTAAAAAAGGAAAGAAAAAGTAGGTTTAAACCCCTAAGGCTCACGGTGAGCATGTGAACTCGCTTGCACAGACAGTCAATACAGAGCATACCACAGAAGCAGCACAGTTAGGGCGCAGTCACCCTGAGTCCCCATCACTGGCAGGGAGCCGCTCATGCACACACCCATGGAACCACACTAACGGCCTCAGGGTTAGCATGGCCTCTGACACACAAGCAGCCGCCCCAGAGGCGTGGGAATGAGCCTGGGAGAAGCGGCCATGGAGGTCAGGATGACTCAGGAGCCCTCAGTGGGAGCAGAGGAGGGAAGGAGGGAGGCTGCGGGCCAGAGCATGTGCTTCCAGTCACAGGCCTGGGAATTGAGGCCGAGTTGGCGGGACAAGGAGACCCAATAAGGCTTCCTGGCTGTGCCAAGACAGGAAACAGAACCCTCATCTGTGGTCACGGGAACTTGGAACTCCGCTTAGAAGCCCCAGCAGCTCCTACCACTGAGGAGTCAGACTTCTGCCTCCTTCCTAGCTGGGGGCGGGGGTGGGGTGTCCATGTTTATTTCCACTCAGGAATGGGTTTCACCAGAGACTGTAGTGAAGCTCAGAGAGGCTAAGCTGCTTGCCCAAGGTCACACAGCTAAGGGCTGGAGTTAGGATTCTAGCTCAGATGAATAAGCAAGCATGTCTCCATCCACAAGGTGGATGCCATGTGAGCCTCAAGGGTGGCAGAGCGTATCCCAGGCTCCGGGTTTGTGGGAACATGAAAGGGCCATTGTCAGCTGGCTGTGATAATACATGCCTGTCGTTCTACACAAGCAAAGGCAGACCTGCCTCGACCACACAGTGCAGGGTCTCCATCTGCAGCTCGGTGGCTAAGCACTTCCCTAGCGTCCACAAAGCCCCGGGAAATGGAGAGTTAGCCGGCTTCCTTTCATTTTACTCGGGGGAGGGGCGGGCAGGGCTTAGGTCGAGTTTCACAGATAACCTAAACTAGCCTCAAATTATGTAGCCAGAGATGTCCTTGAACTTGTGCGTTACATGAGATTCTGTCAAAAATTCAAGAAAGGGAGGAAGGAAGGGAAGGAGGGAAGGAGGGAAGGAAGAAGGGAAGAAGGAAGGGAGGGAGGGACAAAGCATGACAGAAAGAGAAGACAGACAAGCAGGGGAGGCTGGGGCAATATCTGTGGACAAGAACATCCTTAGGGTAAGCGGATCTAAGCTCAGAAGTCCAGGAACCACAGGTGTGATCGTGTGCACTTGTAACCCCAGCACTGTGGGGATAGAAACAGGAAGGTCCCTGGGCCTTGCTCCAGCGTAGCTCCTCCAAGTTCAGTGAGGTCATCATGTCTGATTCAGAGAGAGACAGAGACAGAGACAGAGACAGAGACAGAGACAGAGACAGACAGAGACAGACAGAGACAGAGACAGAGACAGAGACAGAGACAGAGACAGAGACAGACAGAGACAGAGACAGAGACAGAGACAGAGACAGATCAGGGACCTCCTCTGGTCTTCCGGTGTGAACAAGGGTGCATGCATGCACACACACACACACACACACACACACACACACACACACTTAGACAAGCATGAAAGGAAGGGGGTAAGAGGAGAGGAGGGAAGAACGGATGGATAGACGGATGGATGGACATATAGATGGACAGACAGACAGGCTGCAACAATGACAAACATGAATTGAATGTGTCCCAGCTCCATATGTGTCAATGCGTGTGCCTGATCTGCTGCAGCTCTGCATGCCCAGGTGCACAATCCCCACTGGGCATCCTCACAAATGGCTCCCTATGCAGCCCAGGCAGCCCCTTGTTGGCCTCTGCACCTCAGCTGGGAACAAGGGCTATCAGTAGATTCAGAGGAAACAAAACAATTAATTAGAGCTGCTGAATATGCAAATCAGCTGGGGGCTCTCCCAATAGCCACCAGAGTGCTGGCAATGACGCCAGTAAAAGCTGAGCTGAGCTCAGAATGGAATTCCCTTCTCACACCTTTGTCAATTAACCTGAAATTTACAGGGTTGAGTTGCTCATTCATTAACAAGCTCCTGGCTGATTAAAGCATCCTCATTAAGCTATATACTAATCATCCCTTCTATCCAAAAGGCAAACCCTGGGGTATGTGAGGTGGGACTGCAAAACCAAGGAAGATCTGCCCTCAGACCCTGGGCCACAGGAGTGGAGACCTGGATCACTGGGTAGAGCGCTTGCCTAGCATGCACAAACTCAAGGAGTCTGTCCTTAGCACTGCACAAAACTACGAAGAGATGGGGATAGAACAGCAAAACCAAGGAAGATCAGAAAATCATGGACACACATAGCTGTCATCCCAGCACTTGGGAGGTAGAGGCAGGAGGGTCAGGAGTTCGAGGCCATCCTCCTCAGCTAGTAAGAGGTTAGCCTGTACTACATGAGGCTCTCAAACAGAATAGAGTGTCTGTGAAGAGTTGCTCCCCGGTGAGGTAGCTGTACTTCTTGTGCACTGGCAGGATTCACATGAACCTTCCTGTGAAGGCTGGAAGACAACCTCCATGGTCATTCCTCAATCATCCATCTTGCTCTCTGTGTCAGGGTCTCTCATTGGCCTGGAGACTGCCAAGTAGGCTGGGCTGGCTGGCCACCAAGTTCCAGGATTCCATCTGTCTCCACATCCTAGGCTCTGAAGTTTACAAGCACAAGCCACCAAGTTCCTCATGCTTGCAATCCAAGCACTATACTGACTAAGCCATGGCTGGGGCTGTTAACTGTCTTAGTGAGAGAGGGTCTTGTGGAGCCCAGGCTAGCCCCCAACTGAATTTATAGCTGAGGATTATATTGAAGTCCTGATCTCCCTGCCTTCATCACCCAGGTGCTGGGATAACACTCAAGTGACATCTGGTTCATCCCAGGCTGGGAATAGAACCAGATCTTTGTGCTTGCTAGGCAAGTCCTTTGCCAGCTGAGACCCAGCTCCAGAAAAATGTATTTATCATTATTCTGCGAAGCAATGACTATTCGCACAACATTTACATTGCATCAGGTATTGTAAATTATCAAGACACAGTTTTTTCATCCGTAGTTGTTTATTTGTGGTGCTTGGAATGGAACCTAGAGTCTTGCATGTGCCAGGTAACTGCTGTACCAGAGAGCCACATGCCAGCCCCTATTGCACAGTGCGGAACTCAAGATGGAGGCTATGTCCACAAGTCTGTGGCTAACCCTTAAAAAAAAAACTTTTAAGGTTGGAGAGGTGACTCAGCAGTTAAGAGCAAGGACTCATCTTCCAAAAGATCTGGGTTTGATCTCCAGCACCCATACAGTGGCTTCCAACTGTCTGTAACTCCAGCTACAGTGGTCAGTGGATCCATCACCCTCTTCCGGCCTGTGTGAGCACTGAGTACACATGGTGTATAGATGCACTGGCAGGCATGCGCGAGCGTACACACACACGCACACTGTCTCACTGTGTACCCTCTGTCACCCTCTTCCCGCCTGTGTGAGCTCTGAGTACACATTGGTGTACAGACACACCAGCAGACACACACACACACACACACACACACACACACACACACACACTGTCTCACTGTGTACCCCTGCTGGCCTAGTACTCACTATATTGACCAGACCAGCTTTGAACTCACAAATAACGTGCCTCTATCTCCCAAGCGCTAGCATTAAAATCATGTGCCACCATGCCTAGCCACTAGCCAACAAAAATTTTAATTAGTGAAGTCTCCTCTCTCTCTCTCTCTCTCTCTCTCTCTCTCTCTCTCTCTCTCTCTCTCTCTCTCTCTCTCTCTCTCTCTCTCTCTCTCTCTCTGTGTGTGTGTGTGTGTGTGTGTGTGTGTGTGTGTGTGTGTGTGTTAGTAGTAGTTGTAATAGTAGTAGTAGATGTATCTGTATGCATGTTTGCATGTGTGTGGGCACGTGTGTGTGGAGGCCAGAAGCTGACACTGGGAATTTTCCTCCATCGCTTTTCCTCCTTGTTGGTTGAAGCAGGATCTCTTGAACACACTCAGAGCTTCCCCAGATATCTGGTCCTACTAGTGAGCTTGCTCTGAGTACATCTCTGCATTCCAGGCTGAAATTGCAAGTGAGGGACCATGCCCACCCAGAGTTAACATGGGTTCTGTGGGTCCTGACTCTACCACGCATGCTTACCCCATGCCACTGCCAGGTGGGTGCTGGGCCTTAGGGAAGCTCCAAGGCGCTGCTCAGGGGTGGGAAGCACAGTCTGAGATGTGGGAAAACCAGAGCTGGTTCGGAGTCTGCCGGCCTGTGAAGAGGCTGGGGCTGTCGGGTTCCCAGGCTCTGAGACACACAGGAGCTTCTGGAAGTTGTGGAAGAGTTGAGAAAGGAACCCATGGGCTGCATCTAGACCAGGGCTGGGGGTGCAAAAGGGGGCTCCGGCTGGTCCCATGGGGAGAGTCCTTGACCGCAGCAGCAGGCTTGGCAGCGGTGGTGGTGGCTGGGAGCTCAGAGAGGCCTTTTACGGGAGATTAGGCAGAAGTTCTGTAGGCAAATGCCTTCTCTATGGCTTCCCATGGCAATCCCAATGAAAAGAGACAGTCTGTGATTCCAAATCATATGTGCCATGGTGGAAAGTGGATTCGTAAAGCCATACCCCACTTCTCAGGGTGGGCCTGAGAGTAAATGCCTTTTGCAGGGAGGGATGTCTGGGAAGGAAGGCTTATTGGCTCCCCGTCCAGGCCTCTAGGTACCTCATTAGCATGGAGATCTCTGTTTTGAGTCTATGTGACCACAGGTCATGTTTCTTTTCCTATTGTTTGGCCTGAGATGTTAGGGATGCCTCATCTACCTGTGGAGGGGGTTGGAGCATCACCTTGATGTGACTGAAGGCCACAAATCTATGGGAGCCTTGGCTAGTAACCGGGGCCTGGTGCCCAGGAGCAGGCAGAGCTCCTACCATCAGGAGATCAGGAGTTCAAGATCTTCCCTGGATGTATAAGGATTTCAAGACAGACAGGGCTACCTGACTATCTTTGAGGGGAAAGAAAGATATTTTCAACCTCTATTGACCCTTGGATGTTTGAATCTTTTGGTTTTGGTTCTTTAAGTCAGGGCCTCTCTGCGTAGCCATGGCTATCCTGGAACTGGCTATGTAGGTAGACCAGGCAGACCTTAAACTCCCAGAGAACTTCCTGCCTCTGCCTCCCAAGGATTAAAGGTATCTTCCATCATCCCTGGCCTGGTTTAATGTTTTGTTTGTTTGCTTGTTTGTTTGAGACAGGGTTTCTCTGTGTAGCCCTGGCTGTCCTGGAACTCACTCTGTAGACCAGGCTGGCCTCAAACTCAGAAATTTGCCTACCTTTGCCACCCAAGTGCTGAAGTTAAAGGCATGTGCCACCATTTCCCAGCTTAAATTTTTATTCTTACATGTATTATTGGGAGAAAAGAGCACACATGCAAACGGAGGTCAGAGGATAGCTTGCAAGAGTTGGTTCTCTCCTTCCACCCTGTGAGCTCTGGGGATTGAACTCAGGTCACCAGTGCTGGTGGCAAGCACCGTTAGCTGCTGAGCTGTGGTGGTTTGAATATGATTGGCCCATAGAGAGTGGCACTATGAGGAGGTAAGGCCTTGTTGGAGTGGGTGTGGCCTAGTTGGAGTGGGTGTGGCCTTGTTGGAGGAAGTGCATCATTGTGGGGGTGGGCTTTGAAGAGTCACTCCTCTCCTGGCTGAAGCTGGATCAAGATGTAGACCTCTCAGCTTCTCCAGCCCCATGTCTGGTTGGATGCTGCTATGCTCCTGCCATGACGTTAATGAACTGAACCTCTGAACCTGTAAGCCAGCCCCAACTAAATGTGGTCCTTTAGAAATTGTCTTGTTCACGGTGTCTCTTCACAGCAATGAAAATCCTGACTAAGACAACAGCCATCTTGCCAGTCCCATGATTTGAATCTTAAATGTCCCCCAAAGCAGGCCAGGCATGGTGGTGCACATAATAAATCCCAGCACTCGAGAGGCAGAGGCAGGCAGATTTCTGAGTTCGAGGCCAGCCTGGTCTACAGAGTGAGTTCCAGGACAGCCAGGGCTACACAGAG
>NC_034599.1:16093937-16142720 GCF_900095145.1 Mus pahari
GAGGAGAGGAGGTAAAGGAGGAGAAGGAAAAGGAGGAGGAAAGAAAGAAAGAAAGAAAGAAAGAAAGAAAGAAAGAAAGAAAGAAAGAAAGAAAGCGAGCAAGCTAAGGTTGCTACTAAACCTAAGAACTGGAGTTCAATCTGTGGAATGAAACCCACTTAAAGGAGAGAACCAACTCCTGAAAATTGTCCTTTAAACTTACACGCACATGCCGTGGCCTCCACACACATGTGTGGCCTCCACACACATGCCGTGGCCTCCACACACATACTATGGCAATCCCCCTCCCAACAAATGAAACATTTTAAAGAGAAAAAGAGAAGAAGAGCACAGTTCCTTGGTTTATTCTTGAGATGGCGATTTTGCCCTGTGTCCTGGGGAGGAGAGCCGCATAGGTGAGGGAGGATACAGATCCTTCTGGAATCTCTCATCATATCCCAGACTTCCTTCTGAAGGAAGCAGATTAAATAGACCACAGACCATTCATTCCCCTTTTCATACAGTTCCCAGTTATGAGCAGGGCAGCACCATGTAGGATCCTGATTTGTGCCCAACATCTTGGTCCCCAGAAGGCTTGGGGGCATTGGAGTGGGGCAGAGTAGAGAGAGGAGATTGTGCAGAACTGGGTCAAGGAAGCAGAAGGAAGGCACACCTCAGGGGAGGGGTGTCCCACTTTGATCTTGCTTTACCTCTTTTACTCAAAGAAAGAATAAGAATTTGAGGGAAGGGTCCCAGGCAGGGATCAGAGGTATCCAGTGCTTAACTATGGAAAGGAATAGCACCAAAAGGCCTGGTGGAGGGATGGAGAGGCAGGGGTGGGGCTTCATCAACTCTGAGTTAAAAGTCTACTGCATGGAGGTCTTGGGGGTGAGGTGGACAATGGACAGTTGGATGGAGGGGGGGAAGCCAGCAGACAGTTGGGTATGCAATCTGGGGTGAACAGACAGAGGGATGGGCTCTCCACCCTCACCCCCCACAAGGGAGAAAGACTAGTCAGAGTCACGTGACCCTGGATCCAGAGTCCCTGGGGATAAACAGAATGGCCTCAGAGCCTCAGCACCAAGGAGCCTGCGTGGGGCTCCCTTCAGCTTCCTTCCCACCTCACAACTTCAGCTGCTAAAGCAGATGGAGCCGAGTTCAAACCCAAACTTCTGGTTCGTCTGACCAAAGTCAGCGGCAGCCACGTCCCACAGAGGCAGAAAACCCACAGAAGAGCTGAGTTCGAAGAGGGTCTTCGCCTGTCCCTTCCGAACCTGGCCACGAGGGGACATGGAGAGCAAGTCAGAGGAGGGTGAGGAGAGGTTTCCCACACCCGCCAGCCCCTGGCTCCATGGTCTCACCCGGCAGCCATCATGGGAGACCTTGATGGTAGCCGCTGTTGTCTGGTTGAAGGACAACTCTTCCCAGTTGGTCCCTTGGAAACGGATAGAGCGCCTGTGGTCACCCGCGGCTTCGTCCAGCCATGCCACCGAGTTCTGGCAGGTGTAAGTGAACCTCTGGTGGGCTGCTGCACTCAACAGCTTCAGGAAGGTCAACTGGACCACATTCACTGGGGAGCCATCAGCATCCACGTAGGAGAACTGCGGTAGGGCAAGGTAGGGTGAGGAAGCCACCTCCCAGTCCACCTGCAGTCTACCCTCTGGCCTGAGACTTCTGCCAAGTCTCAAGTAGCCCAAAGCAGTCTTTGATTCATGATGTAGCTGAGGATGGCCTTGAACACCCGAAGTTCCTATTTATTCAGTGCTAGGAACGGAGCCCAGGGCTTTGTAGAGACGTGCTTGTCCTTCTCTGTCTACCCACGCCAGTTCCCACCAATTCTCATACATTCCATCCTCCATGTCAGCATTGGAACCCACCTTCTTCCCTCGGCGGAAGGTGCTGTACCAGCCTCCAGGCTTCTCTCGGGACCACGAGGCCAGTTTCACCTGAGGGAGGATGGGAAGGTCATTGAGCACCAACCCAAGTCCCTCTGCCTCCTCCTACTGGACATCATGGGTCATGGATGGCACAGGCTGTGCCCTTGGCAAGGGCCCACAGCTCCCTCACCCTCACACACAGCAACTCCCAGAATTCTCTGTGGTGACTGGATGAAACCCAGGGCCCTGCCCATGCTCAAGTACTGCTTTGTACTGCTACTGAATGGAGCCTGGGGCTGGGATCCAGCCACTGCACCCGACCCCTGCCCCTGTGCATGCACTGCAGGTGAAGCCCATAGCCTCGTGAACGCTGGGCAGCACCCTTGCCTTGAGGCTTGGCTTCAGGTCCTGTACTATAGGATTACCTGACGTAGACAGGAGGGACACGTGTCATATGAAGGGAGAATAAGGTCTCACAGATGGCAGAAGATGGCAGAGGTGGGAAAAAGACAAGATGGTTTCTTTCACTCACCGTCTCAAACTTCTTGTCTGGATAGAGACAGGTCTCGCCTCCCGCCGTGAAGTTGCAGAAAACCTTGAAGGCGTCGCGTGCACAGCCCTGATTGGGGTCAATCCAGTACTCTCCTACCGCGGAAGCGGACCCAGGCAATCAGTGCACAGAAACGCGGCAGTGCTCACCCGCCCTTCCCGGAAGGACCTGGGCCTCACCATCGGGCAGGTGTGGGTGGTGGCGGTGAAGCTCGCGGCACATGAGGCCTGGGCTCTCAGCTGTGCCCAGAGGTCTCTGCAACTGCTGCAGCTCCAAGCTCAGTGAGTTCAGTGAGGCCATCACCTCCTCCAGCCCACCTTCCAGGGTGTCCATCACAGAGCGGCGCCTGCGCAGGCCATGCACCTCAGCTGGGGAACCCTGGACTCACAAGGGAATGGGAATGGAAGAGAGGAAGAATCAGAGATGGGCAGAGAAGACAAGACCATGGGAGGCAGAGAAATTCAGAAGAGGAAGGAGAGGAGCAAGAAGAGGGGCAGGTGGGGGGAGGGGAAGCAGAGAATGAAAGAAGAGAAAGAGATATTGAGACAGTAATGGGTAAATAGATGGAGACGTAGGGAGGGAGAGACAGGACAGGACAGAACCCAGGAGAGAAGCTCAGGTCAGTCTCCACAAACGGTCTCACCGGGACTGCCAAAACCCACAACCCCAGACTGTCTTCCAAGGTCTCTTTTGGGTATTTGTTTGTTTTGAGACAGGGTCTCATGTACCCTTGGCTAACCTCAAACTCTCTATGTAGCTGAGGATAACCTTGAACTCCTGATCCCCTTGCCTCCACCTCCCCAGTGCTGGAATGACAGGTGTGTGCCACCACCCACTGCACTTCACTCCTCCCAAAGCTTTCAAGGAACTGCATTTCTGAGCTACAGTCCAAAACACTGGACTGGGTTCTGAGGGACCCGATAAGAACACACAAGCCTGATTCCTGCCCTCCTCCTGAGTCTGGGAACTCACCGGGGGACCAGGAGGACCCGCTGGTCCAGGGTCTCCACGAGGACCAAGAGATCCCTGTGAGAGAGGTCACTTTGAAATGAATCCTGTCTATGGAGACCTGATTCTTCCAATGCAAATACATGCATGTGTACATGCACAAGCACACATGCGTGTGTACACACACACACAAATATATGGAGCAACACATGCACATACATATAGACAAATAGATTTACTTGCACATACACGTGTGCACACACCCACACATATGCACAAACATACACATACATGTGCATATATACACCCATGTATACATACAGACATGTACACACACTCCTCTAGAAACCTCCCAAGCGCCCAGACAAATCCCCCACATTAAAATCCCCATTACAGCCCCTCACTTTCCCCAGGACAGCCCCACGCATTCCTGACCCTTATCCCTCCTCTAAACCAGCCCCCCAAGGCAGGACACACACATGTATTCATGTGCCCATACATTCACATACATGTACACACATGCAGGGTCCCAGAAGAGACTCCCAGTGTCCCATGCTAAACTTAAGCCATGTATTTCCATCCCTTGTCCTCTGAAATCAACACACAGGCTTCCACAGGCTACAACTTATTCAGCAGACCTATCTCCTTTAACAGTAGTTCAGAATTCCCTCCTACAAAACACAACGCCTTAGATCCCAAGAATGCAGCAGTAGGTGCTGAACACAGGGTGAGGGAAGAATAAACAAACAAGGGGGTGGTCGAGGGAGGGGATCTGGGACATGGAGGCCCAGGAGGTAGTGCCACTCACCGGGGACCCCTTGGAGCCCTTCTGTCCCAGAGGGCCCTGTGGGAAGAGACAGGGAATGTTGGGGTCTCAACCCCACCCATCATGGTAACTTCCCCATCCCTCCAATATCCCCACACTCACCACCACACCTGGGGGCCCAGGGTGACCTAATGAGCCAACAGGACCAGGAAGACCCTAGAAGAGAGGACATGGAGGTCACCCTTAATAGGGTCCAGCCCTGTTTACATGCACCTCTCTGAAGCAATACACAAACTCCTAACCCTCTAGAAGACCCCAAGTACCCACACACCTTCCTACATGACATTCCCCAGTTACAGGCCCCCATTCCCCTACACGGCCCTCCCCCATTCCAAATCTCCACCTTCAAAACACCCCCTTTGAACATTACCCCCCTGCCCCAACAATGCACACACTCACAGGGTCTCCCTGAAGGCCTGGGGGGCCCTGCACACCTGGCAACCCCTGATCGCCTTTCTCACCGGCCTCCCCTGGGGGACCAATGAGGCCTATTAGCCCAATGTGTCCCTGAAAGAGAAAGGCACACAGGACAGACATGTTGGGATCTTTTCTTTTCCTGGTGGCTTGGAAGGGATGGGTCAGGAGAGCAGTAAACGCCCAGTTCTCCTAGGCCAGGGCAAGAGGGAGACGGAGGGAACACCAGGAGGTGGCCTTACCTTCTCCCCCTTGGGGCCAGCATCTCCCTTCAGGCCAGGGAGGCCAGGCGGGCCCTGGGAAAAGATGAAGCGCAGCTTGTGATTCCCTGAAAGCCAGGGATGGGAAGATTTACCAGGGAACCACCCAGCTTTCAAACGCAAGTAAACAGGTCTGGGGTGAGAAATGTGGTTAGAAAAATGGGGGTGGAAGAGAGGTCAGCTGAGGGTACCAGGTGACAGGATCGGGGGAGTGGCCAGTGTAGACATCAAGGTGGCAGTCAGCATAGACCATCAAGACAGGTCCAATGTGGACCACCAAGATGGGGGCCGCTGTAGAAAGTGAGTGTAGCCATCTGTGTGAAGGGCCAATACAGGTCATGAAGATGGCACTGAAGGGCTAGCCTGTACACATCAGCACCACGGCCCACTCAATGTCCCTGGATGCCTAGTGTGGCTTTCAGAGCTGTGACCACAGGGATAGAAAAGTCTCTTACCAGGGGCCCTGGAGGGCCGATTTGCCCAGGAGGTCCCAGGAGACCTGGTTCACCCTGAGGAGGAGACAGAACAGGGGTGTCTGGTCTCTACCAGCACTCAGTGTGAACACTCAGTCATCCCCCGAGGTTGCTCAACTATGATGAGGTCCCAAGGCAGAAGGCCACCCATGCTGCCCCTCCCCCCAGTTTCACACCACTTACCACAGGACCGGGGATCCCTGGGAGACCGTCAGGCCCAATGCGTCCAGGGGGCCCTCGAGCCCCAATGGGGCCTGTCCTGCCTGGGGGCCCATCAGGACCAGCATCTCCCTGAAATGGACAGGGGTGGGGGAAGCCGTCTCAAGAGCCCGCCTGCTGACAGCTGGGACCTCAGGGGGTGCAGACCTTCTCTCGGTCAGGTGGCACAGGGAGGTGCTCCCAAGGGGGTGCTCACCTTGGCGCCTTTCTCGCCCTCTCTCCCTTCTGGACCCATGCGGCCAGGAGAACCCTGAGGAGGGAAAGTGTGAGTGTTGTGAGGGTCGGTGAGGAGCATCCAGGTTTATGTCAAGAGTGGGCTGGCAAGTTGGCTCAGCAGGTAAAGGACCTTGCCTGAGACCCACATGGTGGAAGGAGAGAACAAATTCCCACAAATTGTTCGCTGAACGAACTATAAATCACTTTGTGGTACATCATACACACACACACATACACACACACATAAATAGTAAATAAGTAAATAAATATAATCTTAAAATTATGAGTGGGGTATGTGTGGAGAGAGGGGCTATTGCATTGCTGAAGACAAGGTGGACATGAGACCCTCGGGCAGTAGAAGATCACTCACCCTCTTGCCAGGGAGACCACGGGCACCAGGTTCCCCTGAAGCTCCAGGTGGCCCCTGTTTAGTCAAAAGCAGCCACAGCATCAGCTCACAGCTGAAACAGCCCCACAGACACCGCCCAGCACCATCCCCCTCCCCCTCTCACCACTCAAGATCATGGGGTCAAAGATACCACTGGGTACCCAAGTCTCCCATCACCAACTCCACTCCATACCCGCACTCTACAGCCCTTTGCTCTCCACTCACCGGTCCCCCAATATCACCAGCATTTCCCTTCTCCCCTGGGATGCCATCAATACCCTAGGGAGGAGAGACAGTGGGAGAGTCTTACAATAGTTGGAATAGAGATGGGGCTGAAGGGGAGTGATGGTCATCCACTCCTCTAAGCGGGCCAAGGATAGGGACATGGGGGTAAATGGAGATACACTGATACACTTAGGGCTGGGCTACAGGGAGCGTTTACACTCACCGGAACTCCAGGGTCTCCTGGGGGCCCTAGATCTCCAGGGAGTCCTGTTGGACCCTAGAATAAAAACTGGTTGCTGATCTCATCTCACTGAGTGAGGAGTCGCCCCTTCACACACCAGATATTGTGACCAGACCAATTGCAGGGGACATATCACAAACAAAACACAAAAGGAAAGGCTTGGGGTTTATGTCGAGGCAGTGAAGTGTTCGCCTCGTGCATAAGACGCTAGGTGCGGAAGGGCTCAGCTTCCATTATGTTTTCATAGTTCATTCATTCATTGTTTCTTCTATTCGTCCAGTCTTTATCTGGGTGACTCAGAGAGTTAGCAAACAGGAAGAAGTAGGGGCTGGAGAGATGGTTGAGAGCGCTGTCTGCTCTTCCAGAGGAAAAGGGTTCCGTTCCCAGAACCCCCGTGGTGGCTCACAACCATCTGTAACTGCAGATAAGGTCATTCCAGAGGCTCTGACCTCCTCTTCCGACCTCTGCAGGCACCATGCATACATGTGGTGCACAGACATAGGCAAAATACGCATACACATAAAATTTGAAAAGAAAAATTAAAAACAAACAGGAAGAAGAAATGTCTGGTCTGTCTTAGGGACCAGGTTTTAATGTAACAAGGGCCCCAAGTTCTCTGCTCTGTCTCCTCCTAGGACTCACCATGTTCCCCTTAGAGCCATCCTCTCCTGGGGGTCCTTTCTTGCCTGGAGGACCAGCAGTCCCAGATGGACCCGAATCCCCCTTTTCACCAATTTCACCTTTGGGCCCCTTTGCAGAAACAGAGGTTAGAAGTCAAAGGTCAGAGTGTCATGGTCTCTTCAGGGAACAAAGATGAGCACACCTTGGATAAGAGCACTTGCCTGGGAAATCTGACAACCAGGGTTCCATTCCCAGACCCCATGGTAGAAGAGAACTGACCTCCAAAAGCTGTCCCCTGACCTCCACACATGCTCCACACTCTCATTCACGCAATAATGAATATATAATAGATATAAAGATTAACAAGGCTAGGAAGTGCCTCAGTGGTTAAGAGCATGTGGTGGTTTGAATACGCTTGGCCCATAGGGACTGTTACTGTTAGGAGGTGTGGCCTGGCTGAAGGAAGTGTGTCACTGTGGGGGTGGGCTTTGAAGCTCCACCCAGTACAGAAGAGTCAGTTGGCTTCTGGCTTCCTTTGGATGAAGATGTAGAACTCTCAGCTGCTCCAAGGCCATCCCTGCCTGGACACTGCCATGCTTTCTGCTGTATGATAATGGACTGAACCTCAGAACCTGTAAGCCAGCCCCAATTAAATGTTGTCCTTTATAAGAGCTGCCTTGGTCATGGGGTCTCTTCACAGCAATGGAAACCCTAACTAAGACAGAGCACATACTACTCATGCAGAGACCAAAAAACAAAGCTCCAAGCACTCACGTCAGGCATCTCACAACCACCTGCAATTCCAGCTCCACGGGAATCCAATGCCATCTTCTACACACGGACACACACACACACACACACACACACACACGTCAAGTTGCCTAGGAACACAAGAGTTAGAGGTCACAGAGAACTAGAACTAGCTGAGTCAGGGATAATGGCTCTGCCACCCATTATTAGTCTGTCCTGGCCCATATACTGCCTTTGGGTACATTAGAAAATGGTCCCCCTTTGGGCCGCTTTACCCCCAATTCCATGTTTGTTGCTTTGATTTAAACCCCTAGCTGTCTCCTCAGTCCTGTATGCTTGTGGGGAACTTTGGGGATCTTCTCAGGGGGAGCATCTTTCGTATCTTTCATCACAGCAGCCAGGGATATCCGTTGGTCTGGGGTCAGCAATGCTCTAAGGACTGCCGTGCTCTCATGACCTCAGCAGTTCCCTATGGTGAGTGAAAGGGCAATGCTCTACAGAGACTCACAGGGATGCCGGGGATTCCTGGGGGTCCGGCGTCTCCAGCGTCCCCTGGCTCGCCCTGTGAGAGGAGAGGCAGTGAACATAGAAAGAGATCATCCCACTGAATGGCAGGGAGGAGTGTCCCCATACAGCTGTAGCCGAGGGGACAGGTCCTATCTATCCCCTCCATCCAGGGCTTAAGCCCTCCTCTCACCTTCTCGCCCACAGCGCCAGGCTGTCCTACTCCTCCAGGCAGCCCCGGGGGGCCCTGGAGAGACAACGAGGAGACTGTGAGTCTCTAAGGGTGTGGCAGACCCATAGAGGCATTCTGTCCACCCCAGAATTCTCACCTCTGATCCACTGGGCCCAGGAGGGCCCCGAGGGCCTGGAGCTCCATGTGGACCCTGTCAAAGAACCAAATAGTGTGCAATGACTCCCCATGATTTCACTAGAAAGGCTACAGTAGCCACAGATAAACTGTAAGATGTGTGTGACCGTTTAGATGAGCGTAACCAGCGGTCACGCCCATTCCACCTGTCTTCATATCCCCCAGGGAGTTCATACCATGGATCCTACGTCTCCAACCTCGCCCTTCTCCCCCGGAGGGCCCGGCAGCCCCTGTGAAGTGAAGAGCAGTACAGACAGCTGGTGAGACGGCCGCGCGCCTCGCACAAGTGTAAGGACTTGACTCTGGGTCCCTAGAACCCATTTCCAAAAGGCCAGACACAGCAGAGCTTGCCTGTAACATCAGCACTGGGAGGCAGGGACAAGAGGTCCCCTAGAGCTTGCTGGAAGTCAGTGACCAAATCAAGGGACTCCAGATTCAGTGAGAGATGTAGCCTCAAAAATAAGGTGAGGAGGGCCATCAAAATGGCTTAGTGGGTAAAGGTGATTGCCACCAAGCCTGATGGCCTGAAGTCAAGCCCTGGACCCATGTGGTAGAGAACTAACTCTAACTCCTGCAAGTTGTCTTCTGACCTTCACACACATGTGCCATGGCATAAATGAGAATGCGAGTATACACACATGCACATGCACACATGTGCACACATACATATTCTCTCTCTCTCTCTCTCTCTCTCTCTCTCTCTCTCTCTCTCTCTCTCTCTCTCTCTCTCTCTCTCTCTCTCACTAAATGTTAAAAAAAATTATTAGTTGGGAAGCAATAAGGAATGCATGAAAGCATGTATACATGCATACATGCCAACCTCCATCTTTTAATTTGTTTGTTTGTTTTGAGATAGACTCTCACTATGTAGCCCTGGCTGGTCTGGAACTCTCTACAAAGACCAGGGTGGCCTCAAACTCACAGGATCCACCTGCCTCTACCTCCTGAGTTCTGGGACTAAAGGCATCCACCATTACATCCAGCCCTCTGAGCTATTCATCTTTATAAATCATAAGACACAGGGATAGCAACACACACAAACACACATCATACAAAGATTAGCGCCCAGGGTAGGGGATTAGGAGGGGGTGGTACCCCCAAACTCACACACCTACCTGCAGGCCTGGAGGACCAATTACACCTACAAAACCTCGAACTCCGTCATCTCCCTTCTGCCCGAAGAGGCCAGGGGGTCCCCGGCGACCCTGAGCGCCATCTGCACCCTGTGAAAATGTTGGGGACAACACAGTTGGTGTCCAGATCAAAGGTTGCAGATGGGGTCCGAGGTTGGAACTGAGGCTAGGGGATGGAATCAAGTTTGGTGAGAATCAGGTTTGATGTAACAGGCAGGTGATTCTGAGTTACTAACACAGGTGAGTGGGGGCTGCGGCTCAGGTAAGGGTTATAAGCAGGGTTTGAAGGAGGCTGAGGTAGATTTTAGGGCTAGGTTGGAAGTTATGACCTAATATGTTTTGGTGACCCTCTGACCTGGACCAGCAGGTCATTCTTCAGTGACAGGGTTCCTAAGGGAAAAGCGCCCAGGAGAAGAGAAGGTAAAGAAGACAGAGCTGGGGAAGGAGGTCTGTACAAGCTATGTCTTAAGCTGAGTAAGCTTATTAAGAAATGAAGCATCGTATATACAGTTGTTTCTGAAAGGGGAAGTGGGACAAGGTCAACAGAAAGCTACCACACAATGAAGTCAGAAGCTAATCAGTCGGTGTTGCAAAAGGGGGCACAAGGTTTCTCAGGGGCATCAGAGACCAGCACACAGCAGCTTCTTAAGACAGGAAGAGTTGGGTGGTCAGGGTCTGAAGCCACAACTCCCCATGTTCTACATATCAGGGTCTCAGGGGAAACTTTGGATCAGCTTACTCAACAGCCAACAACAAGCTGGGCAGTGGTAGTGCACGCCTTTAATCCCAGCACTTGGGAGGCAGAGGCAGGCAGATTTCTGGGTTCGAGGCCAGCCTGGTCTACAGAGTGAGTTCCAGGACAGCCAGGGCTACACAGAGAAACCCTGTCTCGAAACAAACAAACAAAAACAAACCAACAACACACAACACTCAAAAGTTCTTGTGTTAGAACTGTGAGCCCAGAATTCGTATGTTGTTTTGAGGCAGGCTCTGGTGGAGCCCAAGTAGACAAAACTTACTTTGTAGCTGAGGATGACTTGAACTCATGATCTTTCTGTTTCCATTTCCCCCATGCTGGGATTACAGACATAAACTACTATGCCTTGGCTATGGAGTGCTAGGGTTGGAACCCAGGATTTTGTGCCTGACAGGCGAGCACTCTGCCAACTGAATCAACCGCCAGCCTCCTTCAGAGTTCATACGTTATCAGAATTTGGAGGTAGGGCCTCACGAAAGTGCTAGGATCAGATGCAGTCATGAGTGTGAGGCCCCCACGATGGTATAGTAGTGGCTTCATAAGAAGATGAAGACCTAAGTTCACATAATAGTTATTAACACACTATGATGTGATAAAGCAAGGAGTCCCCTGTCAGATGCCAACACCACTGTTAGGGACTTCCCAGCCTCCAGACCACAAGTCATCCAAATAAATCATTTAACTTCAGATTTTGAAACAGTAACAGAAAATTAACTAGGGCAAGGCTGGAGTATAATTCAAAGTTCAAGCTCCCATTTGAGGCAGGCAGTGGAGGGGACAGACCTGGTAGGGTAGACAGTAGAAGAAAGCTAAGATCCAGGTATTTGAGTTGGGCAAAGATCAAAGCAGTAAGCAGAGAGTTTGAGCTGAGCTGGGATTCAAGGTCGGAGTTGAGTTCATCATGGGTGTTGGCACTAAGGTGAATCCAAGGCTGGACAAGGATGCTAGGATTTTTTTTTTTTTCTCAGAAGCGTGGCACACTGTCTTCACTTCAAGGACCCAGGGTATAGTCACCAAGTTGGGAGAACTCACCGGGAGGCCTGGATGGCCCGCTGGACCTCTTATTCCTGTTGGTCCAGGTGGGCCCTGAAGAGGAAAACAAAATAGAAAATTCTATCAGAGTTGAACATAGTGGTACATGCCTACGACCCCAGCACTCAGGAGGATGGGGAGCCAAGGTCAACCTCAGCTACATAGCAAGTTTGGGGACAGCCTAGGTTACATGACAAACTCTTTTATCTGAAAAAAAAAAAAAAAAAAAAAAAAAAAAAGCAAAGGTCTCCTTGGGATGGTGTGTAACCCGTTGACGCTGAGACTAAAGCTTAAGTTTTGGGAGAAAAGCTGCTGGCCCCAGACCAAGGTAGATTCTTGCCATGGAGGGATGGGGAATTTCTGAGGCCCAGAGGGGCCGTTCTCTGAATGTTTATTACGTTTATACATTTTGTATGTGTGTGTGTGCATGTGCATGGCAACTTATGAGAGGCAATTGTTTTCTTTCATCACGAAGGTCCTGGGCATGGAATTCAGGTCACTGGGTTTAGTGGCAAGCACCTTCACTAACTGAGAAGCCTAGAGGGCTCTTTCTTACTCTCCTGGGCTCTCAGGGCTCAAACAGAGCCCAGATAGGGGTCTTTAGCCCTTCAGTTCCAGTGAGCTAGGTGTCAAGATTGGGCTGAGGGAACCACAAAACCTAGGCTACCCCATCTCTCCTCCCATGAGCATCACAACCTCCCTGGGGGTCCCCACTTACCGCATCTCCTTTATCCCCTTTGCTTCCTTTGTGACCAGGCATCCCTACTTCCCCCTGCAGGACAAACATATTAGGAAGAGTTCAGGTCCCAGCATGCCCAATCTCTCTGTAAACTGTCTCTCTCCCTGGTCCTCTCACCTTGTCTCCTTCTTCACCAGAAGGCCCTGCAGCTCCAGAGGGGCCCTGAAGCCCCGGGGGTCCTGGAATACCATCTTTGCCAGTAGGACCAGGAGTACCCCGTTCTCCCTGATAGAGGAAGAAGAAGGATGGATGTTACGAGCAGGGGACACGGGAGAGGACATTTGTGTGGCAATCTCTTTAAAATTTAAACTACCCATCCTGAAGAGAACTCCTTAAGGCTCAGAATACAGTAGGCTCACAAGTCTTAGAAAGTTCCTGAAACTTACAGGATTCACCAGCCATCCCAAAGCTATAAAAGTAGTTCACAACGATGGGGAAGAGGGTCTTTGGCCTTTCAAGCTGACTACAAGTTGTATAGAGAGATCCAGGGATTCAGCTCTTCTGAACCATGAGCCAGGCACAGATGGCCATTCAGTGATGCAGCTATCTTTGAGTCAGCCTTGCTTTGAAAGTCACTCCACACACATACTCCTGTAAGTAATCCCAATAAACTCACAGCTTAATTAAGCTGGACTTGGGAAAGATAATTTTAAGAATTGATTTTATTTATTTTAATTATGTATGTGTATGTGAATGAGTGGGTATGTGCACATGAGTGCAATTGCCCATGGAGGCCAGAAGTGGATGACAAATCACCTGGAGCTAGAATTACAGGCAGAGGTGATCCTACCCATATGGATGCTGGGAACTGGTCTCAGGTACTCAGCAAAAGCAGTATGTGCTCTTACCACTGAGACATCATTTCTCCAGTCCACAGAAATAGAAGTTCTTTGGTAAATGGCTGATGACTTATCTGGAATGAGTTGAAACTTGTTCACATCTCCCCAGAAAAAGTCAACGAACAGACACTTACCGGGGACCCCTTCTCGCCAGCAGGACCAATAGGGCCTTGCCCTCCACTCTGACCAGGAAGCCCAATGCCACCAGAGGGGCCTACAGGACCACGCTCACCCGGGGAGCCCTGGAAAAGGGGTGGAGGACCAGAAATGATTAAGGAGACAGGGCTTCTGACACCAGTATCATATTTACACACAGCCAGAGGGCACCTTAAGCACTATCCTCAGTAGTCCCAGCCTCTTCAACTTGAGGACCACGTAGCCCGGCATCAACTGCCCCCACCACCTCCTTGGAATCCTCATCTCATTCACTCAGCCCCAGCTACACAGACCTCTGCAGACCACAGTCCTGCCCCCAGGGTCTTTGCCTTTCCCAGCCAGCCTGTTTAATATACTCTTCCCAACACTCCATGCACTCTCTTCCTTTTCATTGTTTTCCTTCCCCATCTCTCTTCCCTCCCCTTTCATTTCCTCTCCCTTTCCTTTCTTTCTTCTTCCTTTCCTTCCATCCCTTCCCTTTAACAGGGCCTCAGTAAGTAGACCAGGCTAGCCTCAAATTCACAACCCTACCTCCTCAGTCTCCCACATGCCAGGGCACAGTCGTGAACTACCACATGCAGACTGTATAGATTTTTTCTTTTTGCATTTGTGTATGCATGTGTAGTTTTGTGTATGTGGACACATGTGGTACATGGAATCCTGAGGCTGATGTCTGGAATCATCCCCAACTCAACTGTGTCATTGAGTCGGGGTCTCTCAGGCAAACCCGAGCATGCTGACATGGCTGTCCCACTAACCAGCTTTTTCTGGGACCCCTTGTCTCTTGCTTTCCAGGCTGGAATTAAAGGTGGGATGCCATGCCCACTGGACATTCTCTGGGGATTTGAACTCAGCCCTTTGTGTTTGCACAGCCAGCACTCTGTCCACTGCACCAGCTCCCCACCCAGTCCTATGACAACTATCCTACATCAGGAAGCTTTCTGGCTGACTCAGGTCATGGCGGTCAGAACTGAGTGTGCTCCGGGCCTATCTTCCCCAAACTCACAAGCCCCATCCTGGGGTATCAAACCCTGAAGACACCGCCCTCTCCAGCGTCTCTTTTCCCCCCAGCCAGTGTGTTGATACTTACATTTGCCCCAACAGGGCCTGGGGGACCTTTGTCACCCTTCAAACCAATGGGTCCCTGGGGGAAGAAATAACCAGTCAGAAAATCTCCCAGGGACCCCAAGGATTTGTCTTCACTTTGGGGGACCCTCATCAACCCTAGCCTTATCTGAAGATGGGCCCTGATTTCTGTAGATCTGTCCTCTCCAGGTCTCTGCCACTACCAATTCTGTGTGTGTGTGCGTGTGTGTGTGTGTGCGTGTGTGTGTGCGTGTGTGTGCATGCGTGTGTGCGTGTGTGTACGTGTGTGTGCGTGTGCGCGTGAGTGTGTGTGCGTGTGTGCGTGTGTGCGTGTGTGTGTGTGTGTGTGTGTGTGTGTGCGCGTGCGTGCGTGCATGTGTGTGCGCGCACGCGTGCTCATACCTTCCCCGGCACACGTGTCAAGGTCAGAGGACAACTAGCCAGAATTAGCTGTCTCCTATCATGTGGGTCCTGCTGATCAGACTCAGTTAGTTCATCAGGCTCAGCTGCAACCCTCTTCCTTCCCCCTCGGAGCTCCCTCACTGGCCACCACTAACAACTCTTAACACAGTCCCTTCTCCTGTTTGCTGCCACTGCAAAGGAGCCTCCTCTTCTCTCCTCCACAGCCCCACACTCCAGTGGACTTTCCCAAGATACTCACTGGGTCTCCGGGAGCTCCTTGGGGGCCAGGAAAGCCCCTGGGCCCAGGTGGCCCCTCCTTCCCGACAGACCCCAGGGGTCCTAGCTCACCCTGTAGAAAGCCAAGGAGGGGAAGTTAGCCTCAGGAACGTGGTGTCTCATCCAGTCTCTGACTACTCCCAGCTATTCCCCACACAATGTGAGGCTCAGGGATTGAATGATGACTTTGAGGCAATCTATCCAAGCTCTTACCTTGGCCCCTTCTCTGCCTTCTACGCCTGGCAGACCTTGTTCACCAGGAGGTCCAGGAGGCCCTGGGGGGCCTCTCTCGCCTAGAGGCCCCACATCCCCTACCTTTCCCTGGAAACAAGCAAGAGACATCTTGAGCAGCCTGAAGGTGGGGAGAATGTCAGACTTCCAGCTCCATGTATTCCTTGGGGATCCATTCTGACCTGAGGACCCAGGACGCCAGCTGGTCCAGGGGGGCCTGTCTGACCTTGGAAGCCCTAAGGAGAGAAATAGAAAGAGGTACCACCTGAGAAGAAGAAAAGGAGAGCCCACGGGGAGGCAGCTCTGTGCTCCACGCAAGCGAGAAGACCTGAGTTCAGCTTCCCAGCACCCACGCAGAAAGCCAGGTGTGTGGTGGCACAGTCCCATCCAGTGCTGGGAAGGCAGAAGCCATGGCTCTCTGGGGCTCACTGGCCAGCCAGTCTAACCTAACCTGTGAGACCCATCTGAGACAGCGAGAGACCCTGACTCAAAAAATAAGGTGGGAGCCAGAGAGATGGCTGAGTGAGTATGAGCAGTTGCTAGTCAAGCAAAAGAACCTGCGTTTGCATCCCCAGTACCCATGGAAAAGCCATGCACAGTTCTTATGCCTGTAACCCCAGAGTGCAAACAGGTGGATGTGGGAATTGCTGGCCAGCCAGCCTAGCCGAAGTGGAAAGCCTCGGGATCAGTCCTAAAAAGTAAGACAGGGTGGGGGTGGGGGCGCAGGGAGATACCCAGCATCCTTTTCTGGCTTCCACATGTACATGCACATGCATCCCACCCCATATACAAGGGCCAACATAGTCAGGGGTCAGAGGTCAAGGGTCACTTACCAATTCTCCCCTTTGTCCAGGGTGTCCAGATATCCCATCTTTCCCCTGAGGACCCTGGGAAATGAAGTAAGAAGGAATGAAGATTTAGAACTGGAGCCACTCCGCCCTGTACCCTTCTCCCACCAACCCAGAGTCAGGGTAACATCACTCACTGGGGGGCCTTTTGGTCCAGGGAATCCTGGTGGACCTTGCAGACCGGGTAGACCCTGAAATGGAACCAGAAATTATTACTTTATCCCTCCTGAGTGTCTTGCACCTCTGTGCCACAAGAGTGACCTTAAAAGTCAGTCCAGTGCTGGCAGGATGGCTCAGTGGGTAAAGGTGCCCGCTTACATTTACTCAGATAAAACCTGTGACCTGGGTTTTATCCCCAGATCCCTCAGGGTAGATGGCATTAACCAATTCTTTGGAGTTGTCCTCTGAACTCCAAAATCACACAAACATAAAGACAGTTTTGTTTTTCTTTGAAGCAAACACGTATGGAGTACCCACTCCACACAAGCAGGTGTTGAGCGCTCACTCAGGGTATATGATCTTATTCACCACTGCAGCCCATTGAGGCATGGACCGTGATTCCCCGATTTTATAAAAGAGGGAACTGAAGCAAAGAGAAGTTAAGCAAGTTGCTCAAGGTCACACAGCAGGCAAGAAGCACAGCTTCGAATTGAACTCACAGATCTCTGGTCTTAGAGACTGAGCTCTTTCTATTGCATATATATGATGTGCTGTCAGCTCATGGCTGGTTCCCTGACAGTGTCACACACATACATATACACTCATATGCATACATGCACATTCACAGACACATATACACACACTCACACATACACCACACACACATACATACACTCACAAACACACACACACACACACATACACACACACTTACCTTTTCTCCTGGGGGCCCAGGAGACCCGTTCTGGCCCACATCACCCTAGAACAGATGAAATGAGCTTCAATAGCAGAACATACTCAGCTGGAAGGACTAAGCAGCTAGCTAAGTTAGCCTGAGATAGACCCTTGGTCATCCCCCAACCTCTACTCCCATACCTTGGGGCCAGGCTGGCCTGTGGCCCCCGGCTGTCCCCTGTCTCCTCGGGTACCCTGCATAGAAATTTAAAAAAATGAAAAAGCAAAGAACAGAGGTGAGTGGGTGGGTGGGCCTGGGAGAGGGCATCACACTCAGGCTCCCTCCTCCAAAATGCCCTCTGACTCCACCAGGGGCAGGGAGGGGACCTGTCCTTCCCTGCCCACTCCTGACGTCACTATCCCGCTTCCCCTCAGCCCTGTGCCCTGCGTGGAACAGCCATCCTCTCCTTACCGGTGTGCCGCGCTCTCCTTCATCCCCTGGCTGTCCTGCTTTGCCCTGGAAAGCAAGTCAGAAACAGAGAAGGTGAGAATTGCTTCTTGAGACACACATGCACATGTGCATTCACAAGTGGGAATGTTTGCATACAAGAATGTCTGCAAAACAAACAAACAAACAGACAAAACAAAACAAAGGTGCATGCAGAGAGTGAATCCAGTCCAAAGGAGGGATCTTTGTTGCCGGCAGCAATACAGAGGGGCAGAGCCATCTAAACCGTTTGAAACTGAAGCTCCAGACACCAGACACGGAGCTACAGAATTTAGCAATGTCCTGCTGGGTTTCAGTCTTGCATTGGCCCAGTATTTCCTCACCATGCCTTTATTCTTCCCTTGAGGAATGGGAATTATAGTCTATGGCACTGTAAATTTTTTAAATTTTTCCTTTTAAAACACTGGAATTTTAAAAGCCTACGGGGTTTTTAAAATTAGATTATGTTTTACATTCAAAAACAAGCATGAAACTTTGAGACTAGGAAGTAAGTTATGGTTTTAAATCGATGTGTTTGTGTGTCCAGTGGACAAGGGACGGAACTGGGCCAGATAGATTTTCTTTCTATTTGTGTATGTGTCTGTGTAGGGGTTGGTACACAAAAGTGCAGGTGTTCCCAGATGCCAGAAGGGGGCGCTGGATACCCTGGATCCAGAGCTACAGACGGTTGTGAGCCACCTGACTGAGTACTGGGAACCAAATTCCAGCCCTCTGGGAGAGCAGACAGGGCTCTTAGCTGCCGAGTCAGCTCTCCAGCTCTGCGATGGTTAGTTTTCATTGTTAGCTCGAGGCAGTCTAGAAGCATCCAGGAAGAAAGCCTCAGTGAGGGACTGTATAGATCAGGTTACCCTGTGGGAGTGTCTGTGGGGATTGTCTTGATTGCCTTAAGTGGGAGAGCAAGATTTGCCCTAATAAACTCAGTCAAACCATCCCAACACCCACCTCCGGCATGCGTGAGCACACCTTCCTCATACCCTCTGACACACAACTCACCCGCTTGCCTTTCTCCCCCAGTGGTCCCAGGGGTCCAGGAAATCCAATCGATCCCTGAGCAGAGAGAATGAGACACGAGACTCAGGGATGGCGAGTATTCGGAGGAATTGGTCCCTGGCTCCACCCTTTGAGACTTCCTTGGGCTACAGAATCCGATGGCTTTCTTTTACCTCCTCCAGCCGCAGCCTCCTCCTCACTTCATTCTGGTTCTCACCCGACAGCAGCCATACTACCCGCCTCCAAATTCCCCAGGTATGCCTGCATGTTCCTGCCCGAGAGCCTTTGCACACATCCTTCCTTCACCTTAAATGCTCTTCTCTCAAGTCTACACAAAGCCACCAGTCACCCATCATTCACCATCCTTATGTGCATGTATATGTGATATGTGTGTACATGTGCCCATAGACACATATAGAAGCCACAGGGGAGTGTCAGCTGGTAAAGCACTTGCCTAGGACACAAGAATTCCTTCTAGGACACAAGAATTCCCGAGCACCGCACAACACAGGGGTGATGGCATCTGCCTGTGGTCCCAGCTTCCAAGGTGAAACACAAGATGAGGAGTTCAAGCTCAGCCTTATCTACATACCAAGTATGAGGCAAGCCTGGGCTACATAAAACCCTGTCTCAGCAAAAGAACTAGAGGAGCTGGCTGCCAGGTGGGTGTGGCAGCCCACCTGTAATCCCAGCAGGGAAGTAGAGCCAGGGAGTCCCCAAAGGACAAACTGACTAATAAAACAACTAGAATTGGTGCGCTCTGGGTTCAAGTGAAAGATCCTGCCTCCATATGTAAGGTAGAAGAGATGGAGGACACTGGACATCAACCTCTGGTTTCCATGCTCAGGTATACTGCACACATGGAGGCAACTCGCATCTAAACGTCAAGGCACACACACAAAACAAGAACCCAAAGGCCACAGAAGGGGTGGGAATTCGTGGGAGGTTGTTAGGTTATTAGGGTCCTTGAATGGGATTGGGTGCTGAGGTCTCTGCCCTCTCTGTACCTCCCTTCTCTCTCCCCCTCCCCCTCCCTCTCTCCTTCCCCCTCCCTCTCCCTCTCCCTCTCCCTTTCTCCGCTGTCTCTTCTCTCCCCGACCTTCTCCTCTACCCCTACTCTCCTGCTTCATGATGTGAGTGACTTCTCTCTGCCACCTTTGACACCACCGTCTGCCACCAGAAGCAAAGCAAGTCAAAGGTCTGCTCCAGACCATGAGACAAATACAACTTGCCTGCAAACCTCGATCTACAATGAGTATTAGGCAAGACAACCATGTCAGCGCCAAACAGCAAAGATACGGAACTCAGGAAGAACTCTGCTTCTGGTGAGATGGCTCAGTGGGTAAAGTGCTGCCGCCAGTCCTAATGGCGTGAGTTTGGTCTGCAGCATCCACGTGGTGGACCGAGAGAAGTGACTCCCTCAAGTTGTCCTTTATGTGTACCTGTGTGTGCCTGGTGCCCATGGGGAACAGAAAGGGACACTGGATCCCCTGGAACTGGAATTATAGCCTTCATGTGGATGCTGGGAACTGAACCCAGGCTCTCTGCAAGAGCAGCAAGAGGTTTTAACCTCTGAGCAGCTCTCCAGCCCATAAACCTAATTTTAAAAAAAGAATTCTGCACTCAAATCTTCTCCCATGCATCTTTAAGATCCCAAGGGACTTTACATAAACAGACATGCTCAGTCACCCATAATGTTGTCCGGGGTGCGGCTCGGACAGAGAGCACAATCTTGCACGCACTCTTATCCTCCTAACGCTGGCGCTTGTGTTTCCGCACAGCCACATTTCTGTATAAGTACACTGTGCTGGGTTATAATGAATTCAAGATTGGAAAGGTCTCAGTTGTGTGTGTTTCCTCTGTTAGGATTCCAACATCTTTGTGTGCCCCACCCCCTGGTCTGTGCTGGCAGCTTGATTCTTGTGTGGGATTATGGATGGGGTACCTTTAAGGGGCACAGTGTAGTGGGAGGACTTTAGGTCATTAGGACTAACAGGAAGGGATTAACATAGTTCTCATGGGTCTCAGAGAGATGGCTCAGAGGGTAAGAGCACACTGGCTGTTCTTCCAGAGGCCTGGGTTTGCCTCTCCCAACACCTACATGGCAGGCTCACAACCGTCTATAACGCCAGTTCCACAGAATCTGAAATTCTCTTCTAGCCTCTGCAGGCATTACATGCATGTGATGCACAGATGTGTATGCAGGCAAACACCCGTTCACATAAAATAAAAAGAAATAAAATATCAAAAAAACATTTAAAAGAGATAAGTTTTTTGTTTGTTTGTTTTTTAAAGATTTTACTTATTTATTACATGTATGTATGTGAGTAGCCTATAGCCAGAAGAGGGCATCAGATTCCATTACAGATGGTTGTGTGCCACCATGTGGTGGCTGGGATTTGAACTCAGAACCTCTGGAAGAGCAGTCAGTGCTCTTAACTGCTGAGCCATCTCTCCAGCTCTGTTTTTTTTTTGTTTTTGTTTTTGTTTGTTTGTTTTGTTTTGTTAGCATTTTGATGACCAACACTCAGGAGCTTTTGGCAGGCAGATCTCTGTGTCCTCAGCCAGTTTGATCTACACAGTGAGATTCTGTCTCCGTAAAACCAAGACCCCTTCATTATATTTACTTATTTTCTGTGCCACAGCATGCATGTGGAGGTCAGAAGACAGCCCGCAGGAGTCCGTTCTCTCGTTCTACCACTTGGGTGGCAGAGATCTAACTCAGGTCATCAGGCTTGGAGGCAAGGACCTTTATCTTACTCAGCCAAGAGGATTTTTGTTTGGAGTACGTGCGTTCCTGTGTGTGCACATGCATGTGGAAGCCAGAAGCCAATGCTAGTTGTCACACACATGTTCATGGGTGTGTGTGCTATATGAACATGTGTCCAAGCAGGGGCCAGAACAGGATGCCCGACATCCTCCTCCATCGCTCGCTGTCCATCATTCCTTTCGGACAGCATCTCTCACTGAGCATGGAGTTAGCCTGCTGTCCAGCAAGGCCCAGAGATCCTCCTGTTCCAACCCCCACAGCCCTGGGGTGACAGGAGCACAAACAAGGCCTTGCCTGGCTTTTTTTCCTTCATATTTAAGGGAGTTTTGTTTTGGTGTGTGTGTGTTTGTGTGTGTGTGTGTGTGTGTGTGTGTGTGTGTGTGTGTGTGTTGTGTGTGAGTGCCACTGGCAGGGGACATACTTTATCAGATCCCTGGAGCCAAGGTTGTTGCCAGTTGTGAGCTGGCAGTGTGGCTGTGGAGCCCTGAGCTCTGAGGGGCAGCAAGGGTTCTCAGATGCTGACCCACTTCCCCAGCATGGCAAGTGATTGATGGAAATTTGAACTTAGGTTCAAACTCAGCAAGCTCTCTCTCTACTGATCTATCTCCTTGGCCCCTCCTCCTTAACTCTGTGAAATAAAGTCTCTCACTGAACCTGGAGCTTGGTCAAGTGCTAGACTTTCTGGCCGTTGAGCCCCAGGAACCCTCCTGCCTCTACTTCCCCAATGCTGAGGTCACAAATGTGTACCACACATGGTTTGTCACATGGGTGCTGGGACTCAAATTCAGGGTTTCGTGGCTGCAGGGCAAGCACTGTACTGACAGCAGTCAGGCCAGTCGCCTGTGGGTTGTCATTAAGGAAGTGTGGCCATCCCATCTCTGGCTTCCTGTGCTGCTGTGGGCTCGCTCTAACTCATGCCTGCTTTTGTATGACACCATCTCCTACTAAAGTAATTAAGTCAGGGAGGGAACTTAACTCGGGCTAAATCAGCGGAGTCCACTGAGCGGAGTCCACTGATTTTAAGTTATTAGCCTTCAATACTATGCCAACAAAACCTCTTTTCTTCATAAAATATCCAGCTTCAAATGTTTTTGTTATAGCAATAGAAAACAGTCTAACACACCCCTCTGGTTGATGGACCAAACAACCACACCACAAGTCATCAAGTGAATCAAGGCAGATACCACAGGAACCTCCACTCAAGGTCAAGAACCTCACTCAAGGTCATGGAGGTCATAAGCACTTCTGAGAACGAGACCATGATGTCTCTCTTAATACTCTCTCTATGCCACGAGCTGTACAGCCAAGCACACCCCCATCCCCGCCTCCTCCCTACCCCTACCCCCCACCCCCGAGTGCACCTGGTCACAGCCTGGACCCACAGGCATCTGTCTCTCTGCCTTTCCCCTGCCCACCTCCAGTTCCATGGCCTCTTACCTTAGGTCCTGGGCGTCCTGGATAACCTGGGAGACCTGGCACCCCAAGCTTGCCCTGCAGGAACAAAAGATTGTAGAACAAAGGTCACACACTGCAGGCTGGAGACCAGAGGGGAAATGGTATGCAACCTATGCAACCTATGCAACCGAGTGAGAACCAAGGAAACTGAGTTCCTACGAGGGACGTGCCTGCGAGGACCTCATTCACCAGTACAAACCAGTATCCTCCTCTGTAAGGGGAGGATGAGCTGTTTACCACAGGGACCTGAGAGATGGCTCCGCAGTTTGAATCCCAGCACCTTATCAGGCAGCTCACAACCACCTGTGACTTTGGCTCCAGGGATTGACCTCTGGAGGCATCTGTACTTACACAGAGAGACACGGAATTAAAAATAAAAATAAATCCCCCACCCCCCTTTTAAAGATGGGGTCGCATTGTGTAGCTCTGGCTGTCCTAGAACTCGCTAAGTAGACATGGCTGGCCCCGGAATCATAGAGATTCAAGTACCTTTGTTCCTCCACCCCACCCCACCAGCTCTGGAATTAAAGGAATGCACCACCATGACATAAAATAAATCTTTTTTAAAATGTCTATCACAAAGTCGCTGTGGGGATTACAATGAAGGTGCAAGCAAGTAATAGCGTTACAATGCTCAGCAAATAAATCAAGTATGCCGGTCAGCTCAGCCTGACTTCCCAGTCCAGAATCCCCCAGTGAGGGGCCAGGGTGGAGCTTAGTGGTAAGGCCCCTGCCCAGAGTCCCCAGTGAGGGGCCGGGGTGGGGCTCCACAGTACAACTGTTCTCTAACAAGTGAGACTTCCTGGTTCCATCTCCAGAAAGGACTGTGAGACAGCAGCCAGGCACAGCGATGGGCAGCAAACAACGCAAGAGAACCATGGGAATCACCTTCTCCCCCGCTGCTCCTGGAGGACCCTCATCGCCAGGCAGTCCTCCAGGCCCCTTTTGTCCTTCTGGACCATCCTCTCCTCTGGGACCTGGGGGTCCGGGGTTTCCCTGAGATAGGGAAAGAAAAAAAAAAAACAAAACCAGGATTGAAATCAGTCCCTTTTCCTTCCTCCTCTGTTTAATCTCAGCCCATCCCCTGTGTTTACCCCACACAGTCCTCATCTGGAGCTAGTCTTACCCGGTCGCCTTTTGGTCCCTCATCACCCTTGAAGCCAGGAAAGCCATCCTCTCCCTGGGGGGAGATACAGAAATGGAGACAGAGAAGGCAAGAGAAGGGAGAAAGGGAGGGACAGAAAAAGGGACAGAGGCAGGCACAGAGTAAAAGTCAGGGCCTTAGGAAAGGGACAAGGCCAGGGTCTCTTTATGGGGGCTCCGTCTCCCTCCCTTCCAGTGAACCCCTTCCTCCTCACCCTTTCTCCTTTCTCTCCTTGGAGACCCCGGTTACCAGAGGTACCCTAAGAAAAAAATTAGAGAGCTCTCAGTCTCCTTCCCTGCTTAAGGGAGGTTTTAGACTTCCTCCCTTGACCTAAAATTGTGAGAACAGTTGCAAGACAGGGATAGTGTGGTGGGGAGCCCTAGAGGAAGCAGCCCCGTCTCCTGGGGGGGCCCCTCTGTGGATTTCCCTCAGCTTCCTCTACCCATCGCATGCCTGGTAGCCACCCCATCCCCCACTCCCACCAAGTTCAGATGCGTAGGGAGAACCAGGGGAGTCAAATCTCTACGCCATTCATCTCTACTTCCTGAGGACACAGTGTCTACAGTTCCTTCTGGCAGCAGAAAGAACATTCCAGAGGCCAGTTTCATTCCAAAGGCAGGGGAGAGTTTCCCCATTGTGCTGGCCACAAGGAGACTCTGTGCCTGGTGACAGCATGCCCATCCCGTGCAGAGCGCATACCCTGGGCTGACTTCCTGCCTGTACCACACTGACAAACTGCACTTGGCTCAGATGGGAACTGAGCTCAACTGAAGAATGAACAAGCAGTTGGAGCTGATGCAACTATGCGCTTGGAAACAGCAGGGCCTTCTGCAGCCCCGAAGTAATTCACTGGACCTCAGTAAAGAAAGCTTTGGCTGCAGCCATCTCCTCCCTTGGCTACAAAGTAACTCGATTCAGATACAGCACAGGCTGCAACCACAGCCCTCCACTTATCTGCAAAATAAGCTGGGACCCCCCCCCACCCCTCATCCTCACCCCCCAGGAGTTGCCAGAAGGGATAAGAGCCAGTCCTTATCTGTGTTGCCTGTTCTATGCATACATCAAACTATGATAAAATCCAGTTTATAAATTAAGCAAAGGAAAAGATGAGAAAAGAAACTAACAATAAAATAGAGCCATTAGTATACTGTTTTTTCACTTGTTTACTTTCTGTTTTATTTTGGTTTTTGAGACAGGGACTCTTGTTTTGTTTTTGAGACAGTAGACTCATCGACCTGGCCTGGAATTCACCCTGAGTACCAGGATGACCTGGGAAGCACAAGATCCTCCTGCCTCTGCCTCCCAGGTACTGGAGTGGGTTTTACTGTTGTTATTTATTTATTTTGCTACATTTTTGTTTTGAGACAGGGTCTCATGTAGCCCTGGCTAATTTAAAATTCACTCCATGGCTAAGGATGACTCTGGACTTCCAATGCCTCTGCCCCACCACCTCCACACTAGGACCACAGGCATGCACCACCATGCTGAGTTGATAGGGTGCTGGGATTGGAACCTGGGACACTCCGTACATGCTGGGCAAGCATTCTGCCATCTGAGCGTCTGCCCCAGCCTTTTTAATTCGTAGTTTGAAACAGGCTGGCTTCAAATTTGTATAGCTCAGGCTGTTCTTAAATTCCTGATCTTCTCCCCTCAAGTACTGTGATTACAGGGTGTGTGTGTGTGTGTGTGTGTGTGTGTGTGTGTGTGTGTGTGTTTTGTTAGTGATTCATTTGTGAAACAGGGTCTCAAAATATAACAATGCGATATGCCTCTGGCTGGCAGAATTCACTTTATAGCCCAGGCTAGCCTCCAATCTTCTCGCCTCTGCCTCCCAAATACTGGGGCCACAGACATCACATGATACCTGGCACTAAGTTGGTCTTCTGACACCAACACTAATCAACTGTCCCACCTTCAAGCCCTCAAGGGTTTCCTACCTTCACACCACGAGGTCCAGGATAGCCCCGAGGGCCTGCTGATCCTGGTGGGCCCTGACGGGAAAACAAGGTCAGCACTATCTTGTTCCCAGTATCCTGTCTCCTCACTTGCGACTCTTCTTTCCCAGCCCCACCACCTTCCTGGTCACTCACCTGAGCCCCTTTCTCTCCTGTGGGACCCTCGTGGCCTGGGTGGCCCTAACGGAGAAACACATCAACTCATCAAAGGCCAAAATGTGTCATGCAGATACCCAAACCTTCCCCTTCCCCTTCCCCTTGTCCCAGCTCCTGGTTCTCACCGGGGGGCCCTCAGATCCTGGGACACCTGGAATTCCAGGGTTTCCAGGGGGACCCTGAAAAAAGAGGAAAAATAAGAGTAGCCTGCGAGTCTCAGTGCCTACCCAGGCGGCTCAGAGTGAGCAGACAACACAAGCTCTGCCCATGTTTGCTGTGTGACGCTGGTGACCCAGCTTGCCCTCTCTGAGCTTCGGAAATCCTCCTTAACTGGGAGAGATGCAAAAGCAATGTAAGAGTCTGGGGGATGCGGGGGGGGGAGGGGGGTGGCACTCGGGAGGCATAGGTAGGTGGATCTCTGAGTTCGAGGCCAGCCAGGGCTACATGGAGAAACCCTGCCTTGAAAAACAAATGAAAAAAAAAACAAACAAACAAACAATATGAGAAGGGGCATGGCGTGGCTCAGTGGTAGATCTCCTTCCTAGAATCCACTAGTGACAAGCTGGGGAGCCACTATACAGGCAAGCACTATGATGTGCAAGGCCCCAGGTTCTATGCACAGTACCACAGAAAGCGCAAAAACAGTATGAAACGCGCTGGAGTCGGGACTCTCACCCACACCCCCTTGTCTTGTTTCTTTGCTTCATTTCATTTCATTTATTTATTTATTTATTGAGACAAAGTTCTGCAGTAATGTCCAGGCTGGGACAATTTCTAGGACTGCAGGGGTGTGGCACCATACCTGGCTCTCCAGTTCTGGTTTCCCAGCCTCTTATCTACCTTTGGACCTATCAGATGTTTGCAGGATGTGGGACATTTTTTTTTTTTTTTTGATTGATGATTGATACGGGAGGGTCACAAGAAACCAGGCTGAGCAAAGCCAATTAGCAGCATTTCTCCATAGCCTCTGCTTCGGTTCCTGCCTCTAGGGTCCTGCGTTTCCGCAATAACATGGAAGCATAGGTCCATGAGCCCTTTCTTCCTTCAAGCTGGCTTTGGTCAGTGTTTTATCATGACAACAGAAAAGCAAACTAGGAGACACACATAACTGTACACATATACACAAGTATGCACACACCACCTGTAAGCACACACACACAAATTGTATCTGCCAAGGAAGCAATCGATAGATGTACAGAGAGACAAAGCTAAGGTCTGTCCTTCATTAGCTTCTTGGGAGTCCCTTCTGTATGGGCGTCTGTGAGGGACAGAGGTACTAACAATGTCTCCTCTGTCTGCCAGCCTCAGTGGGATTCTCCTGGAAACCCTCCCACAGCAGTGCCACTCTCACTCTGGACTGGCTTCGGAACGTGACTTCACTCAAGGGAAGTCCCTCAAAGGAACCCTTGGGTGGAGCTTCTCCTGATGACGTGAAAGTCGCTTACCTTTTCCCCAGGAGTGCCAATAGGCCCCTGGGGGCCTGGAATTCCCTGGGACATAAAAAGAAGGTGAAAGAGTCATGAAAAGAAAGATGGACAGTAAAACTAGACAAGGGAGGACTGTGGCTCAGCCCCCCTCCACACCCCGCTGTCAAGACAGAGGGCTTGTACCTGGGAGCCGTGGTTTCCTTGCTGTCCTGGGGGACCCGGTTCTCCAGGAGGACCCTGTGGGGGAAGGGTGGGTTCAGTGAAGCCGGAAGGCGACAGAACGTGGAGGGTAAGGAAAGTTCCAAGTAGATAAGGCTATAATGATCACGGGCTTGGAGAGTCAGAAGGGCAAAAACAGATGGTAGGACACTTACCACATTGCCTTTGGCCCCTGGTGCGCCATCACTCCCTGTCACACCCTGTGAGGACAGAGGACATGAGACCAGGACAGATCAGAACCTGGGTGTGAGCTGCTGAGAAACATGTATAAAGGGGACACCAGCAACAGAAAGTATCTTCCGGCTCGGGAGATGCTCAGTGGGTAAAGGCATTTGCTGCACAAGCAATGAAGCTGAGTCCAAATCCGCGGAACCCATGCAAAAGCCTAACTTGTAGTCTTGGCATTTGTCATCCCCTGCGGGGAGATGGCAGGCCGGAGACTGATTTCCCCGGCAAACGTGAAGGCCAGAAAAGTGGAAAATCGGGCGATTGTTCACAGGCCTTTAACCACTCAGGAGGCAGCAGAGGCAGGAGGATCTCTAAATTTGAGGCCAGCCTGGTCTACAGAGTGAGTTCCAGGACTGCCAGGACTACACAGAGAAACCCTGTCTTAAAAAAAAAAACAAAAAACCCTCAAACAAGATGGGAGAAGACCAAGTCTCACAACTGTCATCACACTTGCACACTTGCCCTGTTGTACAGGCAATCACAGTCACACACAGCAAGGACAAGAGGGAGCGAGGGAGAAGGGGGGGGTTACTCAGTGGGTAGTGGCACTTGCTGCTAAGACTGATGTCCTGAGTTCAATTCCAGGGATCCACATTGTGAAAGAAAAGATCTGATCTCCACATGTGGACCATGCAAACACACACACACACACACACACACACACACACACACACACACTAGAGACAGGTAAGAATAAAACATAGACAGGGAGTCAACAAGATTCTCACCGGGCGTCCTAGGGGACCTGGGAGACCTCTGGGGCCAATCAGACCTCGGGGACCCTGCAAGGAAGGGGCCACATAATACCAGCATCAGAGGTATGTACTCCTGCAAGGTTCATGCCCCAAGGGGATTCTTCCCTCCCCTCAACAAGTAAAGGAGTCTGGGGTCTCCCAATACCTACCGGCTCTCCAGCCTGGCCAGTGGGCCCTGGAGGTCCCTGCACACCCTGTAGAAAGTGTCATCATTATTTGCACTGGGCAAATACAGACCCGAGGTACAACCTCCCCTCATCTAGAAGCCCCTTTAAGAGTCAGCTTGGTGTCTCCCCACTCTTACAGACGGAGCTCAGTCTCCAGGCCTCGACTTACCCTCCCACACCCTAACCCTAAAGCTATCAGCTCCAGTGCTGCCTTTTAGAGAACCCTGGGGCTTCCTGATCCTGCAGTGCAGACCCCAGTCTCCAGACACCACTCAGCCTATTTCTGGGGTTTTGTTTGCTTGCTTGTTTGTTTCAATGTCAGGGAATGAAGCCAGGGTTTCATATATGGTAGGCAAGTGCTACCACTGAGCCCCACCCACAGCCTCTCTCCTGTGCCCCCCTCCAGCTTACCTTTACACCATCTTCTCCTGGGGGACCGGGTTGCCCTACAGGTCCAAAGTCACCCTAGTTCAGAGAAGGAGGAGGGCATTTGAATAAATTAGCATATGCAGGAGCCACTCACTTCAGAAAAGAAGTTCAGTGTGGGCAGTGAAGGCTCAGACAGTGTATGAAGCTCCGAAGTCAAGGAAGCATTGCACAGGGAAACAGGGCGTGGGTATGGGAGGGGCACTCACCCTCTGGCCCTTCTCACCAGGCAGCCCGGGCAGGCCATCAAAGCCCCTGTCACCCTTTTGGAAGAGACAGCAGCTGCCTTAAATCCTTGACCTTGACATCCCCCCATCCTGTAACACACACCCCCAACCCATCCTGGCCCCAGCACCCACCTTAGGTCCTGTGTCTCCCGGGAGCCCTCGAGCCCCATCTGCTCCAGCTCGGCCCTATGAAGAAAGTGAATCAAGGATGGATGAACTTCCCAGAGCTTCTCCCTCTTAATGTCCTGCCATCTGTGGCTACTGTGCACTACCTTGTACTGTCTCCCAAGGACTGCTTTCTTAAATTTTTGGTGGTGGTTGTGGTTGTTGTTGTTGTTGTGTTGAGCCAAGGTCTCACTGTACAGCCCTGGTTGGCCTGGTACTCACTATTTATGCTAGGATCACAGGCCTGCCCAGAGATCTACCTGCCTCTGACTCCTGAGTGCTGGGGTTAAAGTCACCAAGCCTGGCTAGTGTATTCAGTGTGTGTGTGTGTGTGTGTGTGTGTGTGTGCATGTACATGTGCATGTATGTGCCATGGCACACATGTGGAGATGTGGAGGTCAGAAGACAGCTTGTGGAAGTCAGTTCTCTTCTCCCGTGAGGTGAATCTCGGGACTGAACTCCAGATTGGCAGCAAGTACTTTACCCTATGCAGAAGTTAAAGGATGACCTTGAGTTTCTAATTCTCCTGCCTCATCTCCCAAATTCTGGGCTCACAGGCACACTGGCACGCACAGCTATGGGAATTCATTTTTGTATGTTGTGCTGCTGAAGCTGTTCTTCACCTGCTCCTGACTACACTTTGGACCCCAGGCCAAGCGTTGTCCCTGTTCTCAAGTCCCCCTGAAGCTGCCACCTGCCCCATCCCTTCACTGTGCACCCAGCAGAGCATCTGCGGCAGCCTGCAATGCTCAGGTTCCTCTGGTAGCACAGGAAGACCAGAGAGACCGAAGCCAGGGTTGTTCGTTTGGTGCTGGTAGCAAGCAAAGCATAACTTAAGAACCCAGAAGTTACTCACTGTCTTGCCTTCCCGCCCAGGAGGCCCAGGGGGACCCTGTAATCCTCGGGGGCCCTGTGGTGGGAAACAAGAAGGAAGAATTAAAAGAAAAGGCATATGCTTCTTTTGTTTGTTTTTTTGTTTTATTTTGACAAGGTCTACCATGTGACTCTGGCTGGCTTAGAACTCACTATATAGACCAGGCTGGCCTTGAACTCACTGAGATCCCCCTGCCTCAGCCTCCTGAGTGCTGAGATTAAAAGATGTGCACCACTGCTTCAGTAGATATGCACACCTTTGATTCCAGCGCTTGGGAAGCAGGGGCAGGGGAATCTTTGCGTTTTAGGCTAGGCCTTGCCCTCCGGGTGCTCCAGCCTCTACCTCACCAAGTGCTGGGATTGACAGGTGTGCACCCCACACCTGGCTTATGCGGGGCTGGGGACTGGGACTCAGGGTTTCATGCATGCTTGGCAAATGCTTTTCCAGCTGAACCCAGCCCCCAGCCCAGACCTATTTTATTTCTTTTTATTTCATGTGCATTGGTGTTTTTTTTTGCCTGCAAGTATGTCTGTGTGAGGGTACCTATGGAAATGGAATTGCAGACAATCATGGACCACCATATGAGCACTGGGAATGAAACCCAGGTTCTCTGGCAGAGCAGCCAGTGCTTCTAACCACGGAGCCATCTCTCCAGCTCCCTCAGAGCTTACCTTAAATTACTCCCCAGGAGGGGCATATATATTGGTTTTTCGAGACAGGGTTTCTCTGTATAGCCCTGGCTGTCCTGGAACTCACTCTGTAGACCAGGCTGGCCTCGAACTCAGAAATCCGCCTGCCTCTGCCTCTGCCTCCCGGGTGCTGGGATTAAAGGCGTGCGCCACCATGCCTGGCTCAAATGTATATTTCTATTCCATTGTTATGTTCCCCAGCTGGCATTTTATCCTGTAACCTTTGGAGGAAACTTTTCCCATCTAATCCATTCCCCCCTCCCTCCCCCATGTCCCCCCAAACTCACCTGTGGCCCCACTTCTCCCAGTTCACCTTTCAGACCTGGATATCCAGGGAGGCCCTTGGGGGAGGAGCACACTTTGAGCAATGTGGCTATCTGCATGGATGCACTCGCTCCCCAGTGCAGACCCCTTACTCACCACAGGGCCTGGGCGCCCAGTGAGCCCTACTGGACCAGGGGGCCCTTTCATGGACAGCTGGAAAGACAGACAGAGCAAGAGTCCCCCATAAGACCACAGAATCACCACTAGAGGTAGGAGTGTGCCTCCTCCACAGGTTGTAAATTTGTTCCCCGATTCGTGTGTTGATACTGCTTTGCGGGGAGCCTTTTGGAAGATGATTGGAATTAGATGAAATCAGAAGGGTGGGGTACCCCATCCTGGGAATCAGGACCTTTAGGAGAGTAAGGCTTATCCTCATGCATCTACTATCTTGCCTTGCACTGCCCCCCACCAGTTACAACACACCCAGCTGGGTGGTAGCATGGTGCTCTGGGACTTCCCAGTGTCCAGAATCATTAGCCCAGATCCTCTGTTCTCTATAAATCACCCAGGCTCAGGACTTTACAATAACAACAGGAACTCACAGCAAGCATTCTCAGGAGAGGGACATCCTGGGACATCCTGAGACATCCTGGGTCTCCCAACCAGCCCTGTATGAGCCTTTACTTCTGCTGTCCCTCACATAACACATGGCCCTTATCCCACTTACCTGAGCCTGTTGCAGTACTGCCTGGGCCTGGGCCTGCTGGAAGGACACTGGGGGTCCCTTCATCGAGCTGCTTGCAAAATGGAACTAAGGAACAACTATGGATGAGTAGAGATGCACAGGAAGGCATCCCCTGGGGTCAGGACTCCACTGCCCAGGGGTGGGACTCTCCATCCTCACCGGCATCATAATCACTGTGCCCGGCAGGCCCCGGGCTCCATCAATGCCTGGGATTCCTGGGAGGCCGGCAGGACCCTGAGAGAAGGAGAGAGGGGTGGATGGAGGAGGGAAGGGACAGAGGTATGGACAGGAGATGGAAGATGAGAGGGGACAGAGGGGAAGAGAGACTGAGAAGGAGCCTGATGATCTCAGTTTGACCACCCGAGATCCACATGGTAGAAGGAGTGAACTGAGTCTTGCAAGGCGTCCTTTGACCTCTGATCAGGTGCCAGGGTACATGCCACTACCCACCACCCGTGTGCACTCACATGCACAAAATAGATAAATGAAAATGTCATGAAAAATTTAAAGACGCACAAAAACAGGCACAAGGAGAAAATGGAATGAGAAGTCAGGGTTTACGGAGTTCACAGATGGGGGCAACATCACTTCTGGGATGGTGCTCCTAATCCCAGCCCCGCACACCCACATTCAAATCTCCACACACCCCCCAACCCGAAATCCCACCCCAACACAGGGATACACTCCAGTGGGGAGTCTCTTACCGGTAGACCACGGTCCCCAGGGAAGCCCGGAGGCCCAGGAGGGCCTGAAGGACCAGATATTCCCTGTGGAGACAGAAATCAGAGGTCACACGAGATGCAGAACATGAGCCTAGCTGGCTTCTGACCCACCTATGACCTTGTCTTCAGGCATACCTCCTGACTGCCACTTAGCCAGCTCTGCTCCCACCATGGTCTATTGACCTCTCAACTTTGCACCCTAAATCTTTTTTGACATATCTTTTGGGTATTGAATATCCAATGACCTTCAGGCAACACTATAATCCAAATCTTCTCCCCATCTAGAAGAGAGTCAGGCACCATGGCGCACACCTGTAATCCCAATGTTCAGGAGGCTGAGGCAGAAGGGTCAAGAGATAGAGTCCAGCCTAGGCTACATCGTGAGACGAGGACAGCCTGGGCTATGTAAAAGGAAAGGGAAGGAAGAGAGCAGCTACGTGAGCACCTAGTGGCATAGCTGGTTTGTGCATGGGCTCTAGGAGGCAGAGCATGGGGAAAAGGTTGGAATCCGGGACTAGAACCAGTACTCACCCGGGGTCCTGGAGCTCCTGCAGGCCCTTCAAACTGTTGTCCCTGGGGGGAAAACAAGTGTGACCCCTGTTCTCAAGAGGCCCCTTAACCTCCTCACAGCCCCCCTCCTCTCACCTGCTCTACTGTCGCAGGCTCGCCTTTTGCTCCCTTTTCTCCAGCACCCTGGGGACAGTGTGGAGAGAGAAACATGGCATGAGGGCAGAGACAGAGAGACATGAGGGCAGAGACAGAGAGACATGAGGGCAGAGACAGAGAGACATGAGGGCAGAGACAGAGAGACATGAGGGCAGAGAGACATACACAGGCCATACAAGCCTGAATTCAGTCTCTGGACTCCACAGTGGAAGGAGAGGTCTGACTCCTGAAAGTCATCCAAGGTGAAGGGCATGAACCTCAAAGACCTTATCACGGCTCTGTCTCTCTCCCAGTGATACTGGAACCTTACTCGAACCTGTGGCCACCCGCAGACAGCTCATGAAGTCATTTAGTGTGTGACTCACATACAGCAAATGAAGTTCAAGCCTGACACACATGAGGACTTAGCCCCTTTGATAACCTGACTGGATTTGAAATTGCCTAGGAGGGGCCAGGTGTGGTCGCTCATGCTTCAGTCCCAGCACTCAGGGGCAGATCTCTGGGACTTCAAGGCCAGATGGATCTACATAGCAAATTCCAGGATAACCAACCAGGGTTACACAGTAAGAGGCTGTCTCAATGAATGGATGAATGAATGAAGGAATGAAGGAATGAAGGATGAATGAATGAATGAATCCAACAGCAACAAAAATGGAATGGCATTGGTGAGATGAAACTGTGGTGTGTCTGGATGCTTCCAGAGAGAATTTACTGAGGGAGCATCCAGAGGAACAGTGGTGCTTCCCCAGATGGAGTTAAAGGGGAGGAGAGCGCCAGGCCAGCAGAGAACAGCTTTCCCTACTCACTGCTTCCCCTTCTCCAAGAACGAAAGCCTCCCACCACATGCTCTTGTCCCCATGATGATGCTCAACTGGCAGCTGTGAGCTGCCATGTTTGCTTTTCCGTGTGAGCAAAGCCACCCCTCCTCCTGCAAGTTGTCTCTGTCAGGTGTTTTCTCCTAGCACAAGGAAAGTAACAGAGCAGGAAGTCAGTGCGGTCTCAAGTCTGACTCCGCCTCTGCCAACACCAAGGAGGACCAGGGCTGCCTGCCCCTCTAGCCTTGTCCACCCAAGGCTTTTTGACTAAGGACACCGTCTCTCTGCTCAGGAGTCAGCCCCAAGTCTTTCTCCCCAGCCTGGATGGGCTCCCCTGGACTCTAGAATCTTCTAGCCATCTCTGGTCTGAAGTCTCACTTGAATGTCAAACAGATGTTACAAGTTCAAGACACCACCAGGAGGTGACACCCATCCACCTCCAGCGACAAGAGCAGAAGGAACCGGCCTCCAACTGGAGTATTCTCTCCCATTGCTTGCTAACTCTACAAGCTTCCCCACCGACTCTCTGGCTCCCCCTACTGTCCACTCAGCAGGCGGGGCATGCAGAGAGCTAGAAGCAGGGTTTCACTCGAAGTCCAAGACTCCCCTGCTTAGACTAAAGGCCACCTGCGTCACCAGCCCCTGTCACACTGCTAGTGCTTGGTAAACGTTTTGCAGCTGCAACTGTGCCAGGGTCACACAAAGGTCACACAAAACAAACACAGTCAAGAACAAGAATGTATGTTTCTACAGCCCGTCTCCTGACCCAGCCTATCTAGACTCACAGGAAAGACCTGGAACTCAGTCTGTAAGGACTGCTCTGCTGCCCGGAACTTGGGGCCCATGGTGGGGCCACCTCCTTCACTCTCCTCAGTAGCGTCCATCTCTGGAGTCCTCCACTCAGTTTCCGTCCCCGAGTCCAACCCCTGTGGAGGACACTGGGAATGTCAAGGTTTGCTCTTGGCCACCACCTTCACCACCCCACCCCCTGGCCCAGCGCCATCCGCTTCCCGCCAACCTGCGAGACCGTGGCATTTTGTCCAATCGTGACAGTGGTGGTGATGGTCAGAGGTGCGGGAGTCGGAGGCAAGTGGGGAACTGGCTTCTCTGTCTCGGGGATGTGGAGGGAGGTCTGCAGCAGACATGGAAGGAGTGTCAGATCTGGGGTGAGGCCAATCAAAACAAAGGAAACAAAGGGGGAGCCAGGGCTCTCCCTTAGGGGAATCCCCAGTTAGGAAGTGGGTAGACAGAGGAAGCTCTCCTCCAAATTCAGTGGCTGGGGGGGGGGGAAGACAGGTGCCCCGTACAACCGGTTCAAGGTGGCCAAAGGGGAAACCTCCTCAGATACAAGGGGAGCAGGGCAGGGCCCAATCTCCCAGGCCTGGGAGCAGAACTGGATTGGCTGCAGGGCCCAGTGGTTCAAGTCCAAAGCCAGCACTCGGGGCCAGACTCCCGGAAGCCCAGCCCCACGTCTTCTCCCTTGACAGCTGAGCGGCCAGCCAGCCAGGCTGCAGCTCATCCAACCTGGACAGCTGCAGAAGAACTGGGTCAAGGCAGAGAACTTCGTAGTCACAATATGGGACAGAAAGATCCAGAACTGATATCTAATTACAACCCGTGATCCCTCCAACCAAGGACTTCAAGCAATGACCCAACCGATGACTTAGGACCCCTGCCCAGTAATTTACCAGTCAATAACCTTCAAAATTAACCCAAATTATTCCAAGCTAGGTGAGCCCTGCCTGCCTTCATGATTCCCATCGATGGCTCTGAAGAGAAAGTCTTCCATTCGGGAACCCAACTATGACCCCAAGTAGTAGAATCATCCAACAACAACAACAAAAATCACTATTTAATGACACACACACCCCAAATAATGAACCCTCTCTGGGATCCTCAATCAGTCATTCCACTAACAATGGTCCCATTATGTCTTCTAGCAATCTCCCTAATAAATCACCCTTAACCTTCAACTAGTGCACTGGCTTCTCTTAATGGCAACCTGACACAGCCTAGAGTCACCCGTGAAGGATGTCTGTGAGTGTTTAGACGAGGTAGGCCAGGGAGGGGGCTGTCTCTGGGAGGTTGTCTTGAGTGTTAACTGGAAGATCCAGCCCACTGTAGTTGGCCCCTCCTACAGGAGGTTCTGAACAGTGTAAGAAAAGCCAGCACTGGCTGAGATGGAGCAAGCAGGCAGGAATTCATGGATTTCCTCTCTCTGCTCATGATTGTGGATGCAATGCTTTAAGTTCCCCCAAATAAGGGACTATAACCTGGAATGTAAACCAAAACAATCCCCTCTCTCCTCTAAGTTGCTTTTGATCAGGACAGGGGCTTTTGTTGTTTTGGTTTTTGGTTTTGATTTTTTTTAATGTGTATGTATGTGTGCATGTACACATACTCACGCATTCGGCACGTGAGTGCAGGTCCCCTTGAGCAAGGAGGGCGTCAGATTCCTTCAAATTGGAATTACAGGCTGTCATGGGTCATGTCAGGGGACAGTGTTGCCATCAAAGGCAACTGTAGGTATGAAAGACCCTCAAGGCCCGGCCTGTGCCATTCCCTTGTAGAATGAGGTCGGGGGCAGGCATGGGCTCCTCATCTGAGATGCCAGCCACTCTCTCCTGGGCACCCTCCCAGCTATCTGTAATCTGCCCAGGCTGCACGTGGTCTCCTGGTCTCTGGGAAGGTGAGGGTACTGAGTGTGGAGGCTAACTGTGGGCCCTCCATCACTGCACACTTTAGTGAGACTGCTTAGGGGTCACCACACCCCAGTATGGAACTCCTCACTTTAGCTCTCAGTAGGTACAGCCAACCAACTCATTGGTTTCCCAAGCTAGATGTCAGTGAAATCACACCTTGGTTGGCCATTACTTCCCTATGTCTACTGGGAAAGTTCATATACAACAAAGACCAGTCAAAATATCAACAGTGACCTTTATCAATGACCTTTACCAACGGCCGCCAACTAGGCCTCCAAGGAAGACCTCCAACTAGGAACTCCTTACATAGTCACCTTCCTCAACCAGCAATCCTAAAGAGTACCCTCAAGAAGAAAGGGGGGGGGAGCTGGTGAGATTGCTCAGTGGTTAAGAGCACTGACTGTTCTTCCTAAAGATCCTGAGTTCAAATCCCAGCGACCACATGGTGGCTTACAACCATCCATAACGAAATCTGATGCCTTCTTCTGGAGTATCTGAAGACAGCTACAGTGTACTTACATATAATAAAATAAATAAATATTTAAAAAAAAGAAGAAGAAGTAAGGGTGGGGAGGGGAGACCTGGAAGGGGGGAAACATTTGAAATGTAAATAAAGAAAATATCCAATTTTAAAAATTAAATAAAATATTTTTTTTAAAAAAAAAAGAAGTGAGGATGATTAGAATGTGACATCTGTCATCTGGCTGGTCTCCAGGACTGACTTTGCTAGTCTAGCTCGATAGGCAGCTGTCCCCTTCCTCCCTCGCTGCTCCATGTGTCACTCCCAAAGGTGCAAACTTAAAGAGGATAACCTTCCCTGACAGGGGTCGGGAGTGTCTGTGCCCCCTGCTAGAACCTCCAGATGAGTTTCCAAACAGGGCCATCAAAGGAAAAATCCTCACCGGTGGCCCCAGCAGTGAACCCCACACACTGACACAATAACCATCGCACCTGTAACCAGTTACCCCAGCTGATAATCCCCTTTCTAGGACTCCACTATGACCCTTCTAGTCATGGGGTCCTCTTGTGTTGAGAGGTGCCTCCTCCTCCAGCTCCCCGTGAGTACAGAGTGTGGAACAGACATGAAAGAGCCCCTGGCACAGGACCTGCCATACCCTTCCACTGAGAGAATCAGGCCTCAGGAGTCAGGCCCTGAGGACCAACACAAGGACGAGGGGCTAGAGGTGGGTGTGCATCAGGCAGCAAAGAGCAAAGCAGGAGGTTCCGGGTTCTTACCTGGTTCTCAGGGACACCAGGGGTCGGACTCAGCCCTGAAGTCTCCTTGTTTTTCTTTCTTCCCTTGCCCTTGCGACCCCGCCCTTTTTTCTTTCCTTTGCCCTTTCGGCGACGAGGGGCAGGTGTTTCTGGTTCATCGTCTTTGGGGACCTGAGTAAAGGGTTCTAGTTAGAGCTATAATCTCTTTCCATTGGAAATGCCATCCTTTGAGTCACTGAGGGCTAGGACACGGCCATAGCTTGTGGTTCACTTAGCTCTGTGTGTGTGTGTGTGTGTGTGCCCATGCATGTGGAAGCAAGCCTCAGGTATCATTCCTCAGGCACCACCCACCTGGCCATGTTGACTGGCCAGTGAACCCGAGAAATCCTCCTGCCTCTGCCTTCCCAGCACTGGGATACAAATGTTCCACCACGCTCAGCGTTTCCACAGACTCTGGAGATCAAACAGGTCCTAGTGCTTGAAAGTGAAGGTTCTTGCCTGACTGAGCCACCTCCCCGTGCCTAGGCAGGAGGCAGGATATTTTGTTATTGTTGATATTTTGGAGACAGGATTTTGCTATGTAGCCTAGGCTGGCCTCAAAGTCAACAGTCCTCGTCATCAGCCTCCTGAGTAGAGAGGACTGAGATGTGCCACACCACATCTGGCCTGATGTGTCGCATCTTCTGTGATCTGCCCTGCTGTTTCTGGTCTAAAGTTGTTCAACTCTTTGTTTCTGGGTCATCGTCCACTCTCTCTTGATACCTACGGACAGGGGTGCCACCTCGAGCTCCCCACTCACCCCTGTGGTGGTGGAATTGAGGGTTTCACAGTCAGGGAGGTAGCGCTCACAGGCCTGGAAGGCAGCCTGAGGGTCTGGAATTAACAGCAGCTCCTGGATGTCTCCCTAGAAAGGGGGAAAAGAAGCCACAGGCTGATTCTGGCCCTAGTTTCCCAGCATGCCTCTGCCCGTCTCCCGCCCAGAGCGCTCTAAGGAAGGGAAGAGCTGCAGCATCTTCGGGTAGCAAAGAAGCGAAGAGCTCACCAGCCTCGGGACGCCACGGAACAAAAGTGTGTGCATGCACACGCACAGGTGTGCCACATCGCTCCTGTGTGGAGCTGAGAGGACAACTGACAGGATTTAATTCTCTCCTCCCACCAAATACATTTTGGGTTCATGCTCAGGTCAACAGACTTAGCAGCAAGCACCTTTGCCGACTGAGCCACCCTGCGGGGCCCCTAGACAGTCAAGTCATCTAGAATTACCTCCGTCACAAGTCTGTGCCTGGGAGGGATGCTCTGCATTAAATTAACTGAGGTGGGAAGGCTTATCTTAAATGGGGATGGCACTAGTCCACTAGGGGCTGGGGTCCTGGACCAGGAAGAAGGTGAGCTGAGAACCAGCATCCGTCTGTTTCTGGACCTGAGATGCGGTCTGACCTGCCACCCCATGCACCTCTCCAGGATGGGCAGCGCCCTCAATCTGCAAGCCCAAGGAAACCTTCAGGCTTCTGCCTTGTATTTTGTCACAGCCATGAAAAATGTGACTAATATACTCAGCATCTCCCTGAAGCTGAAGGTCCCTTCCTTCTCATGCCACCTCTATGTGAGGTACTAGACCGCGATGGCTTGCTAGAGAGATGAGGTCCCCCACATGGGCATACACTACCCTGGCCACCAGCACTGCATCGCGTGGTGCTCTCAGCCATCTGTCACAAGCAATTACTCCAGCAGAGACCAAGGATGCATGCATGAGGAGACCTGACCTCCTGTTGAACTACATACCTCAAAAGACTCCTCCCTGGTGTCCTGGGTTCCCATCACAGTGAGTCCAGCTGTACTTATAAACCGGGGCCCCTGACCAAACGTGGGGGGATGGGGATCACAGTCAACCACCAGGGTCACCTTGTTACCGCTGATGCTGACCGCCACACGGTGCCACCTGCAAAAGGAACGAGTCTCAGTGCAGGGATTTCCACAGGGCACCTCTTTCCCTTCCCCCACACTCACCTGCCATCCATGATGTTGACTTGCTTGGGGAGGGGCCTGAAGGAGTCACCAAGGAGACCCAGAGCTGGCCCCAGTGCCAGCCCGAGCTGCCGGACACCCTTCTCATCATAAATAGACAGAAGGACAGACTGATTGGCTGGCTGGGCCCTCAGAGTGAGCAGCACAGAAAAGTTCTCAGGAAAATGTCCATCTGCGTGGACAGAGGTGAAGGGAACAGGTTAGACAGGCAGTGTGACTTACCCTTCCAGGATGGCCCCCCTCCCAAACCTTCCTGTCCTGACTCACCTGGAAAGAGCTGCCACGTGGGGACACTGAGAAGGCTGGACTTGCCCACCCTGAATGCTCGATCGCCCTGTGGAACCCTCAGGGGGCAGAAGCCAGGCCCTTCAGCCACCCCAGCCTGGTCTCTATGCACACCCAAGGCTTCCAGTACGTCCACAGGTTCTGCTGTAGAAAGACACCAGGTGAGAAGGTTTGGCCAGAACCAGCATAGGAATTGGGCCTGATTGTACAATCTCCAGTCCTGATAGCTATTCAGAAGGCTGAGATGGGAGGCTCCTCTACCTGCTCTACATAGTGAGTTCAAGGCCAGCCTGAGCAACTTAATGAGATTCTGTCTGAAAATTTGAGAAGTTAAAAAAAAAGTCCCCAAACTCCATAATACTTGGTCAGGTTTGGGGTTCCTCTCCTCACAGTTCAGGAGGAAGCGAGTGGCCTGGGACTAGCAGCACCCCCCCACACACTGCCCCACAGATGTTGCTGGTACATCCGTCTGTTGACTGGTTGTTTCTTTCCCCCTAAGTTTTTGGTGAGAAAAAAAAAAAAAAGCTGACCTAGTTCTAGGATGAATCAAATCTTCCTGGCTGGAGCCCCAGAGCCAAGCCTTCCCCTTCTCCCTACACCCCCACACTGGTTCCTCGGGCAGCTTCCTGGCATGGAGCTCCCTTGCAAGGGAAAATCCACAAGGGGGAAAGGGGTGTGTGGGGGTACGCTCTTCTTAGACCTCATAGCCTCCTCCCTCTGATCCCCAGCTCCATGGCCTCTGCCCGTGATTCCCAGGACACACAGCCTTCTCCCTCTTATTCCTTCATCTAACTCTCCCTGACTTCCTCCATCTGACTCCCCATCTAACTCCCCCCTGACCTCCTCCATCTGACTCCCCATCTAACTCCCCCCCTGACCTCCTCCATCTGACTCCCCATCTAACTCCCCCCCTGACCTCCTCCATCTGACTCCCCATCTAACTCCCCCCCGACCTCTCCTCCATCTGCCCTGGATCAGTTTTATCACCTTCTGATCATCTATGCCTGATAACCCCTTATCNCTCTTATTCCTTCATCTAACTCTCCCTGACTTCCTCCATCTGACTCCCCATCTAACTCCCCCCTGACTTCCTCCATCTGACTCCCCATCTAACTCCCCCCTGACCTCCTCCATCTGACTCCCCATCTAACTCCCCCCCCTGACCTCCTCCATCTGCCCTGGATCAGTTTTATCACCTTCTGATCATCTATGCCTGATAACCCCTGATCTTCTCCCTCTCTCATCCCAGAAAAGAAAGAATAGGTCTGGTCTCACAGACCTCTAATCCAAGCCATCTTTGCAGCCCCACCCAGTCATCTTGGCCAGTGTTAACTGAATCCACGTGGTTTGTGCAGGGCGGGTGAGGGCTTCCCCTGGGCCCCAAACCCCTGGCCTGTCCCTTCCCCTAGCAAACTGTCCCACTAACCCCCTGACCCAGACTCATGGCAGAGCCAGGTTCTGCTAAATCTGCCAGGACCTTACTTCGGGGTAGCTCAGCTGACCTCACCACTGAAAGCTGGGTTGAGGGACTAGACTTGGAGAGAAAGGGACATGGATGAAGACACCCCCCACATTCCAGCTACCCCCTTTACCCTCTGAACTTTCTATCCTCTGTCCATTCTACCTTCTCTGTCCCACTCCATGACTCAGGTCTGAAATCAGTCAACAATCAATCTTGCTTTCTTGGTATTCTCTCTCTCTCCATCTGTTCTCCCCATCCTCTGTCCCCATCTGTAACTGTCTCTTCAGTGGCCAGACTATCATTAAGAAGCATTTGGATGACAATTCCCCAACCCCCCTGGGGCTGAATTTGGGCTCTCAGGCTCTGTTCACCACAAGGTCATCCCCTAAGGATCATCCCAGCTCTCCATCTGGACTGGGAGCCCAGGGAAGATTTAGATCCACAACATCATCCAGTCGAAAGACTTTGCCCAGCTCAGTTTATTGTTTTTGTTTTCAAGATAAGGTCTAATGTAGGCCAGGCAGGTCTTGAACTCCTGACCCTCTGTTGCTCACCTCCAGAGTGCTGAGATTACAGACATGCTCCACCATACCCCATTTATACAGTGCTGGGATGGAACACAGGGATTTGTGCATGCTAGGTGGATACTTTACCAACTGAGCTCCATCCTAACATAGATCCCAGCTTCTATGCAGTAGGAAAAGGGGTCTCCCTTGGTCACTGCTCACTCCCATTTCAGAAGTCCTCCCTGTCATCTAACACAGAAGACTCTTGCTTCAGCCTTGAGTCCTCTTGGCAGTGACCTTTCAATGGCTGACTGCCCTTTCTCTCTCACGGCTCCACAACAAGAAACACACAAGAGCCATTGAGCCTGTGGGGCACGCAGGAGGGGTCTGGAGCCGCCCAAACTCTCCCCACACATACACACCCTTCCCCTGCCTTGGTCAAGGCCTCTAGGGAGATGTCTGGTGGGGTCTAGGATGTGGAGGGAGGCAGGTGGGATGCAGCTGGGTCATTGCAGGAAAATGTGCAAGCACGGGACTTGCCACTGGTTGAGGTATAGGCAGTTAATTAGATGAAAAGTTTTCAGGATTGGTAAGATGGCTCAGCAGGAAAAGGCATTGCTGCCAAGTCCAAAAATGTAAGTTTGAGCCCAGTAACCCACGTGCTGAGAGGAGAGAGCTCGCTCCTTCAGGTTGTCTGACTTCCACATGTGCACACGCACACAATGAAGAAGTGTATAAAAAAAAAAAAAGGAAAAATGTAAATTTGATGCCATTGTTCAGCAGGAGTGGCAGCAAGATTTCCACACCGTTTACTTTACAGGCCAGACTTGTAGCGGGAGACGGAGGGTTTAACCCCCAGATCTCTCCCACGCAACGCAAGGGAAAATATGACCAAGTCACTGAGTGGGCGACTGCTTGTGGAAGATGACAGCATCTGTCTGCGGACCATAGAGAAGCGTGTGTGAGAAGCTGAGAACCCAGGAGGGTTCTGTCTGGGTGGCAGATGGGGTTGCCTGGGTGTGGCCATGAGTTGCACATTCCTGGAGTCCCAGGGGTGTTGTATTCTGAATGAATGCCTGAGGTTGCGTGACCCTGAGGTTGTGTGAGCGTGGGAATGGGGCATAGGCCAACACGGAGTTCCCCACGTGGTCTGCAACCTTCCCAGACTCAACAGAAATTGGGAAAGTAGAGTCAGTGTATGTGTGTGGCCTCTGGGGACAGAATGCACCTTCCTTTCCTTCTGGGATGTGATCTAGGTCATAGATGGTCATCCATAGGTCATCCATCACTTGGAGAGTCATCGTGTCCTCTCACCATTGCCACCCGGAGAACCCTGAGAGGCGTGGCTGGGGCACCAGGCCACATGCTCACAGCTGGGCATGCGTCAGCGGTGACTCACCAGTCCCTTAGCCCTGGGGGACCCCCTTGGGGGCCCTGAGAAATTCTTCAGGAAAAATCACCCCAGGATCTTGCAGCTGGAGTACGATGCAACTTCCACTTGGCCGCCCCCGCGGGCGCTCAGCCCCACCCCTCCTCCGTGCCGCACCCCGCCTCGCCCCTCAGTGCAGCCCTCCCGTGGGCCCTGTCCATGGTGCTGATGCTGTGGCTCTAGGGAGAAGGGGTGGGGGAGGGGAGGAGGAAGGAGGGGCGGGAGCCAGTTTCAGGAAAAGAGAGGATAATGTAAAGCCCTTGGGAGAAGTGCAAAAGGGAACTGTGCAGGTCAGTGAGATGGCTGGAGCAGGGTACTTGCTGCAAAGTCTAATGACGTGAGTTCGATTCCTGGGACTACATGGTGGAAGGAGAGACTGACCCTCAAAAGTTAGCTGTTCATCTGACCTCCACACTCACTCTGTGGCACAAGGGTACATAGGAAGAGAGAGAGACAGAGAGAGACTGAGAGACAGAAAGAGAGACAGAGAGAGAGAGACAGAGACAGAGACAGAGATGTGATGTTTAAAAGAAAACTGTGAATTCCTAATTTGTCCTTCCCACTCACCACCAACCTCAGAATCAGGCACTCATGTTCCCGTGGGCAATAATATAAACCCCTATATCCCAACTACAGCCAACCAAAAACAAATAAACACATCTGTAACACATTATTACTCTCAAAAATCATCTCAGTGAGGTTAGGGATGAAACTTGATAGAGAGCATGCTTGCCTAGCATGCTGGAAGCCCTAGGATCCGTCCCCAGTACCTCATGACCTGTCGTCCAGCACTCAGAGGGTAGAGGAGGATTAGAAGTTCAAAGATACAGCCTGGATTACACAGTAAGTGTGAAGCCAGCCTGAGCCACATGAGACCCTACTTCATACAGCAGAGAAGAGAGGAGCGAAAGAACCACAGCTCCACAGACCCACTGAACTCTTGCATCTGACCTTACACACCCTCTGAAGAACTGCCCTGTCACCCACACTTACACCATCGCAGTCAACCATCACACCCAAGAGCACATATATGCACACACTCCTAAAAAATACAGTTGGTTTTGGTGGGGGAGGGTTGTTTTGTGTTTGTTTGTTTAAGACAGTGTAGCCAGCCCTGGGTGTCTTGGATTCACTTTGTAGACCAAGCTAGCCTTGAACTCACAGAGACTTGCCTGCCTCTGCCTCATGAATGCTGAGATTAAAGGCATGTGCCACAATGCCTGGCTTACGGTTTTTTTAAAGGCAAGCTCTCAAATAGCCTATGCTGGCCTCAGATTCACTATGTAGCTCAGACTGGCTCCTAACTCTTTACGCTCCTGCTTCCACAGTCCCAGTCCTGGGGTTGTGGGTATGTACCACTGTGCTGAGGATGGAATCCAGAGCTTGGTGTGTGTTAGAAAAGCCATTTACCAACTGAGTTATAGCCCTATGTGTCACACACTCACCCTGGCCCTTTTTAGAGACAAGGTCTGCTTATGCAGCCCAAGATGCCCTTGAATTCAGTAAGTAGCCCAGACAAGTCTTGACCGTGCAAACCACCTAACTCTGCCTACTGAGTGTGGGGATTGCACTATACACAGGAGCATTCATCTTCACACACCAGCTTGTAAACACAGCCCACACTTCCTGGCAACATCTCCCTCCTCACATGCATGTGTCAGCTAGAGCTAGACACATCACCATGGCACCCATTATGAAAGACCTCTCCCTTGCACACACGTTTTGGAATCTCCCTTGTGCCCTCAAATGCTATTCCAGCCCTTCGTCCCTGCTCACCAGCCAGCGTCCAGGACACGAGCTGCAGGGAGGCCAGGAGCAGGCAGAGGCCGGCCCGAAGCTGGTCCAGTCTCCGGCAGCTTCTCATCCCAGCGGGGCCTGGTGCACCAAGGCCAAGGGGGATGTGGACTGGTCTTCCTGGGAGCAGTCACTCTGGACAGCCGGAGGCTGTGAGGATCTGCCTGAGACTGCCCGAGACCCCGCCCTGGCCGCGCCCTGCGCTCTAGAGCCCTTGCGGGGCGGGGCCCGGGCGGGAGGGGGCCGGGGGAGGGACCCACAGCTGCACGGAAAAAGTTTGCGAAGTGTGCACCACGCGCTGATTGGCTGGCTGAGATCAGGGCCATTCTTGCCGGACAACACCGCCGGGACGATGGGCCACGCCCACCAGCCCTAGACTGCCTCTCGCACTGGCTTTCTCAATGGCTGTCGTAGCCTGATCAAACCTTCAACATCACAGTAGAGATATATAGCTCAGCAGGGAGAGGCACTTAACCACCAAGACTTATGACCTGAGTTCTGTCTCGGACCCCAGAGGATGGAAGGAGAGAACCAACACCCAAAAGTTGTTCTCTGACTTCCACATGCATGCCACAGCACACACACTCCCCACACCTCAGACACACACGAAATAAATAAATGTAATCTTAAAATCAAAGCACCTAAACTAAAGGCACAGCGGCCACGCTTTTAATCCCAGCTCTCAGAAAGCATAGGCAGGAAGATCTCTGAGTGTGAGGGCAGCCTTGTCTACACAGTGAGTTCCAGGATAGTCAGAGCTGTATAGTAAGACCCTATATCAAAACAAATAAAAGCACCTTCAGTCTCCCCTCAGACATGGGATTAGGGTTTGGTTAAAAGCTACACCCAACCCTTTCTGTCTCAAGGCCCACAAAGAAAGGATTCTCTGCGTCATCTCAAAGCCTGCCTGCCCTTTGAGAACCCACTCCTCACATAATCCTCACCAGCTCCTCAAACTCTCCTACCATTCTCTAAACCTCCATGAACCTTGGGATTTGGAATCTGATGTCTGGTACCATCTTTAAACTCTCACCATTGCCTCCAAAACGCACTTCTAACCCTCCCTTCAACTTCTGTGTATTTTCATGTGTTTGTGCGTGGGCACAGAGTGGGGCCATCCATGCACATGTGTGCATCCATGCCTGAAGACCAGACAGACCTTGGCTGCCTTTCTCCACTACTCTTCCTCCTTGTTTCTGGTGGCAGTGTCTCTCATTGAACCCGGAGCTCTCCAGTTTGGCTGGGCTGGATGCCCAGTGAACCCAGGGTCCTGTCTCTCCTCCACAGTGACTGGATTCTAGGCATGGGCTGGCGCCCTCAGCTGCTTACACGGGTGCTGGGGATCTGAACTCAGGTCCTTGGACTCATATCCTCCCTCTTATACAGCAAGCACTCGGGCGACTGAGCCATCTGCCACTCTCAAACCTTTTTTTTTCAACTTTATGGAGTGGGGATGGAACCCAGTGCCTCCTATGACATGAACACTGCCCTGAGCCACACCCCAGACTGTCCCCCCAAGCTCTTAATCTCCAAAAAAAGGAGTTGGCTTCCACCCCTCCATCCCTTCTGCCTCATCCTCAGATCATTCAAGGGAGACACCCACCCACCCCAACCCTAAACCCCCATCAGATGAAACCCCCCAAGGTGTACCCCAGCAGGTCAGGGGACATCCTGCTCTGCAGTCAGCCGGTGCGGACAAGTAATTTGCCCAGAGGGAAATCAAAGTGATGTGTCTGTTCCCAAGTGCCCCTCCTGGGCAACTGAAAGGTGGTGCCAAACTGCTCCCTCCCAGCCTGGGTTCACCAGACAAAGGGTCTTTGTTCCTGGAGAGAAGGGGGTGGAGCCCCATGTAGCTGGAAGAGATGGGGTTCTCTGGGGTGGAGGGAACACAGAGAACCTCCTCTCTCCAAGAGCAACCTTCTCTAAACAAGGTCCTATCCCAGGCCACCTTACTAGGAAGTTCTTCTGGCAATCTAACTACTTTTTCAATATTTACTTATTCATCATATGTATGTATGTGTGCACACACTCCTGCACAAATTTCACATCTTTCCAAAAGAATGAGAAGACAGATTTGGGAGATCAGTTCTCTCCTCTCCACCCTCCTCCTCTCCCTCCTCCTCCTCCTCTTCCTCCTCCTCCTCCTATTCCTCCATCTCCTCCTCCTCCCCCTCCTCCTCCACCACCACCACCATGATTGGAGTCCCTGGAATTGAACTCAGATCATTGGGCCTGGTAGTAGGTACCTTTATGCAGTGAGGCATCTGTCTGCCCCTAGTCTAACTTCTTGACTTTTTGAGGGAGGGGATGTCAGGACAGAAGCCAGGCCTTGTGCATACTGGGCAAGGGTCCTACCGCCCAGTTATATGCCCACTGTGCTCTGACTGACTTCTGTCAGGCTTACAACACCCTTCCTGTCTGTTCCTTTGTGAACTGGACCTTTTACATGCAGAGTCAGGAAGGGAAGGGACGCTCACTCCCTCTTCAATCACCCTGACACACATTCAGAATCACTTACAAGCCAAGCAGAGGGGTATGACCTGGGACCCCAGCACCTGAGAGGCTGCCGGTCTCAAATTCAAGCCCACCTGGATTACCAGTGGGGGACCGTGTCTCAAAACAGACAAAACATTGGAGGGCTGGTGACAGGGCCCATGGGGTGAAGATACCTGTTGCCTGCCGAGCACACCAACCTAAACTGGATCCCTGGAACCCACAAGGTGGAAGGAGAGAACTGACCGACCCAAGTGGTCCTCTGACCCACACGTGCACGCCATGGCATGTGGACACACACACACACACACACA
>NC_034599.1:16143295-16157751 GCF_900095145.1 Mus pahari
ACCCTGTCTCGAAAAACCAAAGAGAAAGAAAGAAAGAAAGAAAGAAAGAAAGAAAGAAAGAAAGAAAGAAAGAAAGAAAGAAAGAAAGAAAGAGAGAGAAAGGAAAAGAAAAGAAAAGAAAAGAAAAGAAAAGAAAAGAAAAGAAAAGAAAAGAAAAGAAAAGAAAAGAAAAGAAGAAAGCAAACAAGTAAATAAACAAATAGCTCAGACTCTCCATCCTCCTGCCTCAGTCTCCCAAGCCAGAGCTGGAATGTACAGGCCTTATGCTCCCAGACTTGGTTGGCTCTAAGAAGGAACATCTGCTAGAAGAGATTTAAGCCTGCAGAAGTGAACAGTCTGCAGCTGCCTGGCTGGGGTCACCCTCAGCCAAGTCCTCCCTGGGCGTCCTGGCTCTGTAAGGGATCAGGTGGCTGGGGTTTAGGAGAGATAAGCTGAGGCAGTAGGCCCAGTGGGGGTGGGGCAGGGACGGTGCAGGTGACATCACGGGTTCCTGAGGGGATCAGCATGGCCTCTCAGCGGCGGAGGGTGCTCATCTCTGGCTGTTCTTCAGGGATCGGCCTGGAACTCGCTCTTCAGCTGGCTCATGACCCCAGACAACGTTACCATGGTAAGGCCACAGCATCTGGCACTGTCTATTGTGCAGGCTGGAAGACCCTGGACACAGAGGAAGCAGCTCCCTGCTACACTCTCTCAGCTCATGTGTGTGTGTGTGTGTGTGTGTGTGTGTGTGTGTGTGTATGGTTTATTTATTTTTATTTTATGTGTGGGGGTGTTTTACCTGCGTGTGTATCTGTATACCACTTACACCACTTATGTACCTGGTGCCCAAGGAGATCAGAGAGGACGTCAGACCCCCTGGAGCTGGGGTTAGAGGCAGCTGTGAGCCACCATGTGAGTGCTAAGATCTGAACCTCAGCCCTCCGAGGCATCTCTCCAACCCCTCACATGTAGTTCTTGAGTATTAGATGACCGAGAAAAGTTATGAGCAAGAAACAGAATGAATGTGGTGTGTGTGTGTGTGTGTGTGTGTGTGTGTGTGTGTGTACATGGTAGTATGGTAGTGTGTGTAATTGGTAGCATGTATAAACCCCTGGGTTTAAGAGAAGACAGCTGTGGTGGCACATGTCTGCAATCCCAGCACTCAAGAGGGAATCAGGAGGATCAGAAGTTCATGGTCAGTCTCGGCTACATAGCAGATTCAAGACTAGCCTGAGTTACACGAGACCCTGTCTGAAGAGAGAAAAACAAATAAAACAGGCACGCGATGGAGCATATCTGAAACTACTATTCACAAAGTTGAAGAAGGAGGATTCTGAATTCAAGGTCAACCTAGGCCGCATAGTAATACCTGCCTCAAAATAAAATAGGCAAGCAAACAAAACACTTTCAGCTCTAGGCAGTGTACAGAGACAGAGGCAGAGTTAAGCTAATCACTGTGAGTTCGAGGCCAGCCTAGTCTACAGAGCGAGCCAAGGCAGCCAGGGCTACACAGAGAAACCCTATCTCAAAGAAAGAGGGGGGGAGGGAGGGAGGAAGAGAGAGAGAGAGAGAGAGAGAGAGAGAGAGAGAGAGAGAGAGAGAGAGGCCAATGTAGATCTGTAACCCTAGCACTCAGGAGCAGAAGCAAGAGGACTATGGTAAACTCAAGGCTACCCTTGGCTATAACGAGATCTTGTCTCAAAAAAATAAGAAAAACGGGAAAGGGAAGGAGAAACGGTGGGGAGCTAAGCAAGTCCAGTGGTTTAAAAAAAAAAAAAGTTAAAGTAATAAAGCGAAGTGTGTGGAGCCAGGCATGGTGACACGCACCTGTAGTCCCAACTCTCGGGAGGCAGAAGCAGGGGATCTCTGAGTTTAAGGCCAGCCTGGTCTATATAATGAATCCCAGGGCTACATAGCAAGACCCTGTCTCACAAAAAGAAAAGGTAGGGGCTGGAGAGATAGTTCTGTGATTAAGAGCAGGATTTCAGTTCAACTCCCAGCACACACAACCATCCAGGACCCTGGTTCAGAGCATCCAACAGACAACGCATGCAGACAAAACACTCATGCACACAAAGCAAATTATAAATCCTGAGGGGGCGTGTGGAGGGTAGGGGGGGCTGCCAAAGAAGGCTGGCTCCAGCATCCCTGAGGTGGGTGGCTGACAATGCCCAGTAAGCTGATTACGGCTCCAAGACGAAGCTCTTACTGTATTACGGTGCACCTGAACTTGAGGCCTTAGAGGGGCTGTTAACTACCACAGCTGTGCAGGCCATCCCTGAATCCTCTGACCCAGAGAGGAAGCTGGCAGACATTGTCACTATGAAGCCAGCTGCCGGGGTGAGAACATGACCCCAGTTGGCAAAGCTGATTCTCCCAGCCCTCTGGGTTAGAGGTGGGCAGAGCTGTGCGTGTGAGAGCATAAATGCCCCTGTGAACAAGGCTGATCCCTGTGGGTGGGTATACACAGTGCTAAGGGGCCTGCAACAGAGCTCAGCAGGTAAAGGTGCTTGCCCTGAGTTCAATCCTGGGGTCACACGGTAAAAGAAGAAAACCAATTACTATGAGTTGTCCTCTGAGCTACACACACACACACACACACACACACACACACACACTATAAATAAAAGTAAAACATTTTTAAAAATTATATTGCTAAAGGAGGTTGTTGTTGGTTGTAGTGTGTGTGTGTGTGTGTGTGTGTGCGCGCGCGCGCATGTGAGTGTGTGTGTATGTCCTGAAGACAGACCTCCAGGCCAGTTGCTTGCTAGGCAACGCTTCTACCACTCAGCTATATCCCTAGTCTTCTGTTATGTTTTTGAGACACCACCTCACTATACAGCCCATGCTAACCTCGAACTCAAGATCCTCCTGACTCAACCTCCTGAATGTTGGGGTGAGAGGCGCGTGCCCAGCTAACTGTTATCTCAGACCATTCTAAATGAATCTAGTCTCCCATTTAATGAGTGGGGAGCTCACTCATTCTCTTCTTCCTTGTTTTAAAAATGGGGAAACTGGGGGCCTCAGGCTGCAGCCCAGTTGGTAGAAGACTTGCTTGGCACAAAAGAAGTCCTGGAGATACAGATCTGCCATTCGAGCACTCAGGAGCTGGAGGCAGGAGGGCCTGCAGTTCAAACTCAACCTTGGCCATATAGTGAGTTTGAGACCAGCCTGGCTACATAAAGAGTCTATCTCAAAAAAGAAAATATATGTGTGTGTGTGTGTGTGTGTGTGTGTGTGTGTACAAAGTTGGCCTGTGTGAACATATGTAACTGTGGATTTGTTAGATTGGTGCTAAATGTAAGTGTGCAAACACATAGGTCTTCATCTGTGACTGTCCACATTAGAACATAGAAAGAGCTGGGTGGGCTGGCGAGATGGCTCAGAGGGTAAGAGCACTGACTGCTCTTCCAAAGGTCCTGAGTTCAATTCCCAGCAATTACATGGTGGCTCACAACCACCTGTAATGAGATCTGGCACCCTCTTCTGGTGTGTCTGAAGACAGCTACAGATTTAAATAAACCTTAAAAAGGAAAGAAAGAAAGAAAGAAAGAAAGAAAGAAAGAAAGAAAGAAAGAAAGAAAGAAAGAAAGAAAGAAAGAAAATAGTTGGGCATAGTTTACTCACATCTGTCATCCCAACACTCAGGAGATGGAGACAGGAGAAACGCCACAAGTTTAAGGCCACTTTGGTCTACATATGTAGCTGAGGCTACATAACAAGACTCTGTCCTTAAACAAAAAAGGGGGGGATAGAAAGATGGTTCAGTGGTTAAGAGCACTTGCTGTTCTTGCAGAGGACCTGGGTTCGGTTCCCAGCATCCACGCGGTGGCTCCCACCTGTCCAAAACCTGCACATGATGGATGTAAACGCTCACAGACAAAGGACTCACACATTTTTAAAAAGTAAAATAAATCTGAACATTTAAAAAACAATATAGAAGTGCTTCCCACACGAGCGTGGGGACCTGAGTTCGATTCCCACACCCAAGTAAAAAAGTCAGGCTTGATGGCATGGCCTTGTGATGGCAGCACGAGAGGCAAGGGAGGAGGAGCCCCTGGAACTCACCTGCATAGTTAGTCTAGCCTATTTGGTGAGTTCCAGATTCAGAGAGAGACTGTCTCAAAAAAAAAAAAAGTGCAGCTGGCCAGATGGCTCACCAGGTAAGAGCATTTGCCTCTCAATCTTGAGAACCTGAGTTCACTCCCCAGGACCCACAGTGTAAGAAAAAACTGCCTCCTCACTTGGCCTCTGGTCTCCATGCCTGTGCCATGGTGTGTGTGTGCACAGACACAAGCACACACACACACACATCCCAGAGAAACACACAGGGCAAAGGAGCCCAGCATTTGTCCAGATCTGCTTTCTGCCTCCAGTGGTGGCCACCATGAGGGACCTGGGGAAGAAGGAGCCTTTGGAGGCAGCTGCTGGAGAAGCTCTTGGAAAGACCCTCAGCGTGGTCCAGCTGGACGTGTGCAGTGCTGAGTCAGTGACTGACTGTCTCAGCCACATCGAGGGAGGACAAGTGGATGTGCTTGGTGAGACTTGGTAGCCCCTGAGGTCACACGCACACACCCCAACTCTTAAGTATATACCATCAGCAAGATGACAACTTCTAGCTCTGGATAAAGGGGTAGAGGTAGACCAGTTGGCCAAGAGTCAGGAATACCAATCTGTTAATTAGAGATGCCAGACTTTGGGGGAGGGCTGCCTGGGAGAGACATCCTCTCATAAGGAGAAAAGCATATGTGGTTGGGAAAATTACTTCAGTGAGTCATTCAAAGACAGGAGAATGATGAAGCAGCCACGCATGTCCTCATGGAGCCTGCTAAGGTGGGTGGGTCTGGCCATCCTGGTGCCGTTTGGGGGCAGATGGGAATTGCTCACACATGTATGACAAAGATTCTTTTTCCAGTAGCTCTTCCACCCACCCACTCTCCCAGGCCCAAGGCTTAATACCACCTAGGTTCCACATGTCTCCTCCTAGACTGGCTCTGAGGATTCAGGTCCTTGGGGTGGCTTCAAGCAACACTCTCTGTACTATCCCTTAGTGAACAACGCAGGAGTGGGCCTTGTGGGGCCCCTAGAGGGACTCAGCCTAGACACCATGCAGAGCGTGTTCAACACCAACTTTTTTGGGGCTGTCCGTCTGGTCAAAGCCGTGCTTCCGGGCATGAAGAGGAGACGTCAGGGCCACATCGTGGTGGTCAGCAGCGTTATGGGGCTCCAGGGTAAGTCTGGGGACACCCTCCCTGCATCCAGTGTTAGAAGGCTGTCAAATCGGTTTTAGCTCATAGTCCAAATGTACTTGTGTTGAGAAGGACTCTGGATGGAATTGATTTATCCTGTCTGTCCTGGCGAAGGAGTAGGCTGCAGCAAGCCGCATGTCATCAACAGCTATCCACATCCCAGAATCAGCTCCATTTCAGGGTATCCCTGAAACAGCCTTCCACTCACACCCCTGAAATCCAGTGCTGCCTCAGACCTCCTGCTCCCTGACAGAAGCCCCATCGAACCCCAGGGATGTAAATAGTGTTGGGACTCCAAGACTCAACAGAAAGGACAATGGAGATCTCTTTGTAATGTCTGCTCTGGACCTACTCTAAAAGTCCCCTCCTTGCCATCTATGTTTCTGGGATCTTCTTCCTCCTCAAATCCTTCTAGACCCCCGTCCACATCGTGGACACACTCTGTGATCACTCCTTCCTCAGCCACCCTCTAATTGCATCTGCTATGAAGCAGCATTAATAAGTCACTGTGCCCAAGAACCCTGGGGATGCCATAAGTAAATGAAAAATAGATACAGATGGAGGGAAGTAGAGGAGTTCCCTAGGAGCAGGCAGAGCTAAAAGGTGGTGACACGTTGTCCAGAATGACCTTGTCCTGATGTTATGTGTGTCCATTGCACAATCCCACACACCCGTGACTCTGGCCCTCAGCATCCCCTCATTCGAATGCCCAAATCCTCCTTGTTCTGTGTTCCAAATGCCTTATTACCCTGGATCCACAAAGTCTATGACTGACACATACACCTGAGTTGTCCTCTCTCCGCCCCTTTCCAGGTGTCATGTTCAATGACGTCTACGCAGCCTCCAAGTTTGCCCTAGAAGGGTTCTTTGAGAGTCTCGCTATCCAGCTTCGACAATTCAATATCTTGTGAGTCGGGCACCTGGGTGGCCAAAGGGAAGGGGAGACAATGATTTGGGGAACAGCGAAGGAGAGCTTATGGAAGACACAGGCAGTCAAAGGTTGCTCTGGAGGAGACATTCTTGAGAGGTGTAGCCACTGGAAACCAGTGCAGGACCCTGTAAACACTCCCTCACGCACTATGTAAGCAGTCCCCATAAAGCTCACAGGGTCACAAAGAAGAAAAAGACATTAAAGTAAAAGGGGGACTGGTCGGGAGGAGGGAGGGGTCAGCAGGAGTGGGAGGGGCAAATATGATCAAAGAACACTATGTGAATAAGATACCCATTAGTATGCATAATTAACATATGCTAATGAAAACCTTTTCAAAGTGGAAAGAGAAGAGAGAAAGGAGAGGGAGACCAGCTGAGGAGAAGACAGGGAGTGAAGAAAAATGAAATAATGACCACAATGGGCTGGGGCTACAGCTTAGCAATGAGCATTTGAGCCATCTCAGTGCTGCAAAATAATAACAACAACAATAATAATAAATTCTAAGGAGGGACCAGACGTTGTGGCACACAACATCCCAGCACTCTGGAGGCAGAGGCAGACAGATCTCTGTGAATTCAAGGCCAGCCTGAACTACATAGTGAGTTCTAAGACAGCCATGGCTACACAGTGATGACCCTGTCTCAAAATAACAACAATAGTGATGACACCTGATTACTGAAAAATGGGGGATAATAGGGCAGGGAGTGAGTTGCCTGGAGCCTCAACACCCAAGCTCCGCCCCTCTTCCCAGCATCTCAATGGTGGAGCCAGGCCCAGTCACCACTGACTTTGAAGGGAAACTCCTGGCTCAGGTTTCCAAGGCGGAGTTCCCAGACACAGACCCTGACACCCTGGGCTACTTCCGGGACTTGTACCTCCCAGCCTCCAGGGAGCTCTTCCGCTCTGTGGGACAGAGCCCACGGGATGTGGCCCAGGTAGGTGGACAAGCACCGTGGCGGCTCGGGATGTCGGAGAGCTCTGAGTCCCAGAACTCAAAGTCCCCTTCCACAGGTCATTGCCAAGGTCATCGGTTCCACCAGACCCCCACTCCGCAGACAGACCAACGCTCGCTACCTCCCACTGACGGCGCTTAAGGCCATGGACCCCTCTGGAAGCCTGTATGTGAGAACTGCCCACAGGCTCCTTTTTCGCTGGCCTCACCTTCTCAACCTTGGTCTCCGATGCCTGGCCTGTGGCTGCCTCCCAACGCGCGTGTGGCCTAGAGGAACAGAGCAGAACTGACCTGTCCCCGGAGACCTTACAGACGCTCTTGTTCGCTCATTCAGGCCCATGGGGGAAGAATTTGGGATGGAGAGGGAGGCAGAGGGAGTTGAGGAGGTTCTGGCTATGGCTTTACATCACTCCGGATTTCCCGAGGCTGAGACCATGATCCCCTGAACTCACCATACATTCCTATGCTGCTGAAATCACACTGAGTCAGACTCAGCTGCATCGAAGAAAGAATCCTCATTGCTAAGAGTGGTAACTATACAAACAAACACAGCCAGGGGAAGCTGGTGTTAGACACTGGCTGGATGCTATTGCTGACCTGACAGGGAGGCTGGCCCAAGTTCAGCCGATGCTGGAGACAGGCCCACACTTGGTTCTGCATTGCTGCAGTCCAGTCGTCCCCAGCTCAGGCAGGACAACCCATCCTGCAGCTGCCCAAGCTAAAGTACCTGAGTTTCCCTCTTGACAGTGAAGCTATGTCTCCCCTCCTTCCCTCCCTCCTTCTTTCCCTTCCTCCCTCCCTCCTTTCCTTCCTTCCTTCCTTCCTTCCTTCCTTCCTTCCTTCCTTCCTTTCCCCTACTCCTTTTTCTTCTCTCCCACCCCCAGAAGATGTCAGCATGCCAGTCCCGTGTCTTCACACTGTGCAGCACTCTACCAACCTTTATTATTTACTTTGTTTTGAGGAGTTATGTTGTTGGTTTGGTGTGTGTGCGTGTGTGTGTGTGTGTGTGTGTGTGTGTGTGTGTGTGTGTGTGTGTGTGTGTGTGTGTGTGTGTGTGTGTGTGTGTGTGTGTGTGTGTGTGTGTGTTTATTGTTGTATTGCATGTTTTGAGACAGGGTTTCTCTGTGTAGCCCTGGCTGTCCTGGAACTCACCCTGTAGACCAGGCTGGACTCAAACTCAGAGATCTGCCTGCCTCTGCCTCCCAAGTGCTGGGATTAAAGCCTTGCACCACCATCACCCGGCTACTATTTACTTTTTAAATTTTCTGTGTTTGAGTGCATGCATAGTCACCAATTGCATGCAGTGCTTGAGGAGGCCAGAAGAGGGCGTCATATCTCCTGGAACTGGAGTTACAAATGGTTGCTGAGCCAAGATTAAGGGTGCTGGGAACCCAACCCAGGTCCCTTGTAAGAGCTGCAAGAACGTTTAACTACTGCACCATCACTCCAGCCCAGTGGTATGAACTGTTTGCATCAATGTAGAAGTCTCATATCACCCAGAGTAAGTAATGTTCCAGGGAAGCAAGCACACCAGCACGTAGGCAGCAGCCCTTCAGGATGGAGATGAGCTTGAAGATGCTCATACAGCAATTCCAAAGGCTCAGACTGTGGCCAAGTTATCTCATGAACTCTGGCACACGTGTGAAATGATGTATTCATTCTAGTGTTTATATAACAGCAAAAAACACCCTAGAGACAGCCCAAGGATCTGTCAGTAGCAGACCAGCCCCAGAAATGATTATCCCAGTACAAGACAGAATGCATTGCAGGTTTGAAAGAGAATGAGAAAGCGTGATTGTGCCTCTGCAGAAAATGCTCCAAGGTACATTATTCAAAACAGAACTCAGTCAACAGAGCAACAAGATGGCTGCTCTCAGCAAAAAGGATTAAAAGAATGATATGCTTGGGGTTTTTTTCCACTAAAACTTTCTGTCTTAATTAAATATATATGTGTATATGTTTTATATATGTGTGTGTGTGTGTGTGTGTGTGTATAATGAAATATACACAATGTGTGAAATATACACAATGTGAAATTTCCCATCTTAATTTTCTCTTCTGAGTTCAGGGTCTCAGCGCTGCAGCTGCTCTCTAATTGCTGACCCTCCCACACCTCTCTATAAGTGCTAGGATTACAGTCCTGAGCCACCACAGCCAGGGTTAGCCATTTTTTTATCATTTTAATTTTACATATGTTGGTGTTTTGCCTGCATGATTGTGTGTGAGAGTGTGCCAGATCCCCTGAAACTGGAGTTACAGACAGTTGTAAGATGCCATGTGGGTGCTGGGAATTGAACCTGGGTCCTCTGGAAAAGCAGCTGGTGTTCTTTGTCGTTACTGAGCCATCTTTTCATCCCCCAGCTTTAGTCATTTTTAAAAATTAAAAACAGGAGCTAAAGAGATGGTGCAGTGGTTAAGAACCCTGGCTGTTCTTCCAGAGGACCTGGGTTCAATCCCAGCACCTACATGACAGCTCACAACTGTAACTCCAGTTCCAGAGGATCAGGCATCCTCATACAACATACATGCAGATAAAACACCAAAGCACATAAAATAAAAGTAAATTAATTAAAATTAAAAACATCTGGAGAGATGGCTCACTCAGTTGCTCTTGCAGAAGACCCAGGTTTCCAAACACCCACATTAGGCAACTCAGAGTCAACTGTAAGTCCATCCTCAAGGGACCCACCACCCTCTTCTAACCACCAAGGATACTGCACGCACACACACACACACACACACACACACACGGATGAGTGTTTGTGTGTGTGAGTGTGCATTTGTGTATGTGTGTGTGCATGTGTGTGTGAGTGCATGTGTGTGAGTGTGAGTGGGTGAGTGTGTGCATGTGTAGGTCTTTGGACAGCCTCAGGAGTCTCTTCTCTCCTACCATCGTGTTGAGGCAGGATCTGTCTTCTTGCTTCTGTGGTGGTGCATGCTCCATGCTGGCTGTGGTGGTGCATGCTCCATGCTGGCTGCTCAGTGAGCTTCTGAATAATTCTAGTCCCCACCTCACACCTCACACAGAAGCGCTGAGACTGCAGGTGGGCACAGTGCCTCTGGCTTTTCACCTCAGTTCTTGGGTTCGAACTCAGGTCTTAGGTCTTGCAAGCTTTTCCTCACAGAAACATCCCCCTGGCCCTACAGTTGATTTTGGTTGGTTGGTTGGTTTTGTTTTGTTTTTTTAAGGGGTTTATGTTGTTTTTTGAGACAGGGTTTCTCTGTGTAAATATGTTTCCCTGGCTGTCCTATAACTCACTCTGTAGACCAGGCTGACCTCAAGCTCAGAGATCCCCCTCCCTCTGCCTCCTGGGATCAAACTTCGCACCGTAGCACTGGCTCTTTTCTTTCTTCTTCTTCTTTCTTCTTTTTAAGTTGGTCTTAGGTTTGCTGGTGTGTTTGTTTGTTCATTTGGTTTGTAAGTCAGGGTCTCGAGGTCCCACATTGGCCTTGACATTACTTTATAACTGAGGGTAACTTTGAACTCCTCGTCTTCCTGCTTCCATCTCCAGAATTCCAGGCATGCCAACAACGCCTGGTCTGTTCAGAGCTGAGGTGGAACCCATTACTTCATGCATGCCAGGCGAGCTCTCTGTCACCTGAGACAGGGTCTCCGTGTAGCTCAGGCCGACATTGCACTCATTGGGACCACACCCAGCCTGTCCCCAGTCACCACTGGCAGTCACCTCTGTGAAACAATGCAATCTTTCTTCCACTCCAACCCATCATCCCTCCAGTTGATGCACTTGCTGGCTTCTTAGCCTCTGCATGTGTACATATGATATGTGCAGTCCTGGCTCACAGACAGAGGATGCTGCATCTGACATCAATTATGGGGATTCGAACTCAGACCCTCATGCTGTGTGGCCAACACTTCCCAGTAAGCATCTCCTCACTCCTGAGATTTCTCCCAGCTCCCCACTCCCCAGCCCACCTACCTTTGATTGGTTACAAGGCCTGTGCATGTTGCCCAGCTTAGCCTTGACTTCCCAGGTTCAGGGAATTCTCCTGCCTTAGCCTTCCCAAGTAGTTGGGCCCACAAGCACTCGCGCCACCTTGTCTGCTGATGACTTTATGATCTCAGCCTAAATGCTGCTTCCTCCAAGAAGCCTTCCTTGACTACCAAGGCGCAGTAAGCTGGTAGACCTTTCCTGTCCCCGCTGCTTCATCTTTCACAACTGTCCTGGACTATCAGGTTGGAAGCTCAGTTCAAATGCAGTGAGAGGGCTGGTGAGATGGCTCAGTGGGTAAGAGCACCCGACTGCTCTTCTGAAGGTCTGGAGTTCAAATCCCAGCTACCACATGGTGGCTCATAACCATCCGTAACAAGATCTGATGTCCTCTTCTAGAGTGTCTGAAGACAGCTACAGTGTACTTACATATAATAAATAAATAAATCCTTTTTTTGATTGATTGATTGATTTATATGTGTGTACACTGTAGCTGTCTTCAGACACTCCAGGAGAGGACATCGGATTTTTTGTTACAGATGGTTGTGAGCCACCATGTGGTTGCTGGGATTTGAACTCAGGACCTTTGAAAGAGCAGTCAGTGCTCTTAACCTCTGAGCCATCTCACCAGCCAAAATAAATAAATCTTTTTAAAAAAAATGCAGTGAGACTCTCTGTCATGCCCAGAACAACAAAGTCAGCGTCTGAATTCTCTCTCCCTCCACACAGGCTCCTCGGGAGTGTCCTCACTGCCCAGATTCCAGCAGGAGGCAGGGAGATATATAGTATCCAGAGAGGCGAGGAAGTCAGCGCCTCAGGGAAATTAAAGGCTGTGATTAGAAGCACTCTGGGGACTGGGTACATACCTGCTAATCCAGCTGTGGGAGCTGAGACAGGAGAATTGCATGTTTGAAGCTAGCCTGGGTTCTACAGTGAGTTTAAGGCCAGCCTAGGCCACAAGATACAAACTGGGCTGCAGAAATGGCTCAGAAAGCACTTGCTGAAATCCTGAAGACCAGAGTTCAGAACCCAGAACCCACCCACGTGATGTTGGATGCAGTAGAAGAAGCAACTGCGACTCCTAGTCCTTGGGAGAGATGGAAGTCAGATTGGAGAACAAGAGACTCAGTCTGAAACAAGCTGGAAGGTGTGGTCCCGCACCATGGGTAACGAACGCTGCTCTGACCTCCACAGACAAGCTAAGGCCCTCGTGCATGTGCAGGCATGCACAGACACACAGAAATCTTTGAAAATCAAAAATGAAGCAGATACAGGGTCCATAACTGTACACCCAGTGCTCAGGAAGTAGAGGAAGGAGAATCAGAAGTTGAAGATCATCCTCGGCTAACATAAACAGAAGCCAACCTAGGGTATGTGTGTCCTTGGAACGATGGGGCTGGAGCTGGGAATGGCTACGTTTGGTACCATTAGGTTGATGCACTCTTGATGGGGTCCATTTGGACAGAAACAGCGCCTCTCTGGGGAGCTTCAGTTCCTCTTCTGTAAACTCAGAGCTTCTAGGGAACACTTTGCTGCTCTGTGTTGGACCGACTAGGTGTTTAATCAATTATCAGCCCTTGCCAGTTACATGGACACTGGTAATGGACATGAAGCCTGCCTAGCCTTTTCCCGGGAAGCCCTGGGCCGAATGCCCTGGAGGCGGTGGGAGGCTCCAAGCCACTCATTTCTGCTCAGATAAGTCCCTGCAAGTCCGCTCCTCCCGCCCGTGCCTCTGAGCTTCAAATCCCCAGGTCCCAGGGAGGGGAAGGCGAGCCGGATGGCAGCCGCAGCAGCAGCAGCTGCTCCGGGATGGAGGCCAACAGCCGCCTCGCTCCGCCAGCAGCATTCCGGCGGGACGTGAGAGCGAGGAGCCCTGCCAGTCACCAGTTCCTAGCGCCCCCTGGTGGCCACGTGTGAGACAGGAGAACTTGACTGTTTATAAGTCTGTAGAACCCTGCCTGTCCTGCCAGCCTTAAAGAGGCTGTGGCTGGAGGACCACTGCGAGTTTCAGACGAGCCTGCTCTAAATTGTGATACCTTCTTTTGAAAAATCAAAGCACCAGCGAGTTGGTTGTAGGGCCTGTGGCTCAGTTGGTAGGCAGCCTGCATAGAAGGCTGGGAGTTCTGGGATTCATGCTCAACACCACATAAACGGAGTCTGTTATTCCACTTTGGATCAGGTGAAGGCACGGGATCAGGAGTTCAACGCCATCCTAAGATACATAGTGAGTTTGAGGGCTACAGAAGACCCCGCTTCAAAACAAACGCTAGGGTTGGTGAGGCGGCCAAGGGGGAGAGAGCAGCTGCTGGCCATAAGGACCTGGGTTTCATCTCTGGACCCAGATGCTGGAAGGAAAGACAACTCCTGCATGCTGTCCTCTGGCCCTCACAGGAATGTGGTACATGGGTGTGCGCACGCACACACATACACACAGAGACACACATCTTTAACACGTATTTTAGAACCAACAATTCTATACCAGCCCACATCCTGGATTTCAAATTAACCCAGGGGAACCTACATCTTTCCCCCACAAGTCTCCTGATGTACTGTGGTACTGCGTAGGTTTTGTTTGTTTTAATTAGTTTGTCAACTTTCAACAAGCTTGAGTCATCTAGGAAGAAGAACCAGCAATTGGAGAGTTGCATCCATCAGACTGGCCTGGGATCAAGTCTGTGAGGCACCTTGGTTAATGATGATGTGAGAAGGCTCAGCCCATTGAGGGCAGTGCCATCCCTGGGCAAGCGGTCCTGGGGGTATAAGAAAGCTATGGACATCAAGTCAGTAAGCAGAGCTTCTCCTCTTCCTCAGTTACTGCCTCCAGGTTCCTGCTTTGAGTTCCAGCCCTGGGTTCCCATCTGAATGGATTGTACACTGTAAGGCTAAGTAGCCCTTTCCTCCCGGTGTTGCTTTTGGTCTTGGCACTTATCACAGCAACAGAAAACAAACTAGGACACCTACCTACCTTGACTCCATGAAATCCTACCTCAACCCAAGTTCTGGAGCTCAGTCCCATCGTTAAGCATGCCGTGTGGCCCTGTGTGAGGTGTTCAGCTTCTCTGCGCCTTGTTTCTTACATACACAGTTTATGGCAAGGATTTCCTGCACTCTGGACAAACTGGGGGTGTAATGCTGTTCCCATTCACTAGGTTGCTTGAACAGCTCAAAGAAAGAGGGAGCCATGTCTGTGGCAGAAACACCTGAGTCACAGGGCCCTTATCTCTGCCCTGTTCAGTGCTGTCTAATAACTTGAGAGTGGGTGTCGTATTTACCTTCCTGTTGCTGTGCTAAGACAGTGTGGATAGGCAATGAGTAGAAGACAGAGTTTTTAGGGGCTCACAGTTTCAATCCATGACCATCATGGTGGGGAGCATGGAACAGGCATGTGACAGGTG
>NC_034599.1:16158376-16167711 GCF_900095145.1 Mus pahari
GGGAGGGAGGCAGGCAAGCATGACACTGGAGCAGTAGCTGAGAGCTTACACCTGATCCACAAGGGCACAAACTGGGAATGGTATGTTCTTTGAAACCTCCAAGCCCACCCCATAAACACAGCTCTTCCAACCAAGCCACACCCTTAATCCTTCCCAACAGTTCCACCAAGCATCGCCAACCAAGCATTCAAATATCTGGGCTTTGGTGGAACATATGATTTTTCATTCAAATACCACAGGAACTTAAGGAAAGAGGGTTTGATTTAGCTCACAGCTCAAGGATGTGAGCTACAGTCAGTCATGGCAGAGCCGTGGCCTCAGGAACATGAGGTCACACTGCATCCACAATCAGGAGTAGATGGAAAAGGATGCCGGTGCTCATTTTGTCTCCTGTTTTGTTCATGCCAGGATCCCAGCTCATGGCATGGCACTGCCCACCTCAATTAACCCAATCGAGACGCTCCCTCGCAGTGGTGCCTGGAATCTCATCTAGACCATCCCAGATCCTGTCATCATGGGCTGGAGGGGTGGCTGGGGAGCATGAGGACCCGAATTTACTCACTAGCACCCACTTAAAGCACTAGGCGTGATGACAGGTCTGTAAGCCCAGCCTGTGGAAGCAGGGACAGGCTACATCTGGCTAGCTGAGTTCTTGCCTGGCTGACTGGGTGAGCCCTGGGATAGTGAGAGATGATCATGTCAGAAACAAACAAACAAACAAAGGGAGGAAGGAAGCCCAGAGAGATGGCTCCGTGGATAAAGGCGTTTGCCACCAAGACTGACAACCTGAGTTCCATCTCTGCAACCCACAGGGTGGAAGGAGAGGACTGGCTCCGGCACGCTGTCCTCTGACCTCCACATGCGTGTACATACAAGCTCACATACACCACATTCACATGCACACATACAGACATATACATACCCCAGTGTGGTGACACTGGACACACAATAGACACTTGGTCTCTAGGTGTTGATCGAATACTTTTCATTGTAATCTGCTGGACCTGAGGTGTGGGTGATGGGAACTGATCAGTGGGAAAACAAATTAAAGAGAAAAGTGACAGGGATGGAGCTTAGAGCCCCAGACGCCTTCACCATCGGTCTGTCTGCTGCCCTGGGCTCCTTAGCACCACCTATCACCCTCAACACGGAGAAACCCTTAGTGGGGGTTGGGGTGAATATCAAATCCCCTAGCCAGTGGTGATTCCTTAAGAACCTAAGACTGTGAATGGACATCGGAGTTCTAGAACCGGCTTTCAAACATCAGCAAACAATCGCCAAGATCCACATGAAAGGAGAGAATGAGATCCAGCAAATTGTTCCCGACCTATAGAACTGTGTATGTTACACATGTATAACTTAGTATATGCACATATGACAGACACACAGGGAGAGACAGAGGGGAGAGAGGAAGGGAGAGAGGGAGGGGAGAGGGGGAGGGAGGGCATGAGGGAGGGGGAGGGGGAGTAGAGAGGGAGGGGAAAGGGAGAGGGAGAGAATGCTAGCTGGATATGGTGGCCCTTGCCTGTAATCCCAGCACCCAGAAGCCTGGAGAAGGAGGCTCCTGAGTTCAAGGCCAGCCTGTTCAGAGTCCACCTGCCTTGTTAGAGTCTAACTTGCTTTGAAGATGTGATTTCTCAGAGGGCTGTTGAGCCCCAGTTCCCCAAAGCTGCAGTTTGTTCGTTCATCTGTTTTGTCTGTGTGGTGTGCACATATATAGTGTAGGTGTGTGCAGGTGTGCACGTATGTAGAAGCCTGAAGAGATTAAGAGTTCCTCTAGTGCACACTTGGCTTTTAAACTGCATTTATAGCCTGGCCAGTGGTGGTTAGGAATCGCTGAGAATGACACCCCAGACTCAAACAGTATGCAAAAGCAAAGAGTGTTTATTCAGCTGAGTTTCTTGCATACAGGGGTCTCCCCATTTGTGAATAGAGACCTCTGGTGAACTCGCAGGCCGAATTGTCAGGGGGTCCCAAGGAGGAGTATGTGCCTTTGCCCTTTTACCTTCATTGCTCGTCTCTGTCTCCAAGGGTCTGACTGATTCTACAGTTGGTCAGGCTCTGGAGAGTTCCCAGGGGGTGGCTTGCTCATTCTAGCTACCTATTCTTACATCAGGTCAGATGACATGGTGTCCTCAGATTGGCTGCCACAGCAGTGGTTGGCTGACCACAGGTTCCCACATCCGGGCTCTCATTTCTGGGAAACAGAAACTTAGGCCAGTTGGCAGCCTGTCATGGAGTCGGCCTGGCTCTGGCTAACTCTCAGTCCACACCGTTAATCCCAGCCCTCCGGAGGCAGAGGCAGGGGGATCTGTGAGTTTGAGGATGGCTAGGGCCACACATAGAAACCCTATCTCAAAAAAAAAAAAATGCATCTGTGCATCTATGCATTTATTTCACACGCACCCTCGGGTCACGGTCAGAGGACACTCGTGGGGGTTGTTCTCGCCTACTTAGTGGGTCCCAAGCACAGAACTCGGGGTGTCAGTCTTGGTGTCAGAGACCTTCCCCTACTGAGCCCTCTTGCTGGCCCACAAACATGAGGTCAGAGCAGGCCTCTCTTGAGTCCGTTCTCCCCTCCTCCTTGTGGATCCCAGGGACCCGGCTTTAGTTCATCGGTCTTGCTGACATGTGTCTGACCTGATGAACCATCCCGGCCACCCCATGATTTATGTGTGTGCTGGGGATTTGAACTTGGGTACTGTTGCTTTTACAGCAAACCATCTTACCCACCAAGCCATCTTTCCAGCTCCATGTTTAGAGGAGTGTTTAATTTGTTTGTTCGTTTGCTTGCTTGCTTGTTTTCTTCTGTTTTTAAGACAGGGTCTCACCATGTGGACTGGGTAGCCTTGAACTCTGAGATCTGCCAGCCTCTGGCTCCTGAGTGCTGGGACTAGAGACGTGCTCCACCACACAGGGCCTTGGATTTATTTTATTTGTTTGTTTGTTTGTTTGACTTTAGGTAGGGACTTATTCAGCTTAGACGGCCTTCTGCTTTTGGCTCCCCGAGTGCCACGATCATGGGCATGTGCCACCCAGTTCACTGTGAGCTGTAACATTTAAGGACAAAAAATGCATATTGAGCTTTTAAGTTCTCAGGAAATGTCCACACTTACAGGGGTGATTTTATTTGTCACACTCGTGGCCATGGTATGCTAAGTAGAGCCAGACTCACAGACGATGCTTCCTGGACAAATGTATGTTAGAGTCATTTATGGACATCAGAGGTCATGCAAGAGGCAAGACTGTCCAAGCTACTAGGCTGTAGCTCCATTGGTAGTGATCACCCACGTTGGTAGTGATCACCCACCATGCTGGAAGCCCTGGGTTCCAACCCCAACACCTCACGTCCTCTGTAGTGGACCCACCTGCAATCCCAGGACTCAGGGTTAGAGGCAGGAGGATCAGAAGTTCAAGGTCATTCTTGGCTACACAGTTAGTTCAAGTGTAGCCTGAGCTACATGACAGGCTGTTTCAAAACTAAAATAATAATACTGGTAATAATACATAAAAATAATCATTGTAAAATGTCCAAGCTGCTGGCAGACAAAACCTCAGAAAGAATTTCTCTGCAACTCCAGCTGTGTCCAAGTGAGACTGACATTCTCTTTAACACACACACACACACACACACACACGCACACACACACACACGCCAGCCAGCAGGACTTACTGCGGACAAAGCAAGCCTTCTTCCAGGAATGTGCCCAGTGAGCTGTGCTTCCCTCCAGGCCTTTATTTAATACATATCATTTGCTTTCTGGAAATGGAGGCTGGCGTAGGTCAGGAACAATGGACAATGGACCTGATTTACCAAGAGCAACCATTGCCTGCAAGGAGGGGGGCCTAGTGGGAACCTGCTTGAAAATCAAAGACAAGCTCAGCAAGAGCTGGAGGGGAGGCGAGTGTGAGTGTGTGTGTGTGTGCGTGTGTGTGTCTGTGTGAGTGTGTGTGCATGTGTGTGTGCATGTGTGTGTGTCTGTGTGTGAATGTGTGTATTTCTGTGTGCATGTATGTGTCTGTGTGTGTCTGAGTGTGCACATGTATGTATGTCTGTGTGTCTATGTGTGTGTCTATGTGTGTGTACATGTGTGTATGTGTCTGTGTGAGTGTCTGTGAGTGTGCATGTGTGCACATGTGTGTCTGTGTGTGTGTATGTGTTTGTGCATGTGTATGTGTCTGTGTGTATATGTTTGTATATGTGTGTGTGTCTATGCGCATGTGTGTCTGTGTGTGTCTGTGTATGCGTGTGAGTGTGTGTGACTGTGTGTGTATGTGTGTGTGTGTATCTGTGTGTGCATGTGTGTGTGTGTCACACATGTGTGTGTTTATGCCTTTCTCATTCTTTGAGACAGGGTCTCTCACTGAACCTGGGACTTGCTGATGGGTTTAAACTACTTACCCGAATAATGTGAGCCCCGGGAATCCACCCGTCTCTGTCCCCAGCACTGGGACTCCAGGCGCACACCACACATCGATAGTGGGGCTCTGAAATCAGATTCCCCATTTCTGCAGGAGGCATGTTACTGACTGAGCCATCTCCTTAGCCCTTCCCTTTGTTTTTTGAGATGGCTCTCAGTCCCTTCCTGCCCCTGGACTTTTGCATACACCACCATCCTCACCACCTTCAGGAGTGAGTCTTCCTCACTCCTTCAATCTGAGGCTCTCCCTCTTCTATTCAATTCCTGTTTTTCTCTCTCTTTCAAAAAAAAAAAAAAACATAATATCATATAGGCCAGGTTGGCCTGGAACTCCAGGTGTAACTAAGGATAATTTAAAACTTTATTTGTTTGTTTGTTTGTTTTGAGTAGGTCTCCCTATGCAGATCAGAATGGCCTTGAACTCATAAAGATCACTTACCTTTACAGGTGTGAGCCAGCATACCCACTTTCTGGTCCCTAAGGATGGAACCCAGCCCTTTGTGTGCATATTCAACACTCCACCCATAGAGCCAAATCTCCAGTCTGCAAGAGGATTTTTTAAGTTTTATCACACTTGTTAATAATTGTGTGTGCCCAAGGGTACTCACATGGAGATCAGAGGGCAACTTTCAGAAGTCAGTTCTCTCCCTCCATCATGTGAGGCCTGGGCATGGACCTTGGGGCCTCAGGCTTTGTGGCTGCTGCACTTACTGCTGAGCCCTCTCCTCAGCCTTGGAGAAGATTTTGATCCACATTTCTAAAACAGCTCCATGTTTGAAGCTCCTGGGTCAGGCAAGCTGAGTGCCAAAAAGTCACTCGTGCCTGGACCTGGGAGCCTGGATAAAATGCTTACTGTGTCCTGTGGCAACAGCTAGCGCAGAAACACAACAGCAGCCATCCAGACCTGGGGACAAGGGGAAGTGCCACCTGTCACTAGCAGACAATCCCAAGATAGCCCTGGTACCATAAGGCCCCTGCCAGCAGAGGGGACAACCCATCTGTGGCTCTCCTCGTGCCACTGTAACCCCCTAGACTGGATCTTATCTCGTGGCAACTGTCTCCAGCACCCCTGGAAGGTCTGGCTGAGGTTGAGGGGCATCTCCTAGGCCCCTTCTGTTGGATTTACAGTTACTCCCCTTCCAAGCTGTTTAGACATTAACTCTGCCAAGATAAGCCAACATCAACAGTCCTGGGCTCTATCTCAGGCATACCGTGGACCAGCCCTGGATCCTGGGTTTCTTTCTGGTCCTCACTGGCACCCCCTAGGGCCATGGTGAGCCTCCCTCATGAGTCACCCAGGCAGTGCTCCCCGGTTTGACTCTCTGTCACTGATTTCCTCTTGTGTCTCTTCTGACCTCTAACAGTTACCTCCTGGTGACACCCTCAGCCACCATACTCACACACACACACACACACACACACACACACACACACACACACAATGCGTCGTGAAGGTTGGCAGCTCTAAGAACATCAGTATCTATGCCATCTCAGATTCCAGGAGATACCTCTTGAGGTGAGCACCATGGTGTGGGACTCTCTGGTGAAGAAGACAGTGCTGTCCAGGAGCCTGATCGTTGTCAGTGGAAAATGGCTTCATGGTTCACATGCCTGCTCCAATGGATAGTCCTGGCTGTCAACTTGCCTGCATCTGAAATTAACTAAAACTCAAATAGCCAGGCATACCTATGAGGAATTTTTTCTTAATTAAATAATTTGAAGTGGAAAGGCCCACCTTTAATCTGGATCTTCTCATGGGAAGAAGATCACATTTTACCTTCTGGTGGCCGTCTCTGTAGAGGACGTGGAGACAGGAAGCTCTTGCTCTGCCTGCTTGCTCTTAACAGCTAGCCTGTGCCTTCACTAACATTACAGCTTACTTCTTCAGAATTCCAGTGTAGCTGAGGACCAGCTGAGACATCCAGCCTCTTGGACTGAACAACTACTGGAGTCTTGAACTGTCCATTCATAGGCAGTCATGTTGGATTATCTGGACCATAGCCTGTAATGCTAATCAACCCCCTTTCTAAACAGATTCATCCTGTACGTTCTATTACTCTAGAGAACTAAGGCATCTGTAATAGTAGGTGACAAGAGATGACAAATGACCACAAAATGTGACTCTAGGCACAGACACTAGGGAGGGCTTCCCACAAAGGGCACTGTGACATCCATGCAGGACCTGGATGAATCTGTAATGATTCATGTCCTATCTGTTTAGAAATAAGAAGTCCCAAAACCTTGAGAGCCAAGAAAGGCTAGTCAATTTTTAAATGTCTATAAAAATCATAGGGGTACCCTGTGCTGTCAACTTGGAAAGCTGAGCATGGGCTGGACTCATTCCTCCTTTGACAAAGTGTCCTTGTATTGGCTATTTTTATAACCAATAGAAGCTAGAGTCATCAGAGAGGAGGGAGCCTTGATTGAGAAAATGCCTCCATAGGATCAGGCTGTAGGCAAGCCTGGAGGGCATTTTCTTAGTGATTGACAGGGGAGAGCCCAGCCCATTGTGGGCGGTGCTATCTCTGAGATGGTGGTCCTGAGTACTATAAGAAAGCAGGCTGAGCAAGCCATGAGGAGCAAGCCAGTAAGCAGCTCCCTTCCATGGCCCCTGCATCAGCTCCTGCCTCCTGGTTCCTGTCCTGATTTCCTTTGATGACCAACAGTGATAGGGAAGTGTGAGCCGAATAAACCTTTCCTCTCCAACTTGCTTTTTTTGGTCATGGCGTTTCATCACAGCAATGGAAACCCTAAGACACCCCCAAAGACAGACCAGTCAACTGCTCCTTTGGTTTTCAGTGCATGGTGTGTGTGCTCAGTGTATGTGGGTGGCGGGAAGGAGCTGCACGCACACGTGGAAGCCAGAGTGCCAAGCATCTTCTATCACTCTTCATCGTATTTTTGTTGTTATAGCTGACTTTTGAGGCAAGGTCTTGCTGTCCTGGCTGTTCTGAAACTCTCTAGGTAGACCAGGCTGCCCTGGAGCACGTAGAGATCTGCCTGCCTCTGCTTCTTCCATGCTGAAATTACAGACCCGGCTTTTCCATTTTGTTTGTGCTAAGAACGTATTTTTATTTTTTTATTTTTTTTAAAGATTTATTTATTTATTTACTTACTTACTTACTTATTTATTTATTATATGTAAGTACACTGTAGTTGTCTTCAGACACACCAGAAGAGAGCGTCAGATCTCATTACGGATGGTTGTGAGCCACCATGTGGTTGCTGGGAATTGAACTCAGGACCTTTGGAAGAGCAGTCAGTGCTCTTAACCACTGAGCCATCATCTCTCCAGCCCTCAGAAGAATAATTTTAAGTTGTAAACAAGTATTAAGTCAATCTTCTTTATCCAATTGCACTTCTAAGTAGATGGAGGACCATGGTAAATTTATGTGACTTTTCCAGCTTTAGTGTACTCCTGTTTCTGCTAGAAGATGTGAAGATAATCACGTGGTTTGTCCATCTCTTATACAGAGTTCCTTAAACAGTCTATTTAGTTTTTGTTTGTTTGTTTGTTTTTTAAAAAAGGTTTGTTTATTATATATGAGTACATTGTAGCTGTCTTCAGACATACCAGAAGAGGGCATCAAATCCCATTACAGATGGTTGTGAGCCACCATGTGGTTGCTGGGAATTGAACTCAGGACCTTTGGAAGAGCAGTCAGTGCTCTTAACCACTGAGCCATCTCTCCAGCCCCCCGTATTTGTATTTTTAATTATATGAGTATGAGAGTATGTGCACATGAGTGCAACTGCCCTCAGAGGCTAGAAAGGGACATTGATGCCTTGGAACTGGAGTTACAGGAGGCTGTGACTACCAGACATGGGTACTATGCACCAAACTTAAGTTCTCTATAAGAGCAACAAGTGCTGAGCTGTCTCTCCAGCCCTTCCCTCTTAGATTTTGAGATGGGATCGCTCACTGAGCCTGGAATTCGCTGATTGGCTACACTGTCTGGCCAGCAATTCCTTCTATTGCTGTCTGCCAGCACTGGGGTTACAGGTGTGTGCCACCATGACTACCTGTTACATGCGTACTGTGGATCTGAGCTGGCACCTGCACAGCAGGCACGCTGCCTGCTGGGTCATCTCCCCAGTCCTCTTCAGTTGCTTCTCTTCCAAAAACATGGCCAAAGCTTTACCCCTAGAGAGGGGGATCCCCCAAAAGAGCCTGAGGGAAGTGGGTAAATCTCCCCAGCATCTCGAGAGCCTGGTGTAGCCTCCACCAAAACAAGGACAGTAACGTGTCATCACCTGGGTGGCTTGCATGCCTTGCTCTGACTTCTCATCCACAGAGAAGATGGGGTTGGAGTTTCTCCATGCTGACAGGCAGATGAGATAGTGTGTACCCCTGCTGGGCCCTTGGGGGCAGAAGCTCTGGCTTAGGGTTTCTGTTGCTGTGAAGAGACACCGTGACCACAGCAGATCTTACAAAGGAAAGCATTTAATTGGGGCTGGCATACAGTTCAGAGATTTAGTCCATTATTGTCATGGCAGGAAACATGGTTGCATGCAGGCGTACATGGTGCTGGAGAAGGAGCTGAGAGTTCTACATCTGGATCAACTGGCAGCAGGAAGAGACAGTGAGCCACTAGGCCTGGCTTGAGACTCTGAAACCTCAAAACCCACCCCCAGGGTCACACTTCTCCAACGAAACCACACCTACTTCAACAAGGCCACATGCCCTAATCCTTTCAAATAATGCCACTCCCTACGAGCCTATGGGGCCATTCAAACTTCCACAAGCTCTTATCTCAAACACCCTAAAATCCTCACCAGCTCCCAAGGTGTTTGTTCCTCCTCTGCCCATTCTCTGAGGGAGCTGCTCTTATCTCCCTGAAACCTCTCTCCCTCCTGTCCTGTGTCAGATGCTCAGTCTTCCTCTCTCTCTCTCTCTCTCTCTCTCTCTCTCTC
>NC_034599.1:16167786-16176326 GCF_900095145.1 Mus pahari
TCTCTCTCTCTCTCTCTCTCTCTCTCTCTGTGTGTGTGTGTTTTGTTGTTTTTGTTTTTGTTTTTTGAGACAGAGTTTCTCTGTGTAGGCCTGGCTGTCCTGGAACTCACTCTGTAGACCAGGCTGGCCTCGAACTCAGAAATTCGCCTACCTCTGCCTCCCAAATGCTGGGACTAAAGGTGTGCGCCACCACGCCCAGCACTTCCAGTCTCTCTTAATTCAGTATCTTGAACTTAATGTGAACCACAGGACAGATCCTGTATCAAGATATTTCTCACTAGACATCAAGATGGACTGTGACATGAGAAGGGGGGGGAACTTGTGAGCTGGAGTTGAGTTGTGTGCTGGAGGCACAGACCATCAAGACCCTTTCTCAGGACAGTTTCAAGCCATGCCCCTTGTACCAGAGTCACTGTGACCAGCCTGATGGCCAATGAAGTCTTTCCACTACCGAAACTGGTTAGGCAGGAAGGGCCCTCTACTGGTATTTTAGGAAACTGCATGCTAACTGTACCTCATCCCTCTCCCTGGGAATGTCCTTGTGTGATGGGCAGCCTTGCTCCCAACAGCAGAGACCCTCACTGCTTCTTTTGCCAAGGTCTGGCCCAAGGATTTGCTCCCAGAGAGTGAGACCTCAAGAAAACCTGAGGAACATGGGCATCCTTACCCGGGTCCCCAAAAGCTTGATGTACCCCTCAAAACCAGGCAGCATATCTTTCTGTGTCCCAACTTTCTGTCACAGTTTAGGGGCCTGGACCATGGAGGCCAACTACCAAAGCACAGACAAGCAGAAGTTCAAGGCTCCCTTTGATGTGAAGGAGTCCAGTGAGGAGAGTGTGTGCAGAGGACATGTGGAGGCCTGGGCGGGGACAAAGGGGAAACCATAGAGGAGGATCAGCCAGGAGACATGTGACATGCTGGGGGGTCCCATCGCTTGGATCATGTCCAGTGCTCCTGTCTTGTGCGGTCTGGCTGAAGCCAAACAAGATAGTCTTCCACCTTAGCGACAAGGCACTGAGCGTTGGCCTCCAGGCCTGGTGAGTCCCCTTGATCCCCAGCCCTGCTAGAGGACCAGGGACACGGAGGAACCGGACAGATGGAGGGCTTGCTCCTGTTACAGTGTGACTCTGGAATGTTCCCCATGTGCTGGAATGCTGGGCTCTGGCACAGGGTACTACTGGGGCTTTTGTGGGGCCTTTCAGAGGTGGAGGCTCTGAAGGAAGTGGGTCACTGGGGGCTGAGTGGTTCTGAAGGTTAAAGCCCTGTGCTGCTTCCTGCTGGTTCTCTTCAACCTGTCTACCATGAGTCTGTTCCTCATTCCCAGGGCCTTGAATCACATCATGTCTTTTTTCGCCATGATGGACTGAAACACCCTGTACTGGCTAGTTTTGTGTCAACTTGACACGGCTGGAGTTATCACAGAGAAAGGAGCTTTAGTTAGGGAAATGCCCCCATGAGATCCAGCTGTGGGGCATTTCCTCAATTAGTGATCAAGTGGGAGAGGCCCCTTGTGGATGGGAACATCTCTGGGCTGGTAGTCTTGGATTCTATAAGAAAGCAGGCTGAGCAAGCCAGGGGAGGCAAGCCAGTAAAGAACATCCCTCCATGGCTTCTGCATCAGCTCCTGCTTTCTGACCTGCTTGAGTTCCAGTCCTGCATCCTTNGGTGATCNACAGCAGTATGGAAATGTAAGCCGAATAAACCCTTTCCTCCCCAACTTGCTTCTTGGTCATGATGTTTGTGCAGGAATAGAAACCCTGACTAAGACACACCCCTAACCTCTGAATCAGATCAACCCATTCTCCTTTAAGTTGCTTCCGTCAGGTGTTCTGTGACAATGATGACAGCTGATTTCTGTTCCTGTAACTGAGAAAGACCCTAGGGAGGAAAGTGTCCGCTGCTAGCCAACTCTCTAGCCCCGTGACCCCCATTTTCATTTTTGAAGCCACCTTGGCCTCTCCCAAAGCTGTGCTGCTGCCAGGCAGCTCCCCTGCCTCCGCCCCTTGGTGCTGGAGTCGCAGGCTTCTTCTTGTTCTAGTCTGTGTCAGTGATGAATGTCAAGGCTCCATGCACTCTAGGCAGGTACTCTCCCACAGAGCCACACCCCAGTTCCGGTCTCATGTTCTGAATACAGTGAGGTCCAAATATCACCCTCCAAAATCATGGTGTCATAGGTGTCTCCAAGCTATGGTGAGATCCTTCACTCTCCAGGTAAGTCTGCAACAAGCTGACCGATGGGTGGGTGCTGGCCATCTTCGGGGTGTTATGGATTCCCATCAGGTCACTACCCAGAGCTCACTGCAGAGGGTGGAGGAGACTGAGTTCTGCACCTTCCCCAGCCTCTTCCTCTCTGCTCACAACTCACTCCAATAGCCCATTTCCCCTCTATCCCTGCCCCCACCATCCTAACTGTTTCCTGGAGGCCGGGGCTATATCTCCCTACAGAAGAATATGGTGTTCAACAGTCCTGAAAAAACTTCATGAAGGCGTCCATCTCCCTCAGGTGACACCAGCACCCAGGGATCCTACGGTGGTCATGGTGCTGTTCTGTTCCAGCCGTGTGACCCCAGGGTCTGAGTGAGCTTCCTTATCCAAGAAATGAGGAGGGGCTGAGAGGATGGCCTTGTGTGTGGTGTGCTTGCTATGCAATCACAAGGCTTGATCCCCAGAGCTCTGTTAGGAAGCTGGGCATGGGCTGAAGAGGCTGCTCAGAGATTAAGAGCTCTGTCTGCCGAATGGAGGAGCTAGAGAAAGTACCCAAGGAGCTGAAGGGGGCTCCAACCCTATAGATAGAACAACAATATGAACTAACCAGTACCCCCCCAGAGCTCCTGTCTCTAGCTACATATGTAGCAAAAGATGGCCTAGTCGGCCATCATTGGGAAGAGAGGCCCCTTGGTCTTGCAAACTATATATGCCCCAGTACAAGGGAATGCCAGGGCCAAGAAGTGGGAGTGGGTGGGTAGGGGAGCAGGGTGGGGGGAGGGTATGGGGAACTTTTGGGATAGCATTTGAAATATAAATAAAGAAAATATCGAATAATAATAATAATAAAAAAAAGTGCTCTGGCTGCTCTTCCAGAGATCCTGAATTAAATTTCCAGCAACCACATGGTGGCTCATAATCATCTATAATGAGATCTCATGTCCTCTTCTGGCCTGCAGGCATACAAGTGGGCAGATCATTGTATACATAATAAATAAATAAATCTTAAAACTCAGCAGTGACTCACAGCATGAGAGATATGGAACCTGAAGAGGACACCTCCTTTAGCCAGGCAGAAACCCCAGTGGAGCAATAGGGACACCAACTTACCCACAAAACTTTCAAATTTTATTGTTCACAAGATATGCAGGGGTGGGGAATGGAGCAGAGACTGAGGGAATGGCCAACCAATAACCAACCCAACCTGAGACCCATCCCATGGGCAAGCACCAATCCCTGACACTATTAATGTCTATGCTTGCAGACAGGAGCCTAGCACAGCTGTCCTCTGAGAGGCTCCACCCAGCAGCTGACTCAGACAGATGCAGACACCCACAGCCAAACAGTGGATGGAGCTTGAGGACTCTTGTGGAAGAATAGGAGGAAGGATTGCAGGCCCCAAAGGGGATAGGAACTCCACAGGAAAACCAACAGCGTCAACTAACCTGGACCCTTGGGGTTCTCAGAGTCTGAATCATCAACCAAAGAACATGCACAGGCTGGACCCAGGTCTCCCCACACATATGTAGCAGATGTGCAGCTTGGTCTTCATGTGGGTTCTAAACAACTGGAGCAGGGGCTATCCCAAAAGCTGTCGCCTGTCTGTGGGATGTGTTCTTCTAGCTGGGCTGCCATGTCTGGCCTCAGTGGGAGAGGAAGCACCTAACCTCAAAGAATTGATGTGTCAGGGTAGGAGGGTACCCGGGGGGGGGGCTCTGCCCACTCAGAGGAGAAGGGGAGATGGAGGAAGAATTGTGGTGGGAGAGGGTGGTGAGGAGAGGGCAGTGAATAGGAAGGAAGGAAGGAAGGAAGGAAGGAAGGAAGGAAGGAAGGAAGGAAGGAAGGAAGGAAGGAAGGAAGGAAGAAAGGAAGGTGGCATCTTGGCTCATGTCTGTAATACCAGCAGAGACAGGAGGCTACAAATACATAAATAGCCGGGCAGTGGTGATGCCTTTAATCCCACCACTTGGGAGGCAGAGGCAGATGGATTTCTGAGTTCAAGGCCAGTCTGGTCTACAGAGTGAGTTACAGGACAGCCAGCACTACACAGAGAAGCTCTGTCTCAGAAAAATAAATAAATAAATAAATAAATAAACAAATAAATAAATGGTTTGCTCACAAGATAGCAAGCCTGATGACCTGAGTTACACTCAGTGCCTATAGAAAGGAGAGAACCTACTCTCACAAGTTATTCTCTGACGTCTACACATGTGTGTGCACATGCACACCTGTGTGTGTGCACCTGTGTGTGTATATGTAAGCATACCTGCACACACATGCATAAACATAAAAGAAAAACCTGAGGTGGATAGGGCCTGAGGATGAACAGCTGAAGTCACTTTCAGGCTTCCACAGACATGCACACATATGCACATGTGCAAACAGAGAGAGAGAGAGAGAGAGAGAGAGAGTTGGGAAACAGTGTGACCAGGAGGGAGGGGAAAATTTCCCTCTCTCTCCATTTTCCATAGATAAGGTGTCCACCTGCCTGGGACCCTGAGCCTCCAGAATGGCCTCTCTGTCCCCACAAGAGGTAAGACTGTTCAAGCAGAGAGCTCAGGAATAAAGATGGTTGCGACTCCATGAGGCTCCCTACAGCATCAAGTTAACAAGAATGCCACGGTATTTCAAGCTGGGATTGCCATTCCATGTTCCAGTCAGACACTAGGCTTATTATACCCAGAAACTTAGGGTTCCCTCCCCAAAACAGATATCATGCATGGGCCGAAGTTGAACCCATTATGCTGTGTGGATGAATCCCAAGGCTACTCCTAATCCCTTTCTCTTTTCACACCAAGTGTCAAGCCCAGGTTGCCCTTGAACTCACCAGTAGCCGAGGACAATCCTGAACTCCTGATCTTCCTGCCTCGCCTCCCCAGTGCTTGGAATTACAGATGCACACCACAGTGTGTCCGGTTTACACAGTACTGGGATGGAAAGCCACGGCTTTGTGTAAGCAGGCTCAAACAGCTGAGCCCTCACCCCAGCCCCCTTCCAGATCTTAGTCCTGAGCTGGCGAACATTACAAAACCCGACCTTTAAAGCAAGTCTACCTCAGGCTTCCCCCAAGCCCCAGAATCTCCTACCTGTTCCACTCTGCGTTTCTCTTTCCATGGACACTCAGACCATGTGTGACCGAGTTCATAAAAACTCGGTGAACCATGCCCTGGCCCTGTGCAGTGCACAGCTAAGTGATGGCATCAGGTGGCCCTGCAGAGGATCTTGGCTTCCGTTTCTCACTCTGTCTAAAGTCCGTACGACTCGCCAGTATCCAGGGTCTCTGTCCGCTGTTAGAGCACCGAGCCCACCCTCAGAAGATGGAGAGGCTGCGCTGACCATCAACACAGATCAGAGCCGGAGAGGCTGCCCATTGTGGTATTGATTCAGCAGGGACAGGAGGGTGGCATTGGGACCGTGTGGCCAGAAGTGCTAGACGGACCCCCTAGACGTTCTACAGCTGCAAACAGGGGTCACCCTCTGAACTAAGGCTTCAACCAACATGACAGCTTGGTCTTACTCAACCCAAGAGGACTCTGGGAACTTTCTACAAGTCAAGGCAATGTACTGGGCAAGAAGCAGCATTTAAGATTCCTACAAATTGGGCTGGTGAGATGGCTCAGTGGGTAAGAGCACCCGACTGCTCTTCTGAAGGTCCGGAGTTCAAATCCCAGCAACCACGTAACAAGATCTGATGCCCTCTTCTGGAGTGTCTGAAGACAGCTACAGTGTATAATAAATAAATAAATCTTTAAAAAAAAAAAAAGATTCCTACAAATTGGAATGCAGAGGCAGGAGGGCTCTAGGGGCTCACTGGCAAGGTGTCCAGATGAATGAACAAGTTCCAGACCAAAGACAGACACTGTCCAAAATAGGAAGCTAATGCATGGCTGAGGAAATGGCTCTGTGGGTGAGGAATTGCCCCACAAGCGTGAGGATTTGAGTTCATCCCCCCAGTACCCATGTAAATCTATGATGCTCACCGGTAACCTAGTACTGGGAGGCAACCAAAATGACAGGGACTCTCCAGCCAGCCAGTCACTGAGATCCCAGGTCAGTGAGAGATCTTGTGGAAAAATGTAAGGTGGAGGGGCTGGAGAGATGGCTCAGCAGTTAAGAACACTGACTGCTCTTCCAGAGTTCCCAAGTGCCATGCCCAGCACCCACATGGCAGCTTACAACTATCAGTAACTCCAGTTCCAGAGGTTCTGATGCCCTCACAAAGACATAAATGCAGGAAAAACACCAGGGCACATGAAATTTTAAAAAAATAATAATAAGTAAGCTAGAGATAGAAGGCACTACCATTGACCTCTGGTCTCCATAGAAGCACACACACAAACACACACCATCACCACCACTAACAAGAACACCTGCTGCTGCTGCTGCTGCTGCTGCTGCTGCTGCTGCTGCTGCTGCTGCTGCTATTCACCCATGCTGGGTATAACGAAGCAATGAGACCCAAGTTATCTGCTAGCCTACACGAGCCCTAGGACACATAAATATGCACATGCACTCACATGTAGACAAAGGAGTGGAAGCATGGAGGTCAGGGCAATATGGAGTGGACTCAGACCACATGGACGGGAGGTTTCCATTGGAGGAAGAGACTGCCTCATCAGAGGATTAGAAGCTCCTTGTCAAGGCCAGCCTGGTCTACATAGCAAGCTCTAGGACAGCCAGGGCTACACAGAGAGAGTCTGTCTCTTAAAAAAAAAATGGTTCCCCTTGTCAGCTCCTCTGCAAGAGCGGCAAATGCTCTTAACCACTGAGCCATCTCTCTAGCCCCATATTATCTCATTTAAATGTCACGCTAACTCCAACCAATAGGTACAATGATTTGGGTTTGAGATGAGGAGCTGAACGCAGAGAGCGTGAAACAGCAGAAGCAGGCCTATGCCAAGCAGTGCACTGAGTGTGTATGTGATGCTTGTGAGCACACAGTCCTGACACTCTGGCCCTAGGACCAAGTAGAATTCCCCCACAAGGAGTCACCATTCAACCAAGTGGTGGCTGTGCCCCCCATCCCCACCAGGACTGTGCCCTTTATGCATCTCAGGACTGAAATGTGGAGGCTTAGACCATGGACCCTGCGGCCCAGGACCACATGAAGAAGATTCTCTTGGTCTGAGTAATTTTGTAATTGGTAAACCACACAGCTGTGTAATTCCTTGTTTAAGGGGCAGACAAGCAGGGTTTCCTGTCACATGTCACAGACTCTGTGATGGGTCAGGGGATGGGAGAGAGATGTGAGAAGCTGATGGAAGGTTGTCAGTGAGCTGCTGGAGAAAACATGAAGTTTCACTTCGAAGCTGCGAGTTCAAATGTTACCTTTCCTGTGTGACATTGTGTGACTTACTGTATTTCTCTGAGCCTCCATTTTCTCACTTATAAGAACAGGCTAATCATGTCATCTATAGAATAGTCAGAGAGCTGTGGGTCAAATCAAGCTAGAATTACTTCCAGCAGTTAGAAATTTAGATTTTTTTTTCATTGCATTGATGATGTTGGGAATTGAACCCAGGGCCCTCTGCATGCAAGGCAAAAATACTCTACTACTCTTCCACTGAGCTGCACACACCCTAGCCCTAGATAGATAGATTAAAAAAATAAATAAATAAAGGTATTTTGTTTTGCTTTGTATTTTAGCCTGGCCCTGAATTCACGTAGCCAGGATGACCTCCAACTCCTGGACCTCTGCCTCCCAAGTACCAGGATCACAGGTGTGAACTGGGCCACACACAGTGCTCCGTGTCAGATCTGCAGCTCAAAGCAGGCAGGCCCTACCAAAATACACACATCTACTTAAGTGCATGTAAAATACAAGCACTGGCACCGACTGCTCTTCCAGGGGTCCTAAGTTCAATTCCCAGCAACCACATGGTGGCTCAACCTCTGACACTGTGCCTTCTTTACCTAGACCAGCTGAATCCCCTTGAGTAAACCCTTCCTTCCTTACAGACAGATACAAATGTCCTAAGGCCCCAACCATCTCTGGGCTAGGGAGATGCTAAGTGTGCTGGCTGCTCTTACATTGAACCAGAGTTCAAGTCCCAGCACCCACATCAGACACTGATGTTGTAACTCCCCAGGGGATCTGACACCCTCTTCTGATCTCCTCAGGCACTGCACCTCCACACACAGTCACACACATATAAATTTAAAACAAAAACAAATAATTCTTTAAGAATATCAACTAGGGGGCTGGAGAGATGGCTCAGCAGTTAAGAGCTCTTCCGAAGGTCCTGAGTTCAATTCCCAGCAACCACATGGTGGCTCACAACCATCTGTAATGGGATCGGATGCCCTCTTCTGGGGCGTCTGAAGACAGCTACAGT
>NC_034599.1:16176502-16188389 GCF_900095145.1 Mus pahari
ACAGCATATACCTCAATAGAGGCTTTAAAAGCCAAAAAAAAAAAAAAGAAAAGAAAAGAAAAGAAAAGAAAAGAAAAGAAAAGAAAAGAAAAGAAAAGAAAAGAAAGCTGAGACACAGAAAGATTAGTTAATCTGCCTGAAGCCACACAACTCTAAGCAGAAGAGCTGAGATTCGAACCTCAAACCTCTGCTCACATGACTTAGCTACATTTGCTTTCTCTGTCACTGAGATTGTTGTTATTGCCACCATGGTAACCGTTTTAACTTTGTATCCTCCTCCACAGTTCGGAGGGCTGAGAAAAAGATTCTTCAACATCATCTTCCTGAACCTTCAGTGTTTGCTGGGTTGGCAGGGGCCATGTGGGGTCCTATGACCAAGCTAGCACGGTAGGGGTTGGTGAGGGTGCCCAGCCCCTCCCACACTCTGCACATCCTCACTTCCCTGATCCCATGGACACTTGTACCTGTTCAGGTCAAACTGAGTCAAAGGCGGTGGGGGGTGAAATGTTTGGAAAAAGGTGTTCATCAGTGTCCAAAGTGTGGAGCAGGTCAGGAGGGTGGAGCTACCTTCTCTGAGACTGCTGGGCTCAGGACGGCCACCTGCAGTGAGCAGGTAAGTCATGTCATGGGCAGCCTGACATCCAGTAAAGCACGGGACACTCTGCAGGTCCCCAGAGGCTTCCCAGATGGCAGGCACCTGTGGTTATCTTTGCTGTTGCTGTTACTGTTGTTGGTTTGGTTTGATTTTTTTCTTTCTTTCTTTTTTTTTTTTTGTTTGTTTGTTTGTCTGTTCGTTTGGTTGATTGGTTGGTTTTGTTTTGTTTTGTTTTGTTTTTTGAGACAGGGTTTCTCTGTGTAGTCCTGGCTGTCCTGGAACTCACTCTGTAGACCAGGCTGGCCTCAAACTCAGAGATCAGTCTGTCACTGCCTCCCAAGTGCCAGGATTAGAGGTGTGCACCACCACTGCCTGGCTCTCCGTGATTATCTTTACTCGATACCCGGATGCCACGGGCCAGTGGGACAAGGCTGGGGAAGAGCATTGTCAGTGCTAAGTTGTAAGCGCAGCTCTGTGGGATCTTAACAAGGGATAAGGAAGGGAGATCCCATGATTCCCCCCAAGCAATGACGCTGCAGGGGAGACTGCACTCACTCTCCCTCTTGGAGCCAAGACAAAGCAAGACAGCAAACCACACCTGGGGGTGGCGTCACACAACACCCGCACGCTGACACCTCCCCGGCTGACATCAGAGTTGGATGTCAGAGGCACCAACCATCCAGATCACCCCAATACTGCCATCCCACTGTCACACAACCAAATGCCATGTCTGCAGTTAGCTTTTGATAATACCCGAACGGCAGTAGTCAGAGGGGGTATGACCACCCACGCCTGCTGAATACTAAGGAGGCAGAGGCAAGAAGATCAAAAGACCAGCCTGAGCTACCAAGCAAGATCCTGCCTCAAAATAAGAAGGCAGTGGGAGGAGAAGATGGCTTAGAGGGTAAACGATGCTTGGACAATTCGGACTCCACACGCCCACAGTACAAAGCCAGCTGGGAGAGTCTATGCCGGGAACCTCAGCAGTTAACTCAGGACTGGGTGGAAACAGACGGATCCCAGTTAAACTTTGTCTCAAACAATCAAAACATGGAGGGAAGAGCTGGGCAATGGTGGTGCAAACCTTTAATCCCAACACTCAAGAGGCAGAGGCAAGTAGATCTCTGTGAATTTGAGGCCAGCCTGGTCTACAGATCAAGTTCCAGGACAGGACAGCAAGGGCTACACAGGGAAACTCTGTCTCAGGAAAAAAAGAAAGAAAGAAAAACTCAGGTGGAGGGGCTGGAGAGATGGCTCAGCAGTTAAGAGTACTAACTGCTCTTCAATTTAATTCTCAGCAACCACAGGATGGCTCACAACCATCTGTACAGCTACAGTGTACTCATATACATGAAATAAATACATTAATCTTTAATTTAAGAAAACATTACCTTCAGTTGACCTCTCTGTCCTCCAAATACACATGCACAGGTGAGTGCACAGACAGTACACACACACACACACACACACACAAGAAAAGAGGGGGGAAGAGCGGGAGAAATGGAAAGATGCTCAGTGGTAGAGTCCCTGACCAGAGTCCCCCCAGTGAGGGGCTAAGGCATGGCTTAGCTGTGAAGTTCTCACCAACTGCTTGAAAGGCTCTGAGTCTGATTCTGAGCACTGAATTTAAAAAAAAAAAATGCAGAACATCAGAATCTACCAAAGAGGATCCCCACCCCCACCCCCTGCTCCATCCTGAGATCACCTTTCTGTTAGCAGAGGCACAGTGGCAGCCTGAATCTGCACTCAGGATGCAGCTCAAGGACATTCAGGGACCTCATGTTGCCCCTCCGCAGCTGCTCCTGAGCAGACCTGCAGTGTGTCTGGATAGCAGACACACCAGAGGCACACCCACCTCTCTCTAGCATGCCCAGGGGACTCCCAGACAATTGTAACTGGGCTCTCAGTCCTTAGCCATGACCTTCAAGTCCCCTCAGTTCTAAAACCCCCTCCTCCACATGTCTGGGTGAGTGTCCTTCCCCAAGTGTCACCCAGCTGTGTCATAATGGCAAGATGACTCAGTGGATAGAAGTATTTGCCACCAAGCCTAAAGACCTGAGTTCTATCCCCAGGACTTACATAGTGGAAGGTAAAATCCAATTCCTGAAAGTTGTCCATTGACCTCTACATGAACATTGGGACATGTATGTGCCACCCCACATTTGCATAAGTGAATACTTAAATGAACTTTAAAGGGGCTGGAGAGATGGCTCAGTGGTTAAGAGCACTGACTGTTCTTCCAGAGGTCCTGAGTTCAAATCGCAGAAACCACATGGTGGTTGACAACCATCTGTAATTGGATCTGATGCCCTCTTCTGGTGTGGCTGAAGACAGCTACAGTGTACTCATACATAAAATAAAATAAAATAAAAAAATCTTTCATTAAAAAAAAGAAATTTAGCCGGGCGTGGTGGCACACGCCTTTAATCCCAGCACTCGGGAGGCAGAGGCAGGCAGATTTCTGAGTTCAAGGCCAGCCTGGAGTTGAGAGGTAACTTTCAGAAAGGCAGGGACAGGGAATTAACCAAGGTGTTGATGCACCTAGAGTGGAGCCAAGGCATAGGTGCTATCCGTGGTCCTGATTAATTCCCCAAGGTGCCCCCATAGGGAGCTGTCCGCGGTGCTGACAGGGGTGTTGGGAAAGAGGAACTAACCCATATGCTAGCTCAAACAGCCCGACCTGAAGCTACCTGGCAGATCTGTATACGGCTCTAATAGGGGTCTAGAGGAGCCCGGCTGTGGGCAGCCTGACAACCCGGAAGGAACCTGTCCGTGGTGCTGAGGACCTTGGAGAGAGGGACGTGGTGACCAGGTGCTGGTATGTCAGCTCCCAACACAGGCTGAGGTTCCCAGTCCCACGCAAGGGCATTTCTCCATGGTTCTGAATTGGGAAAGGCCAACAGTGTTCATGCACCGTGCTCAATCTGTACTGAGTCCTTCAGGATGCCGGACAGAGGCCTGATTGGATGGAACACTCTTTGTGGTGCTAGTGAACTGCTGTCTGTGTGTTCCAACACCCAGATGACCGTGGTGACCCTTGAAGCCTTGATCCACTTCAAACAAGCTGTCTCCTTCGATGGTGCCCACACCTCTCTGTGTTGAAATCAGTGTCCCCAACAGTACCTTGAATGTTCAGTGGACTACTGATCACAGAATGGCTACCATCAGTAGTCAGTGTTCCGGGGATGAAAGGTGCTCCACACAGAGGTGATGCTGAGGGTGAGGCCAGGAGTCATAACCCTGGCATCCTTCCACCACAAGATGACCTCATAACTATGGACGGGCGATTTTACTATCTGTCAACATGCCACCCACTCATGTACCCTGCTGGTACTTTCTGAGGCTCGGCTAAGTTTTTTTAAATTCCCACAGCCCTTGTCAGCATGGAGCATACAACCTGGAAAGATACAACAGCCCATGCTTAATAGATTCCATCTTAAGCACTGTAAAATACAAGAAGAGGGGAGTGCATTGTGAAAGAGAAGGTTGTGCAGGTATAGGGAGCAAGAACTCGCACATGACCTGATTCCATGAAGCCTCCACCATTGCCCAGCCTGGTGACAGGCTAGCCATCCTGCCTATGTGGCCAGCCTGGGATTCAGAGTGAGTTCAAGTCCAGCCTAGGCAACTCAGGAGACCTTGTCTCAAAATAAAAGAAGCTGGGAGCCTGGCTCAGTGCTAGAGGCCATGTCTATGATCCCCCAGTGAGGGTCTGGGAGCCTGGCTCCCAGTAAAGTGTGTACCTAGAATCCCCCAGTGAGTCACTGGGGACATGGCTTGGAGATCCAGCACGTTATAGTGATGGTCCTGGGTCCAATCCTAAACATTACTAAACAAAAGAAAAAGGTTTCATTGAGAAATGGAGAAATGAATGAAGTTCAGGTTAGGAAAATATCCAAAGGCCCAAGACCCTGTGAGTGAGTTCCTCTCCATGTTACCTAATGGCTGACTGTGTTGTTTCTTCACCCTTCAATGTCTTCCTAGCTCTCTCTCAGCTCCTAGCTGAGGATGAACTGGCCATCAAGGCTAGTGTCTGGAGCAAAGACACCATCGGGTTAGTGACATCTCTACCACCTTAGTGTGCACACTGAAGGTGGGCTCAGCAGGTTTGTGTCTGTAATCCCTAGTGAGGTGCTGGTTGTGACCGACACAAACCAACAAAAGCTGTCATGAAGTTAGGAGGGCCTTTAACACCAGAAGCGGTTCTCACTGTCCTGTAGCAGGAAGTCCAGGATGCAGGCACCAGTGTCGGTTCACACACAATGCCTCGTTCTCCTCCTTTTTCATTTTCTTTTCTTCTTCCTTTTTTTAAATGTTTGTTTGTTTTCCAGACAGGGTCTCATTATGTAGCTTTGAGTGGAATTCACTCTGTAGACCAGGCTGGCTTCAAACTCTCAGACATCTGCCTGCCTCAGCCTCTGCCTCCTGAGCTGGGATTAAAGGTGTGCTCCATCGTGCCGGGCTCTTTTTTTTTTTTTTTCTGAGTGTGGGTGTATGGGTGTGCACTCAAGTGTGTGCACAAGTGCCCACGTGCCCATGTAGAAGTCAGAGTACAACTTTGTGGGATCGATTCTCTCCTTCCACCATGTACATTTCAAAGATCAAACAGGTTACGAGGCTTGGTGGCAACACCAGTATCCACTGGGCTGTCTCACTGGCCCTTATGGGTCTCCTGAATATTAAAGACTCTTGTAAGCCAAGGCAAGGGCTCAAGAAGAACAGGATTTGAGTTGAATTCCCACATGGCTACAACCATGGGAAGTCAGGGGGGAGACTGTGACGACTGTTGATACCCCTCCCTGCCTGGGAGATTCTAACTGTGCACTACGCATCCCCAGCGGCCTGGAAGGAGACCTTAGAGGGATCTGCAACCTGTTCTGGCTAAGCATGACTCTGCAACATGCCTCTGGAGTGCCTCCAGCTGCTGATTTATTGACTTAGTTAACTGCTTCCCACTAGACATAACCACAGCTCTGCGCAGTCATTCAACTCACATGTATGAGCATCAGTTACACGTTGGGCCAGTTCTTGGCCGTGGGAGCATTTCTACGAGCTAGAAAAACACCCTCCTCGTCGGACATGTCACATGAGAGAGTTTTTTTTTTCTGGGGAGACACAACACACCTCACTCTGAAAAGGGAGCCAATGACAGACCAAAGTAACAATCCATCGTGTTGCTAGCAGGAGCTGGGGGGGGGGGGGATACTTACATAGAGCAGACGTGACGCAAAGCAGCTGCATCACCAAAAATCCCATCCCAACACAGGTGATGAGGCACAGAAGCTGCACATGCAGAACTCTGCACTGGACCTGTCAGACACAGGTCTCCATATCAGTGCTGCCTAAAATGGAGGCACAGGTTGGGCACTGGACAACTCCAGGGACTCGTGGTTGTAGAGAGGGTATGTATGTGTTATGATTCAGTTATCCAACAGAGGTCAGGGAACAGCCAAAGGGGGACATTTTTCCCCCCAGATCTCCAGTCCTAGGGGCTAGCAATGAGAAGATCAAAGAAACCTTGTAGTGGATACACTCCAGGACGAATTTCTTCCATGTATGTGGATCACCGGTGTGTGGATCCATGGAGTGGGGGGTGCATGCACCTTTGGAGCCCAGAGGCTAATTCCTCTCCACTTGTACACAGAGATGGGACCTTTCACTCGACTCAGAACTTGCTGATTCTGGCTAATCCAGCTGCCCAGCTTGTCCCAGAATTTCATCTCTGTCTCCTGAGTGCTAAGACTCCCAGCAGCTACCACACCTGCCTGGCTTTCTTGTGGGTTGTGGAAATCCAGCACTGCAAGACCCCACACCTGACAAGTCTTTTAACTGCAGGAGTGACCATTCCAGTCCCAAAGCTGAGATTCTCAGTCAGAAAAGCAGAACAGATGGGTGAGGTGGGGGAGGAGGGTACCAGCCTCTCCTTCCGATTCCCCCATCTCCCTCCTCCCACCCACGGGTACATTTATTTCTTGGGCAAGGGATATTCCTCATGCTTTGGCCAATGGACAGGGAATGTGGGACAGAAGGCACTGCTGGACCAGCTGCAGAGACCACCCTTGGGTGCAACGACCAAACAAAATCGGGGTCTCCTTTGGGGTTACTAGTCTCATTGATAAAATAATTTAAGAACGGATTCAATTAATCCCAGCACTTGGGAGGCAGGGGCAGGCAGATTTCTGAGTTTGAGGCCAGCCTGGTCTACAAAATGAGTTCCAGGACAGCCAGGGCTACACAGANAAACCCTGTCTCAGAAAAAAAAAAAAAAAAAAAAAAGAATGGATTCAAATGGAAACACTAGTTTGTGGGCATTTAAAAAGAAAACCCCAGGGGCTAGAGAGATGGCTCAGCAATTAAGAGCACTGATTGCTCTTCCAAAGGTCAAGAGTTCAAATTCCAGCAACCACATGGTGGCTCACAACCATTCATAATGAGATCTCATGCCCTCTTCTGGTGTGTCTGAAGACAGATACAGTGCACTTAAATATAATAATAAACAAATCTTTAGACTGGAGCGAGCAGGGTCGACTGGAGAGAGAGCAGAGATCCTGAATTCAAATTCCCAGCAACCACATGATGGCTCACAACCATCAGTACAACTACAGTGTAACCATATAAACATAAAATAAATAAATTAATAAATCTTTAAGAAAGAAAGAAAAAGAAAGAAAGAAAGGCGGGAAGGAGGGAGGGAGAGAGAGAGAGAGAGAGAGAGAGAGAGAGAGAGAGAGAGAACCAGTTGTTCAGAGGGAGAGGATGGGGGAGAGAAGGGGAAATGTCATGTTGTTGATGGTCAGACACATGGTGAAAACAGAAGCTTGAGAGAAAGAATGTGGAAGCTGAAAATGTTGGGGAAATCCCAAGGTTCAGGAAAGCATGTTTAGAAAAGCCATAGAAGAAAAGTTACACTTTTAAAAATAATTTAGGGGCTGGTGAGATGGCTCAGTGGTTAAGAGCACTGACTGCTCTTCCGAAGGTCCTGAGTTCAAATCCCAGCAACCACATGGTGGCTCACATCCATCCGTAATGAGATCTGATGCCCTCTTCTGGTGTGTCTGAAGACAGCTACAGTGTACTTATGTATAATAATAAATACATCTTTAAAGAAAAGAAAATAATAATAATTTAGAAAAATGGTGTCTTGTTACTGTTCTGTTGCTGTGAAAAGACACCATGACCACAGTAACTCTTATGGGGAAAAAAATCATTTAATTGGGACTGGCTTACAGATTTAGAGATTTTGGCCATTATCATAATGACAGGGATCATGGCGGCATGCAGGTAGGCATGGTGCTGGAGATGTGGCTGAGAGCTTTACACCCTGATTCACAGGCAGAAGACAGAGAAAAAGTAACACTGACCCTGGCAAGGGCTTTTGAAAGCTCAAAGCCAAGTGACACATCTTCTGCAACAAGGAGGCACGCCCTAATCCTTCCCACAGCCCACCAACGGGGGAACCAAGCATGCCAATGTCTGAGCCTTTGTGAGCCAGTCTCACCCAAAATGCCACAAGAGGGCAGACTTGGGCCCCTTCATGGCTGCTGTCCAAAAGCTACCGCAAGAGGACTGGGGGGCCTGGAAAGGAAATGTGTAGTATTTCACTAAAGAACTAATTGTCCCATACATCTCTCTAGCTTGGCTTAAGGTGAGCCCACCGTCCTGGGGGTGGCCCCTCAGCCAAAGGGATAGGCACCAGAGCAGCTGAAGTATTAAGTCTTCACCAGGACAAAGACTGAGTCCTGAGACCAGGGAGGGAGAAGAAACCTGCAAGGAAGCCTGGACTGAAGCCTGGAAACCTCAAATAAAGACTACAGCATGCAATGCCCAAAATCCAGACATTCCTTTCCGCCCCAGTTTTCAGTGGGTGTCATGCATGGCCGGCCTGCCTGCCCCACCACTGTCTGACACCATCTCAACTTACCAGGCCTTTGTATCCCTCCAACACCCTTATTGATTTCAACCACAGAACTTTGCACTCGATGTCCCTCTGCCAGGTACACTCCTCAGCCCACTGCAGAGCTCCAGCCACCTCATCAGTGGGGTCGGGCTTGAAGGTCACCACTTCAAAGACCGCCCGTTTTAAAATGTAGGGCTGGGGCGTGGCTTAGTGGTAGAGCCCCTGCCTAGAATCCTCCAATAGGGGCTTGGGACATGGCTCAATTGTAGTGTACCTGTGTAGCCTATGTGAGGTCCTGGGGTTATACTCAGCCCTAATTTAAAAAAAAAAAAAAAAAAAAAAAAAAAGCTAGGAAACACATACATGGCTTTCGTACTCTCCATTATCATCATGGTGGGGATAATGGGTGTTCTTGTGTGCTTTCTGATAACTCGCTGGCAAAGACTACAGATTTATCTTGACATAGAGTCTGGTCCAAGGTTAAAAGGCAGGTGCCCATCTGTTGACCTCTCTGCTAGCTGAATCCCTGGCAGCCCAGGGCATCACATGGTAAAAAGGCAAGAACACATAAGGGGCAGGCAAGAGGGCTCAGCTGGTAGACTCCTCTGCTGGCAATCCTGCACTCCCATGACCAAGCCCCGTGTAGTAGGAGAAAACCAGCTCCCCCGGTTTTCCTCTGACTCCCACACTTCTGCCGTGGCACAACCCACGACATGGTTGATTGATCATTTAAAAAAGAAAAAAAGAGCTGGTCATGGTGGTGACACGCCTTTAATCCCAGCACTCGGGAGGCAGAGGCAGATTTCTGAGTTTGAGACCAGCCTGGTCTACAGAGTGAGTTCCAGGACAGCCAGGGCTACACAGAGAAACCCTGTCTCGAAAAAAAAAAAAAACACACACACACACACAAAACAAAAAAGACCATGTAAAAGTCAGAGACAGACTGGCCCAAACACCTCACCTGTTGTAAAGTAACCCATTAAAACACACTGATCCATGAAGCTTGGAAAAGGATTGTTCCCACCGAGTCTTTATCTCTCCATCTTCCTTCCTTCCTAAGAATAAAGGTTCTTACTGAGTGTGCTAGTTGTAAATGCCTCCTCCTCTCACCTCAGCCAGTTCAGTGCTAGGATGGGTCTCAGGGCTCCATGCTAGGCAAGCGTTCTCCCTACTGAGCCCAGTCCCAGCCTGCAGTTTCCAGGTTCATCAAATTCACCTGAGCACAGCCCTGAACAGGTTTCTCTATCTCTGCCTGGAGATGCATTCTGGGAAACATTCAATGACGAGGACGTATCAGAACCACAGATATGTGTGCTACCAAGGGCATTTGACACATGTCTGGGTCCCATTCACTGAGGAACAACACAAAGTAGATCCCTCCTTAGTTACTCCTGCTGGGGTCTGGAAACTGCTGCACAAACCATTCACACATACCTTAAGACTGACCGATCAGGAACGCAGTCCAGACTCCAGAGCTGAACTTCAATGCCAAGCCAGAATCCTATAGAGAATTTAAGCCTGAAATCCACAAACATCCATGCCAAGTTATTTCACCAATCAGAATTTAGGGATAGGGGATTTCCTTAGGAACATGTCTCTGCTGTACATTTATCCTGTTCTCATTGGTTGTGTTATTCAACTGTAGTGGAGGACTTACCTTGCCTAATATTCATGTCTTAACTTACCAACCAGGATGTCAGTTACCCACGCACAAGTCTCTTTCTGCCAAATAGGATGTCAATTCCCAGGGAGGTCTTGGGAACTTAAAACTTTGCTCAAGAGCTACGCGTGGTGGCTCATGCCTTTAATCCCAACACTCGGGAGGTAGAGGCAGGCGGATTTCTGAGTTCGAGGCCAGCCTGGTCTACAAAGTGAGTTCCAGAACAGCCAGGGCTATACAGAGAAACCCTGTCTGGAAAAAAAAAAAAAACCCTTTACTCAATCCCTGCTCAAAATGGAAGTCTTATTCTGAGTCACTCTTTATATTGGTACAGGTGTCTTTCTTATGTTGAGGTCTGTCCCAGAGTCAGCTTTTTTTTTTTTTTGTTTTTTTGAGACAGGGTTTCTCTGTGTAGCCCTGGTTGTCCTGGAACTCACTTTGTAGACCAGGCTGTCCTCAAACTCAGAAATTCGCCTGCCTCTGCCTCCCGAGTGCTGGGATTAAAGGCATGCGCCACCACCGCCCTGCCCAGGGTCAGCTTTTAAAAGCAAGAAACCATAAAGTCTCATACACAGGTGCAGGAACTGCTGCTGAGTGGTTGGTTCCAGTCCACACTTACTGTAGCTAACTATAAAAAGCAGTTCTGACCTCTACTGTTACTAGTTTCGATGAACATAGAACATGACAGAATATGCAAACAACTCAGGCATGAGAAAGCTTTCTAGTTACAGCTCAGGAGAAAGTTTACTTGTAACATTAGTAACAGTATAAAACGGCTGGCTAGACAGGCAACTGTTAACATGGCCTTAACTCCTTACCTGGTGTCATTGGATACTTTTTTTCCTTTTTTTTTAAGACAGAGTTTCTCTGTGTAGGTCTGGCCACCTGAAACTTGATCCATAAACCAAGCTGGCCTTGAACTCAGAGATCCTCCTGCCTCTGCCTCCTGAATGCTGGGATAAAGGCATGTGCCACCACAGACCAACTGATTTACTTGCTATTTAAAAAAAATTTTAAATTTGTCTCATTGAGTTGTCCTAGTTCCAAACTGATGAACGTTTGGTGTTAGGAATATGCAGTGTGAGACAGACACGGCAATGAATGCCTGACATCTCCGCACCGTGGAAGGAGAGGCAATAGGATCAGGAATTCAGGTTTCAAGGCCATCCTGGACTATATAAGACCCTATATCAAAGAAAAATAAAGACATAAAAATAATTTTTGAGAACTCATGAGCTCAGCTAGGAGGTGGTAGCACATGCCTTTAATCCCAGCACTTGAGATGCAGAGGCAGGGGGATCTCTGAGTTCAAGGCCAGCCTGGTCTACAGCGAGAGTTCTAGGATGGACAGCACTACACAGAGAAACCCTGTCTCTCGGGGGGAATTACGAGCTCCAAAACAGCAAAACATCGAGGATGTCTCACAGTGTAGCTTATGGAGTGCCAGATGAACGACACCCACGCTGACCAACACCCAGAGCTGCGGAGAGGAGAGCCTCCTTTGAACCTTGTATACCAGTGTGTCAGCAGCTCCCTTGTTCTCCACTTTCTTGACAAACGTATATTTCTTCTTTGTTTTTGCCCTTTATCAAAATAAAAGATTGCGGGCTGGTGAGATGGCTCAGTGGGTAAGAGCACCTGACTGCTCTTCCAAAGGTCCTGAGTTCAAATCCCAGCAACCATATGGTGGCTCACAACCATCCGTAACAAGATCTGACGCCCTCTTCTGGGGTGT
>NC_034599.1:16188639-16195986 GCF_900095145.1 Mus pahari
GTGTGTGTGTGTGTGTGTGTGTGTGCCTCTGTCTCTGTATGTCTGTGTAGGTGCCTCTGTTTGTGTGTGTCTGTACGCCTCTGTGTGTGTTTGTGTGTGTGTGTGTGTGTGTGTGTGTGTGTGTGCTCTCAAGAGTCATGGTATATGGCAGAGATCAGAGAATAATGAGATAGTTTGTTCTCTTTTTCTACCGTGAAGGTTCTGGGGATGGACCTTGGATTGTGAGGCTTGGTTAACACATTTACTAACTGCCAGCTGAGCCATCTTGCCAGCCTGTAGCTTCGTTGTGGTTGTGGTGGTGGTTGTTTGGTTTTTTTTGAAACAGAGTCTTGGGGGCTGATGAGATGGCTCAGCGGTTAAGAGCACTGACTGCTCTTCCGAAGGTCCTGAGTTCAATTCCCAGCAACCACATGGTGGCTCACAACCACCTGTGACTAGATCTGACACCCTCTTCTGGAGTGTCTGAAGACAGCTACAGTGTACTTACATATAATAAATAAATAAATCTTTAAAAAAAAAAAAGAAAGAAAGAAAGAAAGAGGGGCTGGAGAGATGGCTCAGCGGTTAAGAGCACTGACTGCTCTTCCAGAGGTCCTGAGTTCAATTCCCAGCAACCGCATGGTGCCTCACAACCATCTGTAATGGAATCTGATGCACTTTACTGGGTGTGTGTCTGAAGACAGCTATAGTGTACTCATATAAATGAAAATAAATAAAGCTTAACGCTGGGTAAGAAAGAAAGAAAGAAAGAAAGAAAGAAAGAAAGAAAGAAAGAAAGAAAGAAAGAAAGAAAGAAAGAAAGAAAGAAAGAGTCTTACTGTTTAGTTCAGGCTACCCTGGAACTTTCTATGTAGAGTCACCTGCCTCTGTCTCCTGAGTGCTGGGATTAATGGGATTAACAAGCTCTAATGGATTTGTTTATTTGTTTGTTGATTTGTTTATTTTATTTTATGCATATAGGTGTTTTGCCTGCATTTATGTTGTGAACTACACGTGTGCAGTCCCACAGAGCCCAAAAGATGACATCAGATCCCTTGTAAATGGTACCTCGTGAGCTACCATGTGGGTGCTAGGAATCAAACCTGGGTCCTCCACAAGAGCAGCCTGGGGCTCAAAAGAGGAGGCAGGGTCTACTAACAGGCTTTAAACTTCTGGAATTGGTGGGAGTGAGGCTGAGTCAGGGAGTGATTCAGCTTCCACTTGGTTGTTGCTGGCTCATGCTGGATATTCTGGAAAGACCAAGTGACACAGTTCATTAGCAGCCGTCACACAAGACCTTTAGATGGCTCAGTGGGTAAAGGTGCTTGCAGCCAAGCCTGGAGAACTGAGTTTGAGTCCCAGGACCCACATGGTAAAAGGAGAGTACCAGCTCCTAAAAGTTGTCATCTGATTTTCACACATGTATCATGGCATTTGTGTACTTCCCCGCACTCATACATAAACATCTAACACCCAGACAAACAGACAGACAGGCAGGCAGGCAGGCAGACATGGTCTTGCTACACAGCCCAGACTGGCCTCATATTTGCTATATAGCCAAGGCTGACCTTGAACTGTCCCTCCTGCTTCTATCTCCCGAGTGCTGGAATTGCAGGCACATGCCACCATGCCACCAGGTTATGAGGTGCTAGTAAATGGGGCCAAGTGCTCCAACAACTGAGCTACAGCCTGGCCCTGATTTTTATTACTTTTTTATTTTTCATTTTTTGGTTTTCGGGTTTTTTAAGACAGAGTCTCTCTGTGTAGTCTTGGCCATCCTAGAACTCACTTTGTAGAACAAGGTGGCCTCAAACTCAGAGAAATCCACTTGGCCTCCAGAGTGCTGAGATTAAAAGTGTGCACCGGGCTGGTGAGATGGCTCAGCAGGTAAGAGCACTGACTGCTCTTCCAAAGGTCCTGAGTTCAAATCCCAGCAACCACATGGTGGCTTACAACCATTCATAATGAGATCTGATGGCCTCTTCTGGTGCGTCTGAAGACAGCTACAGTGTACTTATGAGTAATAATAAATAAATCTTTAAAAAAAAAAGTGTGCACCACCACCACCTGGCTCTGGTTTTTACTTTTGATTGGCACATGTCGGCACATTCTTGGGGGCTACAGTGTGACATTTTGCCACCAGTAATCATGAAATAATGATAGAAATGGCATACTGGCTTGGCCAGCACAGCAAACAAATGGGTCTTCCTGTGGCTCTCTCTGTGGAATTTACTCTTGCATTCAAACTGCAACACTGTAACCCTTGACCCGGCAACACTGTAACCTTTGGCCGAGCACTTCCCACCTTCCCACCTCTGCCCTGCCCCTCTCTGCTTCTCCAACAATTTCTTTAGTTTCCACTGACTGAGTGAGATCTTAGGCACCTTGACATAATGCCCTCCAGCCTTATACCCATTACAGTAAGCAATAAGGCTTTTTCTTTCTTATGGGTGAGTAATATTCCATGGTGTGTCCATGCTACATTTTCTTTATCCATTCACCTATTAATGGACATTTGATTCTATGTCTTGGCTCTCGTGAACAATACCGCAATGCACACAGGCACGAGCATCTGGCACTCATTAACAAGCTGATTTTCTTTCCTATAGGCATTTTCCCCAATAACTGACCGATTTTATGCTCATTGTATTCTGTGAGGAACTTCTATCCCACTTTCCATAATAGCTATAGTATTTCAATATAACTTATTGATGACTATCCATTTGGAAGTGTTCCTTTCAGGCTTGCGTGGAGATCGGGGCCCAATGCTCACATGATTCTTGGCTTTAGATTTACAATATGGATTCCTTGAAGCCAGAAGTCTACAAGGGTGTAAGGGGCCAGGAGTTGGCTTTTCTTCACATTTTTACTCTGCTTCCAACCAGCATGACACTTCAAAGGTCACCCGGTGACTGATACAATACCTATGTCCCACATTGAGCTAAGTACATTAATTCCCCTGGAAAACCAAGCACAGGGGCTCACAGCTGTAATCTCAGTGCTACAGAGACTAAGGCTGGAGGACCACCATACCATATGTTTAAGGACAGCCAGGGCTATACAGTGAGACCCCCAGCATTCAGAAGGTGGAAGAAGGAGGATGGTGAGTTCAAAGTCATCCTCAGCTACATAGAAAGTTCCAGAGTAACCTAGAGCATAAGGGCCACCATTGAAACTATGGGGCCCTGGGAAAGGGGCTGAAGGGGAGGGTAGATCAGTTTCCATTTCCCCCTCTCTGGCTTTGGTTTCCGGTTCACTGTTAAAGCACCGTTATCTGCACCTGTGGTATCCACCTTTATTGGTGGTGGGAGCCAGACCCAGCAAAGATTTCTGTGCTCCTGGATCATAGTGAGGCCCAAGCCCTGAACCAAAATGAGCAAGGGAGAGGTTTACTGGGAAGAAGGTATTTAAACCGGGCGAAAAAGCCCAGGCCTCTTAGATTCTGGGGCCCATTCTCTGGAGAAGTCTGTAAAACTTGCCAAAAAAAAAAAAAAAAAAAAAAAAATCTTTCATTTCATTTTGTCCTGGAATGTTCCCCTCCCCTCCTTTCTTTTTTTCTTCTTTGAAACTGGGTCACGCATAGTCTAGGACAGCCTTGAACTCCTGATCTTTTTTCGTCCACCTTCCAAATGCTGGAGTGACAGGTGTGTGTCACCGTGCCTATCTTGCATGCCCATTTTACAGAGGAAGAAACTGAGGCTGAGAATATGGGCGTTAGAGAGAGAGAAGCTGTGGGGGTTAGAACTGCTGAGCATAGCAAAACGCCCCGGGGGTCCGAAGAACCTTCGGGTTCTGCATAGGAGGAGCAGCGAGGGAGCACCGAACTGTGGTGCGGCTCCGCCCCCAAGGGGGACGTGAAGACGCGGACCCCGCGCAGCGTGGGGACATGTGACCGACTGCAGAGGCGGCGCTGCTGCGCAGGACGCGGTGAGGCGCGCGCCGAGGCCCTGGAGCACCACCCGGGAGCACTACAGGGCGCGTGAGCAGACGCGTGGCCGCAAGGCTTGGGCGGGGTCTCCTCAGGGTCTCCAGCTTTGCGCAGAAACGAAACTGAAAGAGGGGCCCGAGGGAGGCGGAGCTGCGCCGACGCCACCCAGGCTTGCGGGGCCCGGACCCAGGCGCGGCCAGGTGTGCTCCGGCCACCATGGCTCAGGATGGCGTGGAGGTAGGACAGCCGCGCCACCGGCGACAAGCCGCGCGGAAAAGGCTCCCGGGAACACCCCTGCCCCCTGGGCTGCCTCTCTCCTCTATCCCTGGGCACAGTGGGGCTGTAGGGTCAGAGGTCAGAAGGAAAGGGGGTAACCTGGCCTGCATCCCGACACACACCGGCAGACCCCAAATTCGCACTGGGAGACTGGGACGCGCCGCAGTCTCCACCATCCCCCAATGCCTGGAGAACTTTGGATTTTTCCAGGAAATGGCTTAAGGGGGAGGGAGAGGATGGGGATGCGGAGGCCAGAAGCCAGGGTCAAGTTCAGGAGAATGAAGGTACGGGGGCTGCTCCCCGTCGCCCGCGACATCAGAGCTCATCCCCCCTCTATCCTAGTTGGAGAAGAGCGTCAGGCGCCTCCGGGAGAAGTTTCATGGGAAAGTGTCCCCCAAGAAGGCAGGGGCTCTTATGAGGAAGTTTGGCAGCGACCACACCGGAGTTGGGCGCTCTATCGTGTATGGTGAGTCAGCCCTGGGGGGACACTGAGTGGGTGTGGTTTAAGGATTGCTGTAGCGCTTTAGCGACCCTGGCTTCATTTAACCGGAGCCGCCTTGGAACTCCTACACCCTTCAAGAGCCCTTCCCATGTTCTCCCACTAGGTGTCAAGCAGAAAGACGGACAGGAGCTGAGCAACGATCTGGACGCTCAGGTAACCTCCCCCTGTCCCCAGAGGAAAGGGGATCCCCGTTTCTCTTGGGCAGGAGGAATAAATCAGTGCTCCCCTCATCTAGGGTTCTTCCCTTTCTCAAGCAGCCTGCAAACAGTAGGTGCTCATTACCTGCTGATGCCCTCAAATGGAGGAGACAGGTCAGTAGGATAAGGACGAAGAAAGCTCAAGGCAACCCTTCCTTGCAGGAGAAGGAAGTCTGGGCTGGGGATCTGGGAAGGAAAGACTCCTGGAAGGAGGGATGAAGGAATCAAGGCAATATGGTTGCTTTGCTTCTCAGCTTCTGTAGCTGGTACCCTGTGCATTCAGTTTGCTTGAAAGACATACCAGAATTTTTGTTTTGTGTAAGACAGAGTCTTTACGTAGCCCAGCCCTGGACTTCCCTGAAATTCACTAGATAGGCCAGGCTGGCTTTGAACTCACAGAGATCCACTTGCCTCTGCTTACCAAGAGCAGAGAATCAAGGTGTGCACCACCTTGCTGGGCATCTAAAGAATCCTACCAGTAATATTCTTTTGTTTTAGGTCTATAAACAATATGATAAGATAATAATAAGTAGCTTCATGGAGAGTACCTGTGAGGCAGATCTCCAGGCCTTGGTTCATTTCCTACCCCTCCTCGTGGTCCCAGGAGGCAAACCAATTGCACAAGAACACAACCCAGGGTCACGACACTCACCAGGTTCCAGAGACCAGCAGTTGACTTCAGGAAATCAAACTCTAGCCACTTGGAACGAAGCTTGGGCTGAGAGGCCCCTCTGTGAGGACCCTCGAAGAGGGACAGGTTTGCCCACCATCCCTCATCCGGGAACAACTGAGCAGCCAATTAGGCTTGCAGCCAGCTGCTTGCAAGCCCCAAAGCCTAGAGCTTTGCAGTGTGGCCAGGGAGTGGAGAGATGGAGAGATGGCTTAGCAGTTAAGAGCACTGCTGCTCAGAGGATCCCTGCTCCAAAATGGGACCGCTCACAACCACTCCAAGTTCCAAGAGATCTGATGCCCTCTTCTGGCCTCCATGGGCACTGCACATGTGTACATGCACATGGGAAGAGACACACATGGACATTTTTAAACCATGTGGCATCTGAGGCCAGGTGTCACATGTGTGGCCTCTGGGAGGTCATGCAGGGCTCTGGGTTCCATGGGCCATGGTCACTGAGTGAATCCAGATTCTGGGCCATCTAGGAAATGAGAATAGCAAATGTACCCAGTTCTCAAGGACTTTGGGGACATTGTGCTTTTGTCTGTTTTTACAGTACTAGGGATTGAACTTGGGACTCCATAGTAGACAAGGGTTCTAATGCTAAGCCACGCCCCCAGCCTTCTCTAGTAATGCTCCTGTATCACCAGACCCAGCTCCAGTAACTAACTGGAAAGCTCTCAACACAGGCAATAATGTTTCATCTCTGCTAGAGCTACACAGAGCCAGGGTCCTGTCTCCATGGTTTCTGCCCCCTCTCCACATGGGTATAGCAAGCTGAGAGTATTTCCGGTTCTGCCCTCCCCTTCCGTGTCTCCCCTCAGGACCCACCAGAGGACATGAAACAAGACCAAGATATCCAGGTGCGCAGGTGGCTGGAATGGGTGAGGGTGTGGATGGAGGAGGTGCAGGGAAGATACTGTCCCCGGGGCAGGGGCGATGTGTTCACTGTGGGCTCCAGAGGCGGAGGTGACCTTTTTGTCCATCTTCATCCACGTTGCAGGCAGTAGCCACCTCTCTGTTGCCCCTGACGCAAGCCAATCTTCGAATGTTCCAAAGAGCCCAAGACGACCTCATCCCTGCCGTGGACCGACAGTTTGCCTGCTCCTCCTGTGACCATGTATGGTGGCGCCGTGTGCCCCAGAGGAAAGAGGTGATCAACCCAGACTTAGTTTGGCTCCTTCCTATACCCCACTCCTGACCCCCGTGTCCAGAAGTCATTTCTAACTGAAGGTCATCAACGGGAGCAAGGGGAGGTGTTACGTGCACATGCGTGTGTAAGTGTATCTATGTGTATGTCGTGTGCAAATGGAGGTGGTAGGTGTGTTTCTCAGTTGCCCTCCAACTTATTTTTTGAGACAGGGCCTCTGACTGAACCCTGCAGCTCGTCAGTTAATGTGTAGACTAGCATGGCCCAGGAAGCCTCCTGACTCAACTTCCCCCGAACTAGGGTTATAAGTGCATTTAGCCATGCCTGGCCCTTCTATGTGTGCTATAGAGTTGAACTCAGTCCCATGAGCACAGCCCACTTTACCACTGAGCCATCTCTCTACCCCTTTCCTTTTGTGTTTATTTTTTATTCATTTTTCAGTGTTTTTATGCATATTAATATTTTGCCCCTATGTACATCTGTGTGCCACAGTGCCACGTGGGTGCCGGAGATTGAACCCTGATCTTCTGCAAGAATAACAAGTGCCCAGCCTGGTCTACAAAGTGAGTTCCAGGACAGCCAGGGCTATACAGAGAAACCCTGTCTCAAAAAACCAAAAAAAAAAAAAGAAAGAAAGAAAGAAAG
>NC_034599.1:16196021-16204714 GCF_900095145.1 Mus pahari
AAAAAAAAAAAAGAATAACAAGTGCTCTTAACCACTGGCCCATCTCCCCAGCCCCTTGGTTTGGTATTTGTTTGTTTGTTTGTTTCCTGTTTTTTCGAGACAGGGTTTCACTGTGTATCCTTAGCTGTCCTGGAACTGGCTCTGTAGACCAGACTATCCTCTTTTTTTGCCGGGGGGGTTGGGGGGATCAAGACAGGGTTTCTCTGTGTAGTCCTGGCTGTCGTCCTGGAACTCACTCTGTAGACCAGGCTAACCTGGAACTCAGAAACCCGTCTGCCTCTGCCTCCCAAGTGCTGGGATCAAAGGCGTGCGCCACCACGCCTGGCTCAGACTAGACTCTTATTCAGAGATTTATCTGCCCTCTTCCGAAACCCCACAGTGTTAAGATTAAAGGCATACTCTGCTACCACCTAGCCCTTGCTTTGTTTTTTGAGGGTGCTTCACATAGCCCGAGCTGGTCTCAGACTCAATATGTAGCTGAGGATGACCTTGAACCCCTCATCCTCGTGCCTCCACACCTGGTTCATGTGGAACCAGGGACATCATGAATGCCACAAAAGTCCAACTTCAATATCCTTGAACTTAAGAAGTTGAACTTACAGCTTTGACACCTATCAAACCCCAATCTGGCTTTCTAACCTCTTTTATGTTTTGATTTGGGGAGTCTATGTAGTCCTGGCTGGCCTGGAACTCAGAAGTCTGCCTGCCTCTGCCTGAGTGCTGCCAGCACTTAGGGATTAAAGGCGTGTACTACCAAACCTGGCTTGGCTTCCTAACCTCTTGATTACTAGTGTACTTGTGATAAAAGCTGAAGCTGCACCTCCATTAGTCAACCTAGCATTCATGAAGCCATCGGTTCCATCCCCAGCAACACAGCACAACGTATCAGGCACAGGCCTGTTGTCCTAGCACTTGAATTGAAAGCTAGCCTGGACCTAGTGAACCCTGCCTGAGCCCTGCGGGTTGGCCCTGACAGCTCTGGGCTCTTACTTTCTCAGGTGTCACGGTGTCGCAAGTGTAGGAAGCGTTATGAACCAGTGCCACTCGACAAGATGTGGGGCCTGGCAGAGTTCCACTGCCCAAAGTGTCGCCACAACTTCCGGTGAGGGCCCGGACCCCAGCCCACCCTCAGCCCTGTCCCAGCCCAGCCCACCCTCAACCCAGCCCCAGCCTAGTCCCCTCCTCCTGTGCCCTGTGCCCGCCTGCCCCCCTCAGCCCCTCACAGCCCTGCTGGCCCCCAGGGGCTGGGCCCAGATGGGGTCCCCATCACCCTGCTACGGGTGCGGCTTCCCTGTGTACCCCACCCGGATCCTGCCCCCACGCTGGGACCGTGACCTGGACCGTCGCAGTACACACACCCACTCCTGCTCAGCCGCAGATTGCTACAATCGGAGAGGTGAGGCCCTGGCGCGCACCCTGCATTCTGCGTCCCCTGCAGATCGACCCCCTGGGCTGCACCTTCCTCCCATGGAATTTCTAGCACCTTGGTGGTGTCCAGCCGGCTAGGCCAGCTAGGCCCATATTCCCACTACCTGTGAGTCTGGTTTTGTGGCCAAGTTCCCACCTCCGTCAGGAGTTTCAACACCTGTAGATTTTATGACCTCTGCTCTCTCTGTCCTTTGGTTCCAGTGGGTCTCCCTGCAGAGCCCTAGTCCCCTCTTACCTCAGCGACTCTCCTTCCCCTAGAGCCCCATGTGCCTGGGACCTCCTGTGCCCACCCCAAGAGCCGTAAGCAGAACCACCTCCCCAAAGTGCTGCACCCGAGCAACCCCCACATCAGCAGCGGCTCCACGGTGGCCACGTGCCTGAGCCAAGGAGGCCTCGTGGATGACCTGGACCACCTCATCCTGGAGGACCTGAAGGAGGAGGAGGAGGAAGAGGAAGAGGAGGACGGTGGGCCCCAAGAGTGACCCTGGCTAGGTGCACACAGGAAGACAGACACAGTGTGTGGCCACCTCGTGTTGCTATAAGATACCAGCTGAAGGAGATAGGAATGCCCTTGGGGGTACTCATGGGACAGTCACAAGCGCACAAGCCGGGTCAGCATAAGAGCTTTCTTCAGAGAGTATGCCCCACCACGGAACTCGGCCCAGTAGACCCCGTCCTGGTATCGGCTCCGGTAATGACCTCCATGATACCATACACCATTGAGGTTAGAGTGGGCACAGGCATGGTACCACCAGCCCCCACGATGGTACAGGGCACAGTTACCTGAGGGAGAGAGAGAGAGAAAGACAAAGAGAGAGAGAGATTACGATTTTTTTTTTCACCAAAATAAAAGTCTCTGCCAGCACTTCTTTGTGCAAAGCTTTTGCAAGCATTCCCCAACCTTCCCTATCTTATTGAATAGAAGCCCTGATGCTCCATCTCTTCACCAAAATAAAAGGCTCTGGCTTCTCACTTTCTTCTTCAGAGTAATAGCCTTAATTCCCCATCTCCTCGCCAAAATAAGAGGCATGCCTTCCCACATTTTCTGCAAAGTAGTGATCTATTATTCATTGCTCTTGAGGGGGAGGGCTTGTGCTTCCTTTCTAGGTTTATCCAGCTGTGCTGGTGCACACCTGGAATCTCAGTACATGGGAGACAGGAGCAAGAGGGTTTGTAGTTTCAGACCAGCCTGGGCTCCACAGTGAGTTCCTGTCTCAAAAATAAACAAACATGCCTGGCGTGGTAGCACACACCTTTAATCCCAGCACTCGGGAGGCAGAAGCAGGCGGATCTCTGAGCTCGAGGCCAGCCTGGTCTACAGAGTGAGTTCCAGGACAGCCAGGGCTATACAGAGAAACCCTGTCTCGAAAAAAACAAACAAACAAACATAGATTGAGGATATAGCTCAGTGGTAGAGTGTGTTTAGATTGCGGGGGGGTGGGGGGGCTCAAGCTCTCACCCCGCATCCTCTAAACAGGGTGCCTACATCTTTTATTTAGTCAGCAGAAAAGAACTCTGGGTTCCTTGCTCCCCTATCAGAATAAAAGCCCCCTGTTCTCTGGCAGAGAAGCCTTCATACGCTGAGGTCCTTAAGCTTAGGGGAGTTTCTTTCTGAGTCAGGGTACCATGTAGCCCAGGCTGACCTTGAGTTTGCTATCCCAAGGATGACCTGAGATTCCTGCCCCTCAGGCCTCCTCCTCCTGGAGCTGGGACTGCAGCCCTGTACCACCACACCCAGTTCACCAGAAAGGAATCTTTGCATTTATTTTTAAAGGACATGCCTAAAGAGGCTAGAAGTGTCAGATCCCCTGGCACTCAAATCACAGGCTGTTGAGAACTGCCTAGTATGGGTGCTGAGAACTGAGCCCAGGAGGAAGGGTGCGTGCGTGCGTGCATGTGTGTGTGTGTGTGTGTGTGTGTGTGTGCGCGCGCGCGCGCACGCGTGCGTGCGTGCTGAGCCATCTCCAGCCTCCCAGAGGGAAAAACCTAGCTTCACTGCTTTTCACTCTAACCAGAGTAGCAGTCCCACCTCCCTACCCTCCCACCAGAATAAAAGCTCTCTTTACCAGAATATGAGTCTCTGTCCCTATCCACAGTGCTGAAAGGTTTGTCATTGTGCCAAGAGAGGGAGTCTCCAGCATCGCCGTGGTACTGTCCAAGCCGTAGACGGTAGTGGTCACTCTCGGGCTCCAAGGAAAAGCTGTCATAGTGGGCGCGAGCCGCACGGCCCCCCCAGTCCTCTAGGAGTATCAGCAGCTCGTGGTCCCCACGGCTAGTCACCTGATGCACGGGTTCCAGGCCCAGCCAGTATTCTCCTTCTGGACGCCCAAAGCCCACCTGGAAGGGTGGGAGGAAGAGGGTGGGGGCGTCCTCTCTGCCCAGCCGCCTCTGACACCCCCACCACAAGCACACACCTTGTAGTGCTGCCAGTTGGTGAAGAAGTTGACAGAGCCGTCCTGCCGCCTCTGGATGACAGTCCAGCCTCCACCTTCCCGCTGCTGTTCACACCACACGGCTACCACACGACGGCCCAGCCGCAGGTCATACACTCCACTCTGCCAGTGACCTGCCCCGTGAGCCTCTGCACAATCCCTCCATGGGCCTGTGGCAAGGGACAGACTGAGCCAACCAACCCCTTACTGGATCAGAGTCTTGGTTCTCAGCAGTCCCCTTACCCAAATAAAAGTCATCACCTTCTGTCTCCACCTGAGGAAGAGCCATTTCCTCACCCGTCCCACCTTTCTCAATAAACATGATCCTACGAACCAACTTCTCACCAAAGCGGCAGTCCTAATCGCTCATGCCCTCATCAAAATAAGAGTACCCCTGTGGTGGCACGGGCCTTGAATCCCAGCCTGGTCTACAGAGTGAGTTCCAGGACAGCCAGGACTACACGGAGAAACCCTGTCAAAAAGCAAACCTACACGCATGCCTATTTTCTCTTCCTGGTGAGTGAGAGGACTGGTCTTGTTTGCTTCTGTGCTGTTGGAAGGCAGCGGAAGCCCTGGGTGCTCTACCACTGAGGCCTATCCCCAGCCTGGTCTTCTCACAGGCTAACAGTCCTTTCTTATCCCCTCACCAGAATAAGAGTATCATTTCTTCTAGTCCTCACACTACCAGCCAAATCCTAACTAGTATTTCCATCTATCAAAAGGCACTGAACCCCTGAGTCCTCTCTCTCTCTCTCTCTCTCTCTCTCTCTCTCTCTCTCTCTCTCTCTCTCTCTCTCTCTCTCTCTCTCTCGTACATCCCATCAGGCTTGCTTTGACTTACCCACTGGCCTGGTGGGGACAGCAAGGTGCCCTGTGGGCAGCGGAGAAGATGGAGGCCCCTGCTGTCTCAAGCTCTGCTCTCTCTGGTGCTCTGGAGTTTGGTCCAGCCTCCTGCTGGTATTGCTGGCACTGCCCACGAGGCTCAGAGGCACCAGAGGCACCAGGGGCAGTGGCAGGACCTGGGACCACACAGTCAGACATGATTACATTAACTCCCTCAGCTAAAGAGGCCAGATATCCCCTGGCGTAGGGAGTGAGATAGGCAGGTTCCATAGATCAAATCCCCTACCAGATAAACAGAAAATCAGGCAGTGTAATGCCTTTATCACCCATCCTAAGAAAAGCACAGAGGGCAAAGGGGGGTGTTGGGTGTCCTGCTCTGCCACCTTCCCTGTTCTTCTGAGACACTCTTACTGTGCTGGAGTTGGCCTGGCAGCCAGCACGCCGCCACAGTTACCCTGTCTTCCCAGCACAGCGCGGAACCGACACAGCACATGTAGGCAGGCCCAGGGGCCCTGAGCCATCTCCCCGCCCGGCTGTATCTTGTTTGTCTCAGTCCAGCTGGCTAGCCTGGAACCTGTAACGCCCTCCTGCCTCTGCCTCCTTTGTGCTGGGGACTGCAGGTGTGTGATCCCATGCTTGCTTTACTCTGGGCTTTGGGGCTCAGAGCGAGCCAGGCTGATTCCCAGCCTGCTCTGGATCACAGCTTCCCTGCTGAGCAGGAGCATGTGGGCCCTGGACGAGTTAGGAAAATCCACAGAACCATCATCACTAAGCCAAAATCAGGCCCAGTGCTGGGGACGTGGCTCAGCAGCAGGACAGTCACCTCACACACAGGAGGTCCCAGGGACCCCAAAACCAACAGGAATGAAAAGCCAGCCAGCCAGGTCGTTGTCCCATGTCTGTCATTTGCACTGAGGCAGAACATGAGAATCAAGGTCATTCTCAACTACACAAGGAGCTAGAACCTAGCCTGGGCTACATGAGACCCTATCTCAATAAAAAGAAAAAAGAAAAACAAGCAAACAAAACTAAAAAGGCTGGTTACAGAAATTGCCCAAAATTCAGAAGTCCCATGTAGTTACAAGAATATATTGTCTTAGGGACTGGAGAGCTGACTCAGCGGTTAAAAGTACTGTCTATTCTTCCAGAAAACCCAGGTTCAATTCCCAGCACACACAAGGTGGCTCACAGTCATCTGTAACTCCAGTTCCAGATCATTTTTTGGCCTGTATACACACGTGGTGCACAAACACACATGCAGACATACAATAGGTCCACACACATTAAGATGAAAATAAATCCTTAAAAGGATATACAAGTCTGGTGGGGTGGCGCACGCCTTTAATCTCAGCACTTGGGAGACAGAGGCAGGTGGATCTCTGAGTTCAAAGTCAGTCTGGTGTAAAGAGTGAGTTCCAGAACAGTAATGACTACACAGAGAAACCCTGTCTAGTAAAACTAAAAAAAGAAGAAAATAAAATCCTTGTGTATGGTGATAGTGCGTGTAAGCTTAGGAGCTGTGAATACTTTCGTGCAGCCGATGAGGCTCTCCCCAACCATTCACCCCGATGAGCAGTGACTGCTGGTGCCCCTGACACGGAGCGCGCGGCACAGCTACCTGCTGCTGTCCCCGTTCCGGGCCCGCGCACGCGCGTTGCAGGCGGCCCAGGAGGCTGCTATGCTGACTCATGAGCTGCGCATGCTCACGGAGCTGTGCGTCCAGCTGCTGCAGGCGCGCCGTCGTCCGGCGCGCTTCGGCCTCAGCGTCCAGCGCGCGCTCGGCTAGCAAACCGAGCGCAGCCGCAGGCTCCGCCCCCAGGTCAGGCTCCGCCCTCGCCTCCTGCTGCAGTTGCGCGCGCAGTTGGCCCAGGCGCGCGTTCAGGGTGAGACTGTGCTCGCGCAGGGCGCGCACCTCGCCCGCGAGCGCGCCACCCTCCGCCGCACGCCTCTGCAGCGCGCGCAGCAGCTCCTCGTGGCGGCCCAGGCGCATGCGCAGCGTGGCCAGTTCGCTGTCTTGGGTGGCTTCTGAGCTCCTGCAGACGGCGCCAGTCGCCTTCTGCGGGGACAAAACTAGGGTGACGCGGCATCGCGCGGCACCTCCAAGCGCCCTCCAAGCGCCCAGCAGAAGCAGCAGCTGCAGCTTGCGCAGCCTGGCAGTCCCCATGGCCGCCACCTGCAGTGAAGAGGAAAGAGACTATTGTTTTAGTCTAGACGGGTCCCAAAGCTCCAAGGTGGCCAGAGAGGACTCAAGTATTGATCCCTGGGCTTCACTTCCTGCCGTAGTACTCCACGACAGAGCTGGGCTGCAGCTCGCAGCGCAGATTGTCCGTTTACTACCGTTCATCAACAACCAGAGTCCGTTTACACCCCAAATCCCTCTCCACCCTCGGTTCCGGACACCTGGGCCTGGTCACCTCTCCCTCAGAACCTTCGGTGGCCCCCACTTAAAGAGAAAACTTACATTTTGCGTGGGGGGCGGGGCGTGCAGAGGACGGAACCCTGGACATCCATCACTCATGCTGGGCCCCTCTTTTCTAATTTAAGACATGGTGTCAATAGTAACCCACGCTGTTACCGAACTAGGTTGGCATCCTACTGCCTGAGCCTCTCCATCCCAAGATGGCCTGTGTGTGCCACCATGTGGTGCTTCACGCAGTGTCTCCAGCCAGGTTAATATTCGCGACTCCCCACTCCTGCCCTGCAGAATTTACACCCAGGGCCCTATGCCACCACTCCCAGGCACTCAAGGGCACGCACTTGGACCTACTCAGAAGCAACCATGAGTGCAAAGGTCCTGGGATTGGATCTCATTTCAGATGTGCTGAAAAGAATACATAGCAAAGAGGCCTGTGAAGGAGGGAAGTGGGGGTGGGTGAGCCACCGGGAGACAGGAAAGCACCAAATTGGAGCACTTGAGGTTCTGCTCTGAAGCACGGAGAGCCGTGGAAACTTCTGAGCTAGAGACAAGGTGCATTAGCTACAGTGGCCGCTCATCAGGCGTCAGCTCCCAAGCACTGGGCAGTCTTCTCTAGGGCACACGTGGCCGCCTCGGTTGGCAAGCTTGGAGTAGACGAGAGGCCTAGGAACCTCCCCGTGCCCCCCCAAACATATACACACATACATACATACGCACATACATACAAATGCACACACATAGCCAACAAACATACACACCCGTACACACACACACACACACACACAATCAAGACCAGATGCGCTCTACAAGCAGCATCTACCTACGTCCACTCCTACCCACTCTCACCTCTCACAGTCCAGACGCTGGCTCCAGTGAGGCTTGTGGCAATCCCACACAATCTGAAGAAGGCCTGAGGGACCAGGATGAAGGACCGACCGGGAGGGCCTCTGACTTATCTGGGTGCAGGAGGCTGAAAGGACAGAAGCTGAGAGAAGACTTGGAAACCACCCATCCCCCAAAGCATGGATGGATCCTGGGAGCACAGCAAGTGTAAATATTTAGTATTTCCAGTGTGAGAACCCTGGGCAGAATAGCCAGATCCCCTTGCCCAGACCTCCGGAGCATGATAACAGAGGCCACTGCCCTATCAGTTTCTTCCTTTCTCTCAGGCTCACAGAGCATGGGAGGACCTAGGCCCTGGGAAACTTGTCAGGCAACCATGACCATGATGATGTATCAGTGAGCACCCTGATGCCTGGTACTGGGGACACCCTTAAAGGGGTAAAACTTGTTTCTCATTTAATCCTAGCAGCCAGTAGAGGTGTGACTCAACGGCAGAACCCCTGCCTAGAATCCCCCAGTGAGGGGCTGGGGGTGGTAGAACACTTACAAGGTCCTTGGTACCCAGTATTGCCAGAAAAAAAACAAAAAAACAAAAAACAAAAAACTTAGGATGTGGTAGCACATGCTTGCTCACAGTACCTGGGAGGTAGCGGCAGTTGGAGCTCTGTTGAGTTCCAAGCCAGCCAGTGAGTCCCTGTCTTCTTCTTCTTCTTCTTCTTTTTTTTTTTTTT
>NC_034599.1:16205504-16213987 GCF_900095145.1 Mus pahari
GGGCTATATAGAGAAACCCTGTCTTGAAAAACCAAGAGAGAGAGAGAGAGAGAGAGAGAGAGAGAGAGAGAGAGAGAGAGAGAGCATGTTTTGCATACCAACGCGGACCTGGCTTCTAAATTCTCCCAGCATCCCTCAGTCCCAACCTGGCATACCCTGCCCCCAACCCTGAACTTTCCAGCCCAGGGACTGGGAAACCCTTCCCCCAGAGGCTCCTCCCCATATAGTTCAGACATTTTGGTCTCCCCACTCCCTTCACCTTCTCTCTCTTCCTGCCCTGTGCCCTTTCTCTCTTTATCCCTCCCCCCCCCAACTCCCCATGTGGTGACTTCACTGGCCTTGGGCCTTGGGGCTAGTGAACCCACCAGGGAGCAGCTTTCCAAGAAACCTACATTTAATATAATCTAATGTCTTGAATTGGCTCATTGGCAGAAAAAGAACATCAATTTTGAATCCACAAAGTGACACATCTCCTCCAATAAGTTCACGCCCACTGATCCTTCCCAAACTGTTCCACCAAGTGGGTACCAAATGTCCAAATATATGAGCCATCTTCAAACTACCACAGTCATGAACTATTCGCTGGGTGTGATGGTACATACCTTGCCCCAACACTCAGGTGTAAGGGCTCATGATTCGCTGAAGAATGACACCCTGGAGTCAAAGAGTATGTAAAGGCAAAGAGTGTTTTATTCAGCAGAGGTCCAGCATGCTGGGGTCTCTCCATTACCAAGACAGAGAGACCCCCAAGTGAGCTTGCAGGCCTGATTTAAAGCACACTAGGGAATCCTGGGCTAGGTGACCTCTATGGTAATCTGTCGGGTCCATCGCTATAGCCATTTCATTACTGGGGTGTGGGGGCTGGAAACTTGCTGGGGAGGTCTGGAAACTGCCGCTGACCCACTGTCCTTGCCTCAGGCCGGTGGCCGGGCAGCTTCTGGGGCCTGGACTTGACCGAAATTACCCAGTTCTTTAAAACGGAAATTTATGCCTAGTCTCCTTAATTGCCAGTTTGAATGAAGCCTTCTCAAGAAGGTTGAGGCAGATAGATCTCTGTGAATTCCAGGCTAGCCTGGTCTACATAATGAAGCCCTGACTCAAAAAATAAGAAAAAGAGAAAGATGAATGTGCTCACATCCCTGTGTGTGCTCACACCTTAAAATGAAGATAGCCACCAGGCAGTGGTGGGGCACGCCTCTGATCCCAGCACTCAGAACACAGAGGCAGGAGGGTCTCTGAGTCCAAGGCCAGCCTGGTCTACAGAGCTAATTCCAGAAAAGCCAGGGCTACACAAAGAAACCCTATTTCCAAAAACCCAGGGAGTCAGGGGAGGAAAGAAAGAAAATAGCTTGGGCCTGTGTAGCTACACTGACAGTTGGTGATAACATTGTAAGGGGAGCGGAAAGGATAGGAAGCTAGGAAGCCAGATGGCTCAGTGGTTAAGAGCACTGACTATTCTTCCAGTAGGCCCCGAGTTCAATTCCCAGCAACCACATGGTGGCTAAAACCATCTGTAATGGGATCTGATGCCCTCCTCTGGTGTGTCTGAAGACAGCTACAATGTATTCATTTACATAAAATAAATAATTCTTTAAAAAAAAATAGGGCCGGGCGTGGTGGCACACGCCTTTAATCCCAGCACTCGGGAGGCAGAGGCAGGAGGATTTCTGAGTTCGAGGCCAGCCTGGTCTACAGAGTGAGTTCCAGGACAGCCAGGGCTACACAGAGAAACCCTGTCTCAAAAAAAAATAAATAAAATAAAATAAAAATAGGAAGCCAGATGGGATGGGAAGGCAAAATAGGAGGTGCAGAGGGAGATCCTAAAAGGGGCATAAGATGCTAAGCCTTAGGGTGAATGTTCTTCCCTTCACTGGACTTTTGGGAAGAGCCCAAGGTCCTGCAGCTGAGATGGTGGGGGTGTGGGGTGGGGTTAAAGGGAGAGCAGAAGGTTTGAGAGATTTAGAGTGCTTGGCTTCCAAAGGAAGTTTCCACACTTCTGCCCACCTGCAGACAGGATCTTGGGGAGCAAAGCTGACCCTCAGGATCTGACAGACAACTGGGTGAGCCCCAAGTGTCAGGGACCAGTGTGCCCAAGATCAGGACTGCATCTTTATTCACAGAAGGCAGGGTGACAGGATACTTAGTTAGGGGTCTGTTAAGGGGCTCAGAATAGAGGAATGGCTAAGACACAATAGATGGGAGGCAGACTAGCAGAAGAATGAGGAAGAGAAAAGGGAGACAGGAATAAAGAAAGGAAATGGATACAAGGAAGAAAGAGAAAACGAAGGAGTCAAACTAAAGATGGATGAAAATCATAAGGTAATCCAATACTGGTAAGCTGACTGTACGATAAAATTGGCTGGAGAGCTGGCTCAGGCTTAAGAGCACTGGCTGCTCTTCCAGAGGACCCAGGTTCAATCCCTAGCACACACATGGCAGCTCACAACATCTGTAACTCCAGTTCCTCTTTCAGGATGCCCTCTTCCTGCTTCCACAGACACAGAAGTGACACACAAACGTCTGTGCATGCAAAATACCCATGAGCATAACATAATAGTTTAAAACATTTTAGAGGTCTGGCAAGATGACTCAGGGAGTAGAGACGCCTACCACCAAGTCTGAGGATCTGAATTCCATCTCCAGGCCTCATATGGCAGGAGAAAACCGCCCCCATTTTTTTTTTAAAGATTTATTATATGTAAGTACACTGTAGCTGTCTTCAGACACACCGGAAGAGGGCATCAGATCTCATTACGGATGGTTGGGAGCCACCGTCTGGTTGCTAGGATTTGAACTCAGGACTTATGGAAGAGCAGTCAGTGCTTTTAACTGCTGAGCCATCTCTCCAGCCCAAGAACCAATTTTTTGTTTTTGTTTTTGTTTTTCGAGACAGGGTTTCTCTGTGTAGCCCTGGCTGTCCTGGAACTCGCTCTGTAGACCAGGCTGGCCTCGAACTCAGAAATCCGCCTGCCTCTGCCTCCTGAGTGCTGGGATTAAAGGCGTGCGCCACCACCGCCCAGCTCCAAGAACCAACTCTTAAAAATTACCCTCTGATCTCCTCATGGGCACCATCACAGATAATAAATAAATACAATCTATTTGGAGAGGGGTGGACATGGTGGTACATGGCTTTAGTCGCAGTGTTTGGAAGACACAGGCCCACGGATCTGTGTGAGTTTAGCCAGCCAGGAATGGTGGTGGCGCAACTAATCCCAGCGTTCAGCCTACGCAAGCGGATCTGTTCGTTGCAGGCCAGCGTGGGCAGCCTGAGATCCTGTTTCAGAATAAAAAACTCAAAGGCCAAACAAAGTGGGGAGTTCGCCTTGCCGAAACGTTCAGGATAGGGACTCGAACCCTCAAATGACTGGGAGGCCCCTCCTCTCTTTTCTGCAGAAAGGAGCACGGCATCTTCATGACGACCCCTGGAAAGGACTCTTGGTCCTTTAAGCCGCCGGGAGCCAAGGGCCGCTGGATGACGTCACTGGCCGGCACGCAGGAAGTGGGAAGAGTTACGGGCCGCGCGGTACCGGAAGTCGGCCCCGCAGTGCGTAAAGCCCGTCCTCTTTGCGTCTCCTGCACGGAAGTGAGCGGTGTGCGCCGGAAGCGAGTCCAGAGGCGGCCTCGTGGGGAAGCGGACAGCATGGGGCAGGCGGGGCGGGTGAGGCGCGGCGGCCCGGGCGGGCATCGGGTGCTGGTGGGGTCGCGGCCGGAGCCTGGGCGCTCACCGCCTGCCTGTCGTCCCCGCAGTCCCGACATCAGAAGCGCAATCGCGCCCAGGCGCAGCTCCGCAACCTCGACGCCTACGCCGCGCAGCCGCACTCGTTCGTGTTCACGCGAGGCCGAGCGGGTCGCAGCGTCCGGCAGCTCAGCCTGGATGTGCGGCGGGTCATGGAGCCTCTCACCGCTACCCGCCTGCAGGTCTGCATCCCTCAGCCCTTCAGCTCCAGGCTCGGGGCTCGGCATCTTGGCGAGGTCTTGGGGCCAGAAGCCGAGCGCCTGCCTTCCCTGTGGGAGGGCTTGGCTGAGTCCCCAGCACCTCGAATCCAGGCATAATGGTGTGCAGGCAAAATCGGGGCTAGAAACGAGGGGGAACATCACCATAGAGACCATCTGTGGTTACATAGTGAGGTCCTGTGTTAAAAAAAGAAAGTCATACGTTGGGGGCAGTCGCTAGGTGACTCAGTGGGAAAGGGGGCTTGCTGTTAAACTGTCGTCCAATTCCTGTGCCCACGTAGTGGAGGGGGTGAAACCGCTCCTGAAGGGCTATCCTCTGACCTCCATCTGTGCGTCCCTACACGCTTGTACAAAAACTTTTTAAAGCTTATTTTTGAGTGCTGGGGCTATAGTTTAGGGATACAGGTATCCAGAAAGAGGTGTGTGGTCAGAAATAACACCTCAGAATCATCAGTTTAAACTTCTTCCCTCAGAGTCTTGTGTCCACTTCTTTCTCCATTTATCAGGTTCGAAAGAAGAACTCCCTGAAGGACTGTGTGGCAGTGGCCGGCCCCCTGGGGGTCACACACTTCCTTATTTTGAGCAAAACAGATAACAGTGTATACTTGGTGAGTGGGTACCACACCACCCTTTCCCTTCCTGAGCCCCCAGCAGCTCCTGTCTCATGATGAACCCATTGCCCTGACCTCTTGTGATGCTGGCGTCAAAGTAAACGCTCTGAAGCGAAGGAGCAGGGCTTTCCTTTCGCCCCGCCCAGCAGCCAGACCCCTGCACCCTCACCCAACCTTTCTTTGGCAGAAGCTGATGCGACTCCCAGGAGGCCCCACTTTGACGTTCCAGATCAACAAGGTGAAGAAGGGTAGAAATGAGAGCCCGGCTTGCCTGGGGAGGGCCCTGGTCACACAGGTGGTCCTTAGCCTCTAGTCTCCCTCGTTTCAGTACACACTGATAAGGGACGTGGTCTCTTCCTTGCGCCGACACCGGATGCACGAGCAGCAGTTTAACCACCCGCCCCTCCTGGTGCTCAACAGCTTTGGCCCCCAGGGCATGCACATCAAGCTCATGGCCACCATGTTCCAGAACCTGTTCCCGTCCATCAACGTGCACACGGTGGGCCAGATCTGTGGCAGCTGCTGGGGGCAGGGCGGGTGGACGGTCAGTGAGAGAGCAGGTGTAGCAGACCACACATTATGTCTCCATTGAGTGGAGAGACTCGCTGGCGCAAAGCAACTAATTTGATGTCAAATTCAGAGGCGGGGCTAGAACTTCCTTCTCTTCTGTGCTTAGTACACCTTGAGAGGTGCTGGGCTTTATGCATTGTAGGCTGGCCCTCTGCCAACTAAGCCATATCTCTGCCCCTTATTCTGGATTCAAGATCATATGTTAGACCAGGCTAGGATTAGACTTGTGGTCTTTGTTTGCATTGGCCACCTAGGAAGAGTAGAGTGTCAAGTACGCTCCTGGCTCCAGGGGTTCAGACGCTAAGCCCTGGCACCAGTGCGACTCAGAGCAGGCTCTTTCGTGGCCCCTGCAACTGAGACTTTTAGCCAGTGCTTCAGACAGTCTGAGGACACTACACCTGGGGCCTCCCTAGTGCCTTCTGCAGACACAGACTGCTGGAGAAAGCTACACTCCTTTCCAGCTTTAGTCCCTGGTTTCAGCACATAGTTCCCCAGGCAGGAGGCTCACGGGTCCCCTTGCCTCTGCCCCCAGGTGAACCTGAACACCATTAAGCGCTGCCTCCTCATTAACTACAACCCGGACTCCCAAGAGCTGGACTTCCGACACTAGTGAGTGTTGTTGGGAGGGAGGGAGGGAGGGACTCGGTGTGGGACACCCATGCACCTGATGAGAATTCTGCTGCTGAGGTTGTGTGATTGCTCAGACTCAAAGTAAACGCCCTGATGCATGTACAGGAGAGGCCAGAGAGCTGACCGTGGACTCCATGACCCTTAACCTTTCCCTCTACTCCCTACCGCCATTGCAGCAGCGTCAAAGTGGTTCCCGTGGGTGCAAGCCGGGGCATGAAGAAGCTCTTACAGGAGAAGTTCCCTAACATGAGCCGACTGCAGGACATCAGTGAGCTGTTGGCCACGTAAGAAAGCAAGCTGGTGGGCGGCAGCTGCGCCTGTGGAATGCCCAAGGTAACCTGTTGTTCTACACAGGGGTGTGGGGCTGTCGGACAGTGAGGTGGAGCCTGACGGAGAACACAACACCACAGAACTGCCCCAGGCTGTGGCTGGCCGCGGCAACATGCAGGCCCAGCAGAGCGCCATCCGACTTACTGAGGTGAGGGTGGCTATGGTGGCCCTCTCGGTTCCCTGTCCCAAGGCTAGCCTGACTCTCCCTGTCCCCCTGTGTTGGCAGATTGGGCCCCGGATGACACTGCAGCTCATTAAGATCCAGGAGGGTGTCGGCAACGGCAATGTCCTCTTCCACAGTTTTGGTGAGGGGACAGGGTGAGGCCAGCCCGTGAGAGCAGTGTTGAGTCCCACTGTGACCTTGACAGATAGTCTGCTCCTCCAACAGTGCACAAGACGGAGGAGGAGCTGCAGGCCATCCTGGCAGCCAAGGAGGAGAAGCTGCGGCTGAAGGTGCAACGTCAGAACCAACAGGCAGAGAACTTGCAGCGCAAGCGGGAGCTGCGCGAGGCCCACAAAAAGAAGAGCCTGGCAGGCATAAAGCGAGCCCGTGCAAGGGCCGACGGTGACAGTGATGCTGAGGACCCAGGGGCACCGCCAGAGACAGTGGGGGCAAGCCAGCCTGAAGATGAAGAGGACGACGCAGAGTATTTTCGCCAGGCTGTGGGCGAGGAGCCTGACGAAGGTATGCGGTAGGGTCTGCTGGTGACACCTTGGCCCTTTCTTTTCTTCGGAGGAGCTTAACCATTTCTCTCCCTACAGACTTGTTCCCCACAGCAGCCAAGCGGAGACGGCAGGGGGCGCCTCTGGGCAAGAAGCGGCGAGGGAAGGAGCAGAGGCCTGGTACTAAAGACCGAGGTCAGGGTGGCAACAGGCGGGCTCTGAAGCCCCAAGGCAGACCCCAGAGAGGCAAGACCAAGCTGAGACCCAGAGCCACACACCAGGACTTCCGCCCAGCATCAAGGAGGGGAACCTGAACCTGCTGGCAGTGGGTGGACTATGGATACCCCAGATTGGGGCCCGGAAGCTGCCTGGGATCCAGTGCAGTCCGGTTTCCTTTCATAAAGGAACTGTCCAGTTCTTATCTCCAATAAACCTGAACCTGGCGCTTTCTGAGTCTTCTTTCTGGTTGGGGCAGGGCAGAGCTAGCAGTACTTGGATAGTACAAGGAGGAAGTGGGCTAGGTGGGAGGGGTCACTCTGATAAGCCAGTGACCAGACTGCTGGGAACTCAGGACCAGAAGCTGCTGTGAGGATTATGTCTGCCCACTCAGGTAAGCCAGTTGAGATGGAATATGGTGCTCTATGGGGCTAACCAGTGCCCCACCAGGTGCCAGCTCAGAGGGACATTAAGGGAAGGATGGTGGGAGGGTACTAAGGAGGTTTAAGGTGGCCAGATCAGAAGCAACCGCACTGCATGTGGTTCTTAAGGGCTACTTGCTAGGGAGGGGAACCATGCAAGACCTTGCAAATTGGGAGCAGAGTTTGGGATGGTAAGGCTACAAAATGGATTCTCCCCACTGGTGGTTTTGAGGGGCCTAGCAACTCAGGAGAGGAGTGTCCTGATGCAACTGCTGAGTGGTGATGACAGTTTCTGTACAGACTCAGTACAGGGTCCTATGCCTACCCAGACGTGTTTCCAAATCATGTAATGTGCTGTGGCCCGTGCATCTGAAGATAGGTTGGTAAGGGACCTGCCAGGCTGCATCTACATGTAAGCTTCAGCTGCTCCACACTCACTTGTAGGGACTGGCTACTTACACAAATATGGGAGTAAGGCTGCGGCAGGTGGCTCAGTTACCCTGCCCACAAAAGTACTTGGGGGCTAGAGAGATGGCTCAGCAGTTATAAGATTTTATGTAGGGCTGGTGAGATGGCTCAGTAGGTAAGAGCACCCAAATGCTCTTCCGAAGGTCCGGAGTTCAAATTCCAGCAATCACATGATGGCTCACAACCACCCATAATGAGATCTGACTTACATATAATAAATAATAAATCTTTTAAAAAAATTTATGTACATGAGTACACTAGCTGCAGATGTAGTTGTTGAGAATTGAGTATTAGGACCTCTGGTCGCTCTAGCCCAAAGATGTACATAAGTACACTGTAGCTGTCTTCTGACACCCCAGAAGAGGGCGTCAGATCTCATGGGTGGTTGTGAGCCACCATGTAGTTGCTGGGATTTGAACTCAGGACCTTCGGAAGAGCAGTCAGTGCTCTTACCCGCTGAGCCATCTCACCAGCCCCCTATATAATAAACCTTTTTTTTGGGGAGGGGGAGGGTTAGGAACAGGGTTTCTCTGTGTAGCCCTGGAACTCACTCTAGACCAGGCTGGACTCGAACTCAGAAATCTGCCTGCCTCTGCCGAGTGCTGGGATTAAAGGCGTG
>NC_034599.1:16215367-16241580 GCF_900095145.1 Mus pahari
TATAAAACCTCAGAGGGAGGGGCCAGGCTTCACACACACACACACACACACACACACACACACACACACACACACACACACACACACACCCGGCCCCAAAGGGAGACACAGGAAAACAAGCAGGACAACGTGCATTTGAAGTCTGTTTACTGAAGCGCTCTGTCCTGAGGGCCTGGACAGCAGCAGCAGGTGGCAGATGTCCATTAATTCGTTGAGGGCCTGGAAAGAGGGAGGGAGTTGGTAAGGATGCAGGTGGGGACTTGTGATCCTGTACTCACACCAGGGAACCCCTGGCCTGGCCTGCTCAGGACTGGGCTAGGGAGAAGGGGCAGGAGGGTCCTTACTTGGCCCATTCGACATTGAGGATAAGATGGTCATAGCCGAAGCCAGACACCCCCGCAATGGCACGTGCCGCATCCTCCCGGCGGTGAAAGCTGATAAAAGCAAAGCCCTGCGGACCAGGGGCAGACGTGAGGTGTAAGAAGTGGGTCACGGGATGCCTACTTCAGCTACCCACTCCTCAGCCCAGCTCGCCCACCTTGGACTGCCCAGTGGTCTTGTCCTTAGCCAAGTAGATTCGGGAGATGGAGCCGAAAGGCCGGAAGAGTTCCTGCAAGTCAGTCTCACGAGTGTCCTCGGACAGGTTAGTGACACGGATGGTGGCATTGTCGTCAGCTTTGTGGGCAGGGCAGGGGGAGGTGGCAGTGAGAAGGGTGCTTCTCACAGCTGGACCCCATGCCCACAATGCAGGAGTACTCACAGGGTGTCTAGCTCCCCACTCACCACCCGGGTCTTCCCACCCTCCTCACCTCTGCGGTTTGGCTGCATAGACTCCCCACGGCGGCTGGCCCCGTCCCGGAGACTAGGGGGCACATACTTCCCTGTCTTGTTCTGGGCGGCCTGCACGGGCTCCAGCTCTGGAAAGCAGCAGACGTAAGTGTTATTCAGCCCCAGCCCCCAGGTACAGACACCCAGTCATCCTTTGATGACCCAAACATCGTATCTAAGAAGCTGCCTCTCTTCAAAGTCTCTGCTAGTGTCATGAGCAAAGTGAAGAAGCCACGGGGCAGGCACTGCAGAGCCCCACACGCTGGACGCCGTAAGCCCGGCAGCATCCCGACTACAGGCACACGACAGCAAGGATGTCCATAGGCCACTCATCCATGACAGTGAGAAGCAAAGTTCCATACAAGTCACAAGAGGCAGCTACCCCACAAGACGCCACGTTAGATGACGGCCTACAGAGCCACTGAGCCCAGCACGTACATGGGTGTTGCCTGAGTATATATGTGTATATACATACATAATACATACACATATACACACACTCACACCCAAGTCATCAGTCACACGTCAGGATGACCATGCCTGAAGCCACTCAAATGTGGCCACAGGTGATGCAGGGAAGGGAAGAGCACACTACAACAGCTGAGGCCCTCCCAGGTGCTCCACGTCCACACCTCCTGGCAGTTTCTCCTTCTCCCCAGTAGACAGGCCCAGCTGCTCAGCCAGCTCCTTCTGCATGGGTCCTAGTGTGTCCTTGTAGGGGCAACGGGTGGTCCAATGGTCGCCCTTGCAAATTCGGCAGGACACAATCTTCTGGCCCTTGAGCTTGTTCATTGGGTCTTCCTCCTCCTGACAGTTTAGGTCCTGGTGGGGAACAGGGAGGGAAGGCTCAGAGGGGTCTGCTGGGCCCTACACCACCCACACTGCGTTTCTCAGGCGGGCTCCAGCTTCACCCAGCTCACCTCTTTGCTAGTAATGAATGTCATAGAGACGTCATCACTGACTGTGGTAGTGGCCACATTGGGCCCTGGTGGGTCAAACTCCGAGTTGCCAAACTTCTTCCAATTCTGGGCTCCCAGAAAACAGTGGGGAGAAGTGAGGAAAAGACAGGAAGGGTCCTTCAGGGGAACCCAGACAACCATTCGGGGCCTTGAATCCGAAGATCTAGTCTCCCTAGAGGCCTTCCCTGTGGTAACGGTGACAATCCCCATTTCCTAAGCTAGACACGGTGGCACACAACTGTCACCCCAGCACTTGCCAGGTGCAAACAGGAGGACAGGTCACCCTGAGACACGCAAGCTCAAAACCAGCCTGAGCTATCCGAGGTAGGTCCTGGTGAGGTAGCTCGTGTGAAAACGTGCAGTATACTTTGTGACACTCACATAAAAAGTTGAGTACAGGGTTCCACTGTGCCACTGGCAGTTTCTGGGTAGGTCCATGGGCCAGCTCCCACCAGGAATGAAGGAGGAATCACCCAGACCTTAGGAACCCAAGCTAGTTAAACCTGAAACTCATTTCCTGCCTGTAAAACGGGGACCACAAAACTCCCTGCCTCGCTAAGCTGGCCTGGAGCCTGAGAAGACATGTCTTGCTGAATGGCTGGCACGGGACCTTGCCCCTTCCTCTACAAGCCCTCGCCCGAGGTAAGTAGAGACTGCTTCTTCAGGTAGACAGGTCAAAGGAGAAAGAATCTAGGTCAGGACGCAGGAGGCTGAGGCAGGAGCATTTAGAATGAAGACCAGAGCTAGAGACTCTCAAAAATAACAAGCCAGGAAATGGCGGCAATGCCTTTAATCCTAATGCATGTGGATCTCTGAGTTCAAGGTCAGCCTAGACCACAGAGAGAGTCCAGGACAGCTAGGGCTACACAGAGAAACCCTGTCTGGAAAAAAACAAACTATAAACAATAAAACCCAAGAGGGTTGGGTATATCTCAGTACAGTGTCTGTCACACAAGGACCCATCATCAGGCTGACCCCGAGCACCCACAGTAAAACACTGTGCAGAGAGGCACACATGGATTCCCAGTGCATGCCAGACAGGAAGTGGAGACAGCAGGTCCCTGGGGGTTAGTGCCCAGCAAGCCTAGTCTAGTTCCTAATACCAAGAGACCACCTCAAGCCAAAAGTGTGCTGGGGGGATGATACCGTGCACACCTGCACACAAAAGGAGAAAAAAAAAAAAAAAAAAAAGTAAATGAATAAATAAAAACCTTCAAAACTCTAACTTCATCTACTCCTGGGCCCTAAATGTTCAAGGCCTCACACTAAACCTTTACTCCACATCAACCAAAAGGGGCTTTCCCAACTCCTCAGGGTCAGCCCTAGAGAACACCCCCAACCCCCAAAAGAGGTAGAATCTCACCTTCCTCCTTGCCACAGCCTTTGATGCCTTCCGGGTCTCAATCCTGAAGGTCCTGACAATCTGAAGATGCATAAGAGAGTAGAGCTTCCAGAGTCTCAGGCCCCGGCTCATCCACCGACACCCCTCGCCACCGATCTAAGAGCCCCGGAACACAAAGGCACTGACCATATGCGCCCACTTCGACCTCACCTTGAATTTCTTCCCATCTTCCTCTATCTTGTACTCAGTCACCGTCTTTATGTTCCCATTGATGACTTCCTTGGGAGGTGGCAGCGGGTCTGGAGGAAGACGACAGAACCTGACTCCCGGGCAATGGGGACTGGCTGGAAAGTAGGCTTGAGAGTCGGAAGGGAGGAGGGAGCAGGCAGGGATGGACGTTGCTCACCTCCGGGCAGTAACTCGGGCTCTGGACTGGTGTCCCCGGTGGGCAGAGGGATTCCTTTCAGGAGCTCGCTGGTGACACATTTGTCTGCCAGAGGGGAATTCGGGGAGGAAGGTAGAGTGAGCCACGGGACTGGAACTTTCCAGCGTGCGTGCGTGCGTGTGTGTGTGGTGTGTGCTGCGCCGGGGGCACAGCGCAGGGCGAGGTGGGGCTGGCCACGCGCCGCCCTAGCCGGAGCGTGGGCCCGGGGACAGGCAGCGGCCGCGGCCGCGCTGGGCACTCACCGTCCTCTCCCTCCTCCTCCACCTGGTCGGCCCAGCTGGGCTTCGAGCTGCGGGGACAGGAGATCGGTGAGCGGGTCCCGGCCCCCGCGCCGCCCAGACCCCCACGCACCCCGGAGCTGCCCCCACACGGCCTCCCCGGCGACCCCACCGCCACCCCACGCTTACTCAAAGTCGCCAGTCGGCATCTCGAAATCCTCCTCCACGCAGCTCCCAGCCCGGGTAAAGACAGGAAGCCCGAGTCGAAGAGGCTTCCGGTGCCGCAGCCGCAGCCTAGAGCGGCCAGACCGCGGTGAGCACAGCGCCTCCCTGCGGACAAAGGTGGATACGCGGCTCTCGTGCACCGCAAAGCGCTGAGCTCCAACCTGGAAAAGGAGACAAAAAAAAAAAAAAAAAAAAAAGCTTCAAAGAACCTTTTAAACTTTTTCCCACTTTGGGTGATGGGACGATGGGACTAGACGTCAGTGTCTCACTCTATAGCTAGGATAGCCAATAACTCCTCACAATCCTCCTGTCTCAACTCCAAAAGGCTGAAATTACAGGCTCATAAGCATTATTCCCAGGGTGGCCTTGAATTCATAGCCATCTTTCCACTTTACTCTAGCACATGCTAGGAATACGAACATGAAACCGCCACACCCGGAACTGATTCGTTCTCTCCCTCTTCCTGGAGAATTTGTTTTCAGCCATCAGTAATCGCAGTGCTAGAGGAGGAAGCTGGGAAATCATGAGTTAAAGGCCATCTTCAGCTACCTCTTGGATTCCAGGCTAACCTGTGCTACATGAGACTCTGTCTCCAAAACTAAAACCCTGGAGTCTTGCTTTGTTCCCCGGGCTTGCCCCTGAACTCCTGAATGCAAGGATTTCACAAATAGCTAGGGCTATAATTGTGTGCCAACAAGCTTGGCTGAAAAGCACTTGTATCAAGAATTCCCTTGCCCCATACCGTTTGGAGGATACCAGGATTCTGGTTTGTTGAAGAAGAAACAGACTCAGACCAAACCCCTTTGTCCTGTGCTAAGACGTCCTTTCTTTGAACAAGAGGCCACCTGGTCTCCTGTGCCTCCTTTGCTGTGTAGCATGCTAGGTTTTATCATGCAACCTTGTGTGTGCGTTTGTATTATTTGAAGACATCATGCTTGTGCATACACAAACCCTTATGCCACACAGCACACATGGAGGTCAGGGATTGATCTCAGGCCTTCAGGCTTGGCAGCCAGCCTCCTGCCGTGGTCCAGGTATCACCTCACAAACCACATTTCTCTCTTATGTTGGGGTCCATCCCAGGGACAGCTTATAAAGGTAAATACCATAAAAATTTATATATAGCTCAGGAAGGGCTGCTGAGTGGTTGATTCCGGTCAAAGCTTATTATGGGTAACTATACAAAAAAGTTCTACTAACGTCTATCATGATTGGTTTCCAAGGGCACAGAGCATAACAGAACATGTAATCTGTCTTGGCATTAGAACGTTTTCTAGTAACAGCAGAAACACACGAGAAAGTTCCCTTGTGATGACAGGCTAGCCAGGGAGCCTTCCCAGGTCCCAATACCTCCTTAGCTGCAAAAACATGTTGCAAGCTCTATTCCTGCCACCTTAAACTATCTCCAGTGCTAAGCTCCTGTCAAGTAAGTGGAGATTATATCAGACTCTCTGCCGTAGGAACATCCATTCCAAGTCCATGTGTCTGTGTGGGATGCTGGTGGGGAATGGAAAGCGGGGAGTTGGGCACACTAGTACTGACCTATATTCCCAACACTTGTATCTTGAGCTGGCAAGATGGCTCAGTGGGTGAGGGTGCTCTCCACAAGCCTGCTGCCTTGAGTTCAACCCCAGGGCCCATCTGAGGGAAGGAGAAGACTAACTCTAGCAGGTTGTACCCTGAGCCCCACACTTATGCTGTGGCGTGTTCTCACGCACTGCATTGTAGTGGAATTCCTGTAGAGTCACAGGCTCTAGGGTGAGCATCAGAGTGAATAGCTGCTTTCTGCATGGACTTAGACCTTGAAGAAATCCTGTGAGCCTGTTCAAGATCCAGTCCAGAGGCTGGATTCCCCTGCTCCCAGCTCCCAGCCAGGCCTCAAGTCATCCTTGATTGGCTGTCTTTCTTCCATGGACCCTTGGGACCAAGAACGACGACACTTAATAAAAATGTAATGGGCCGGGCAGTGGTGACACACACCTTTAATCCCAGCACTTGGGAGGCAGAGGCAGGCGGATTTCTGAGTTTGAGGCCAGCCTGGTTTACAGAGTGAGTTCCAGGGCTATATAGAAAAACCCTGTCTCGAAAAACCAAATAATAATAATAATAATAATGGAATCAGAAGAGGTCAGGCAACATCCAAGGACCATAAAAGGAGATTGGTTAACTAACTTACATTTGTTTTTTACTGTTGTTCTCTCTAAGGATACAATAAACAAAATGGTCAGTTTCAGTGCTGGGACGGCATAGGCAGAAAACCCGAGAGTTTTAACTCAGCTGGGAATGAGGAAATAGAGTGGGGTCGTGACTCAAGTAACAAACAAGAAAAACAGACTGAAGAGTTAGTTCCAGGCCTTCGTCCTTTTTTTTTTTTTTTTTTTTTTTTGGTTTTTCGAAACAGGGTTTCCCAGTATAGCCCTGCCTGTCCTGGAACTCACTTTGTAGACCAGGCTGGCCTCGAACTCCTGCCTCTACCTCCCAAGTACTGGCATTAAAGGTGTGCACCACCACGCTCGGTAGAACAAAGTCACTTTAAGGTTCTCTGTGGTACCTTACTGTGTTTTCTTGTGTTGCAGTAGTCACTCGAGGGCAGAATAGGACAGTCAGAGAAGGAAGGAGGTTGGGGACCAAGGAAAGAACCCCAGCTGCAAAGCCACCTTTTAGGAAGGTGACCCACCAGGGGCACACTACCTGGCTGAGGCAGGAGTGCCACCTCAGGATCAAGGCCAGCCTGGGTTACACGGCCCCATCCTGTTTGTAACGAAATAAAAAGGAAAACGGCCAGGTGGTTTTGAAAGGTACAAGATTAAAATACTGATAGGATTTCTCCTTGGAACCTAGTAGTTTGACTCCTGGCAAATTGCATGCGAAGACTTGAAGACTTGACAGTTAGAAGGCTGTGTAGTGGAGGGAGGAGCTGCACATACCTACCGTCAGCAGGGAGCCTCCGGAGGCCGCTTGCACTGCACAGTGAAAACCTATAATAAATAAGTAAGTGGTGTTGCTCCTTCTCTGGGGAGCAGAGTCCTGTGTAGCTTTGACTGGCCTCAAACTCGCTACGTAACGTGACCGAGGACGACTTCAAGCCACTGCTCCTCCTACCTCCATCTCCCCAGTGCTAGGATGACAGGCAAACATTGTCACGGCTGGCTTATTTCGTGTTACAAGTGGAGCCCAGTGCACGCTGGGCAAGCTGTCTTAGGGAGGTTTTGTTTGTTTGTTTGTTTGTTTGTTGCCGTGATAAGCACCGTGACAGAATGCAACTTAGGGAGGAAAGAGTTCGTTTTATCTTCCAGCTTGTGGTGCTACGCAGGAACTTAAAGCCTGAAGCAGAGGCCATGGGGGAGCGCTGCACGGAGGACGCTTGCAACCATGGCTCCCACAGCTGGCTCCCACAGTTGGTTTTTGACTGTCTCCTTTTGGAGACAGCGTCTGGGGACTGGCTATTTAGACCAGGCTGGCCTCTAACTCACAGAGATCAACTTTGGGGTTAAGGCATGAGCCGCCATGCTCAGTCCTTCAGTAGTCTTTGAAAAGCAAAACAAAGCAAGGGGTCCCTGTGTAGACCAGCCTGGCCTTGAACTCATAGTGATGACCCACATTCCTCTGCCTCCACAGTGTAGGAATCAGGGGTGTCTTTCATGCCTGACCCTTAAAACACGTTTTTAAAACTTTTGTGGGGCTGGAGAGATGGCTCAGCAGTTAAGAGCACTGATTGCTCTTCCAGAGGCCCTGAGTTCGATTCCCAGCAACCACATGGTGGCTCACAACCATCTGTAATGGGGTCCGACGCCCTTTTCTGGTGTGTCTGGTGTGTCCTCATATACATGAAATAAAGAAATAAATCTTTAAAATGAGTTATTTTGTGTGATTGATCAGTGGAGCTCAGAGAATAACTTTCAGGTATTGGTCCTCATCTTCCATCATTTGGGTTCGAGGGATCTAACTCACATATTAAGCTTGGCTGCGGGTGTGTTTATCCACAGAGCCATCTCTGTGGACCCTGTACCGTATCTGAGCATCATGTCACTGCTGAGGCTTTTCTCTTCACTGTGGCTCAATCTCACCTGCAGCCTGGCCCCATGCACTACCCCTAAGGCGGCAGAGTTGAGGCTTGAGGTTTTTGCTTCTATGCTGCCTCCCTTTCAAGCTCCTCTAGAGTCTGGGTGTGTATGTGTGGTGGGGGTGGAGGCACGGTTGTTAGCTTGGAAGAAGGGGAGGCAGGAGGTCCAGACTAGCCTCAGCTACATAGTGAGGCTGAGAATGGTCCAGGTTATACAGGAGACTCTATCTCAAAAACAGTGTAATTCTGCAGCATTTACTGGGAATTTGATGGCTCTCTCAGACCCTGTGGCGTTCCACCCACTTCTAGGTATTTGCCTTAAAGAAACACCGTTGCTGTTTTGCCCAGCTCCTGGCATATACTAGATGAATCCCTTGAAACAGATACATGCAGCTGGGAATAGTGCAACCTCAGCACAGGAAGAGTCGGGGACAGGCGGGTTAGTGCCAGTTTGAGGTCAGCCTAGGAACATAAATGAGCTCCAGGTTAGCCTGAGCTACAAAATGAGACTTGTCTCAAAACAACTAGCATAAACTGTCTCAGGCCAGTCTCACACCAATAACCCCAGCACTCAGGAAGCCAAGGCAGCCAGATGACAGCAAGTTCAAGGCCAGCCTGTGTAACAAGTGAAACCGAGAGAATGCCTGGCCTGGACAGTGGAGGTAGGCATTGCTCAAGGTTGCTCAGGACACTTAGAACAAGTTGATGTGTTTATAAAAAGGGGGGAGGGATATGTTCTATGGAGGTGTGGTGAGGTATGGGGGAAGACAGTGTCTCAGTGTGCCCATGTCAAGGCATCCCTTCCCCCAGAGGGACCAGCCACACAACGGTATAGTATAGAATAGAGTTTATTCGGGCCACAGGGAGGGGAGTTAAGAGGGTAGTAGAGGCAGAGAGAGACAGAGAGACAGACAGAGAGGGGAATAGAGGCTGGCCATGACCACATGGAGAGAGGGGGGAAGGGCAAGGGGACAGAGCTGGAGCAAGAAGGGAAGAGTAAGAGGTCAAGAGAGCAAGAGAGTGAGGAGGGGGCAAGCTGCCCCTTTTATATGGGTCAGGCCTACCTGGCTGTTGCCAGGTAACTGTGGGATGGAGTTTAGACAGAATGTTAACATTCTCCTGTTTTGGTTTAATTAAAAAAGAAAAAATTAAAAAGGGGAGGGATGGTAGTGCAGGAATAGGGTCATCGTGGTATCTGGCTGCTTCATGCTTCATGGGGTGACGTGTCTCTGGGGAACCTAGAAGGATGGGTATGGGGATGTTTGTCCAGTCTTAGGAGAGTCGGTTGCTTCCTTGCTGTCCAGAGTCTGTGGAGCCATCTGAGGACGGGTCAGAAGGAACAGGTCCAGAAGCGTCTGTGTCTGTGACAGGAGATGGAGCATCTGGAGGTTGCTTCTCTGGAACTTTCCTGGATTTAGTGAGCGCCTGGACTTGACAAGATGCTCAAACATATTATTATAGGTAGAGAATAAGATTAGGTAATGTTTGGGAGAAAATTTTTTCTTAGGATGTACATTTGAAACCCAGAGGAATCCCACTCTCTGAAATAGGTAAGGCGGATATACTTGTCTGGATGGAGCCTATTTGGTCCATGAGAGGTAGACCTGAGTATCTACCTGGGTTTTCTGTGGCTTATAAGTTTACAAGAGATAACATGAGTTAACAACATGAACAGCCTTTAATGAGCCTTTTGTGGAGCAAAAGGAACAAGAATTTATGATTAAAAAGTTGGATCATATATGTAGTGGAATGTTTCATTAGAGTTAAAACTTGAATACTATTAGGGCAGTATTGCAAGAAGAGGAAATAAAGCATTTAATTGATGGAAACTGAGTTTAGGTACCCCTAAGCAAGACTTCTACACCACGTCCCTGAACCCGAGAGGGGGTTGGGAGAGTGTAAGCAGCAGAACGGCCACAAGGCATCCTCAGGGTAAGATAGCCATTGCAGACATGCCTTTAGTATCAGCAACAAGCCTGCGTGGGACCGGCCTGTCAGGTCAGGCGTGGACGAAGAGGGCTCACAGAGCTCTGCCCTCCCTGCTGAGTTACTGGCAGAGATGGACTCTAGAAAGGGACAAGTCAGTGCCTTGAGTTGTACACCCAAGCGTGAGCCCAGCAGGCTGCAACGGCTACTTCCTCATCTGTGGTCGCACAGATGACCTGGGCAGGAAGGAGTGGAAGACGTTCAAGGCCAGCCTGAGCTATGTGAGACTATCTCAAAGTTGTTTGGTTTTAGAGATAATGTCTCTGAGTAGCCCTGGCTGTCCTGGAACTCCATCTTTAAACAAAAAACCGACTTCAAACTCAGATCTCCACCTGCTCGAAAAAAGTTTAAAATGTGTTTTTCATCTGTGTGTATGACTGCAGTACCCACACCCACAGAGGTGAGAAGAGGGTGCCAGACCCTGGGGACTAGAGTTACAGGTAGCTGTAAACCATTATGTGGGATGCTGGGAACTAAGCCCAGGTGGTTTTTTGGTTGTTTGTTTGGTTTTCTTTGAGACAGTTTCTCTGTGTCCTGGAACTCACTCTGTAGACCAGGCTGGCCTCGAACTCAGAAATCCACCTGGCTCTGCCTCCTGAGTGCTGGGACTAAAGGCGGGCACCACCACCGTCAGGCTCAGCTATTATTCTTAACTGCTGAGCTAACTTGCTAGCCTCCTCGTCTATGCTCAGTTAACTTGATTAGTGGAAATACACGTTTCTTCCTCAGTAAGTCACACAGCCAGGCCCTGGTGGCACACACCTTTAATCCCAGCACTCGGGAGGCAGAGGCAGGTGGATATAGAAGTTTGTGGCCAGCCTGGAACTCACTATATAACTCACCTTAGTCATGGCATCTTCACAGTAATAGGAACGCCATCAGGCAACAGAGCGAGATTCTAACTCAGTACAAACAGCAAACCCCTAACTCTGGAGCACCAGGATGGCTCAGTGGTCGAGTGCTGACGTGCAAGCCTGGCACATGAGTACCCAGAGCCCACACACACATTGAAGAGGACACACCTCCAAGCTGTCTCGACTTCCACATGTGAGTTGTGGCACCCAGTCACCTCCACTGGCATACTATAAAACTGACAGGAAACTTTACAGAGCTGGGGATTTGATCAGCTGGCAGTGTAGCACTGGTCCCATCCCCAGCATCCCAGAAGACAGGTGTGATAGCGCAGGCAGGCAGATCAAAGCCAGCCAGAGCTGTGACACCTTGGCTCAAACTCAATCCATTTAAGCACACTGTTCTGATCAGGGTCTGACCTTTGAGTTTCTGTTCCCTGTAAGAAAAACCTGAACTTGAATACATCTCCATGATTCAGGTCTGCCCAGTGAAAGGCAAATGAAACTTTCTAGAAGGTTTTTCCAGAAAGCCTCTTAAGACAGTCTTGGCTAATCTCCATCTGAAGATGGCCAGTGCTTCACACAGAAGCACGCCTGTGTGCACACACCTGAGAGGCCAGTGTGTGGAGAGGTGGAAATCTGGCACACGTCCATTACAAGATGCCAGCACAGAGGCCGACCTGCAACCTCACTCTTTTTCGAGACAGGGTTTCTCTGTGTAGCCCTGGCTGTCCTGGAACTCACTTTGTAGACCAGGCTGGCCTCGAACTCAGAAATCCGCCTGCCTCNTGTAGACCAGGCTGGCCTCGAACTCAGAAATCCGCCTGCCTCTGCCTCCCAAGTGCTGGGATTAAAGGCGTGCGCCACCATGCCCGGCTTTGCACCCTCACTCTTAAGACAGCCTACAGCCCTGCTGAAAGGCAGCAGCTGCTCCACAGAGGCAAAGAGACTTCCCTTTACACAGAAGTACAAATGATCTGTGTGGTGTTAGTTACAAATATAGGCAAGAGAACCAAGTTCTGAGCTAGCCTGGGCAACATCGAGAGGCCTTAAAAAATTACTGCTATATTTAGTCCAGTACAGTAGCCCTTAGAAGGCAGGAGGACTGCCACAACTTGTAGTCCAGCCTGAGCTACTCAGTGAACATTAACGGTCAAACATGGTTACACAATATATCAAAAAGGTATGTGCTGAGCCACGACCCAGGAGTCTCTTCTAGGTCTTAAGCCAACTGGAGTTCTGCACACAGGGCAGAGACAGGAGTTCTGAGGGCGGCTTAGACATGGTCTCTTCTTGCTCCATGAACCGGGTCTTATGTCACCACAAATGATCACAGGATGGCTGCTTTGTTACCAGACACACAATAAAAGGTCAACTCCAGAATAAAAAGGGCAAAGTGCCCATGGAGATTAGCCGAGACCATCCTAAGAGGCTTTCTGGAAAAACCTACAAGAAAGTTCCATTTGCCTTTCACTGGGCAGAACTGAAACACAAATATGTATCCCACTGAGGTGGATGTAGTGGCTGGTCCACAACACATAAAGCATGAGCCCCTCCCCCCTCTGTTGGCGGGAACGCTGCAGGAGAAACCAATCACTAGCTGGGTGCTTTACAGAAGCGCTTTATTTTGAAGAAATATTACAACATATAAAACTACATCAAGTCTCACTTGCCACCTGCACAGTGGCAGATCTGATAGAATACAGGATAAAAACAAAAAAAAAACAAAAAACAAAAACCAAAAAAACAAAAAAAAAGACAAAACACAAAACAAAAAAAACCTTAAAATTCAGAATGCACAAAGTACTACACAGCTTGGTCACAAAACAAATCATACAATCAGCTTAGTGTCAGCCATGGCCACAGACACTGAGCACAAGACTTCAAATGATGGGGCTCAAAGGGTTAAAAACATCAGTGCACATGGGGCTCCGGTGAGAGCTCTAGTCCTTGGTAGCAGCCTCCTCTTTTGCTTTAACTGCAGCTGAGGAGAAAGGAAAAGTCACTTGAGAACACCGCAGCAGACGCTCACGGCCGGTCTTGAATACATGCACACCGTGGAAACACTCAGGGCCGAGACAGAGCTCCCTCAAGTTTCTGCACCTAGGTGCTGGGGGCGGCCCTTGAGGCCGGTGCCTGCTGACATGGACTGACCATTCAGCAGAAGCTCACACGGCCTCAGAAGCCACTGTGCAATCCGCCCTGGCCCTACTCCTCTGACCTTGTGTGGACTTCGCACACACAGGCCCCGGGGACAAGAGCAGCCCAGGAGGAATGGGGCACGTACCTGACGCACTCTCCCGAGCGCTGGACAGCAGGCAGAGCTTAATCTCCAGGCCAATGGCTTTGGCCAGGGGTGGTGGCACAGCATTACCCACCTGTGGGAAGAAGGAGGTAACACCAGGTAGACACCAGGCTCACCAGTGGCCTGACCATGAACCTGGGCTTTGTGGCACAGTCCTTGTTGTGATGTCCACACACCCACAGGTCACTAACAGGGAGTTCTTAGATCCACCCGCTTGCCTCCCCAGTGCTAGGATTAAAGGCATGCACCACCACACCTGGCTAACAGTGAGCTTTTAAAAAGCTTTAGGAAAGTCTGGAAGCAAAATCTGGACACACCCAGAGCCAATGTGAGTCCCATTAGGAGCCAAGGGTCTGGAACATGGGAAGGGTCTACATGGAGCCCAGGTCAGGCCACTGTTTCTGGCACGGGCCTTTTCTCAATAGCAATTCCCAACCAGGAACAGCCAGTCTAGGACAGGCACATTTGGGCCACTGTGTTGCTGTTGCTGACCCATACTCTGTTACACAACCTGACTCGGAAGCTGTGGCCCCCACCCCGTGTGAGAGCTGAGGCCACTTGGTGACAAGCTCTGGTGATGAACTGACCTGCCGGTGTCTGTCCAGGATGTTGCCGAAGAACCGGTAGGTATCTGGAAAGCCCTGGGAACGGGCACATTCCCGAACGCTCACGACCCGGTGCTGCTCCGGGTGGAGCACCCGACCCTGCTTGCCCATGGGCTCAGGGTTGGTGACAGTGGTGCTGAAGAAGCCATCCCACTCCAGACGCCCATAGAGGCCAGCCCAGTGGTTGTGCCGGTTCCCAGTGTGCGGCAGGCACCAGGGGATGAGGGTGCTGAATTGTCTGGACTCAGGGTCGCAGGCCTTGCCTGTTGCAATGGAACACTGAGCTATGGACAAGGCTGGTGCCAGAGACTCTGAGGCACCTCATCTCTGCAGAGGGGCTTCCAAAGGGAGCTCTATGGGTGCTTGATCTGGGCCCCCCCTATACTGTTGTAACCTCACACCATGGCAGCCATTTAATTAGTAGCATCCAGTCATGGCCAGGCCTCTGGTTTAACAAGTAGATGTGTTGAATAGGGACTGCTACAAAACCCCAGGAAGCCACCCCACTGAACAGCCAGCCTCCACACAGGGCTGCCATAGAGAGACACATGTTTTTCAGGAAGACCGAGTGGAAGGGGGTCACTAAAACTTGGGGTCCCACCTTCTGCACAGGAACAGACTCCACGCAGGGCACCGGTGCTGCTGTAGCCATTTTTTATATCATGGAAGGTGTACTGTAGCTTATGGGCTATGACGCCATCTCTCAGCCGCACCTGAATGTTGGGCAGGTCACGCCAATCTGATCCTGGGAACAGCGGGATGTGCCGCATGCGGGCAGCCACCAGTGGGCTCATGTCCTAGAACACAGGGAATCCCAGCTAAAACCCAGCTCTGGAAGCACAAAGGGTACCTGGAGGCTCAGATCCTCAGGAGGAGACAACCACACAACCCTGGCTGAGAGACGGCCATGTAAGGATGGAGTCAAGGACACTTGGGCATGTCTGGAGGGACAGCGGAGATGAATACACAGGACAAGAAGGGGAAGCACACACAACATGAGGTCTGATGTACGAGAAGCCCACACAGAAACGCTATTAAGAGAGGGTGTGTTGTGGGGACATTGGATGTCAACCAGGGAGTGTTCAAAGATGACAGCATGTGGGCAGGAGATCAGAGATGTTGAACCTTGAGGCCCGTGAAAGTGCAAGCAAGCTCAGGAAAGAAGCTGGGCCAGGCAAGGCCGCAGGGAAGCTACCTTGCAGATGTGGTCCCTGAGGATCGGCTGATAGTGTGAGCCTCGCAGCTGCCTCTGGAACCAGGACTGTGGCTCTCCATTGTAGGCGATCTCAGAAGACGAGGCTCCGTTCTGGATCTCAGGGAGGTCAGACATGGTATCTCGCACGGTGATGGTTCGGAAGGGCCCCGAGCTCAGCCTGCAGCAGAGGTGTTCTATTAGATGTCAGGCAGGTGGCCTCTGCTGGAACTTAGGATGTGAGGGAGGGGCAGCTGTGGTATGGGCTCTACTCAAGCCCGCTGCCTGCACACAAGGCAGAACCTAAGGTGGAATGGTGCAAACCTGCACCAGGCTTGACCTTCCAGCCAGGGTCTGGTGTAGATTTCCTCAGCGAGCCAGGCATCATGACCTACTGCTGCTGTCTGGAACAGAGTGCTGGGCAGCATCCCAGCCGCTATGCCGCACATGGGGACGGAACACAGCTCCTACCTCGTAATGTTGCTAACAAACTTCTTGTCATCCACCACAACGCTCAGCTGGCAGGCACGGGGCGCAAACACATGCAGAGGTTCTGGGAACAGAGGCAGCTTCTCTCCTGGGGCTGCGGCCAAGATGATGGCCCTCCTTCGTGTCTGGGCCACACCGTACTGTCCAGCCTGCACCAGAGGAATTGAGATGGCATTAGGTAGAGCGTCTGCCTGGCTGGCCTCTTCTCGGAGAGCTGAACTGGAAAGCGGCAACACGTTATCTGCGACTCACCAAATGACAAGACAGCCTGCCCCAGTCAGCCAGGGCCACACCATTTGCAAACTCCCATTTTGGTTAAATGGAGACAAAACCCAACTACTAAAACCACTTGTTTGCGTAGGCTCCTGCCGATGCCAATTCTGTCAAGCTCAGTTAAGGCTGACCCCCAGGAATGCTAACCCATCACTATGTAACTCCTGCATCTGTAAGTGGATGACAAGACCTCTGGGTGACTAACAGGAAAGCTCCTATGCTGGGTTTTCTCTGGATAAACCCCGTTCTGTGGGCCACCTCTTGCCCTGTGTTTTACTGACCTTACATCTGCTCGGCTGCCAGCAATCCCAGTCCTCCCTCCCCGATAGTCATAGAAGACCACAGTGGCCGACCAGGCTTGGCCATGAGCACAGGGCAAGGGGTGGGGACACAGCACTCGTCCTGTCCCGTGGGGGCTCTTACGACTTTCAAGTTACTTCAGCATACATCTGAACAGTGAATTTTGCTGTCCGATGATAGAATCAAGGAGGTCTCATGTAGCCCAGGCTGGGCACAAACTTGCTATGTAGATAAATCAAGTCCTGATCCTACCTACATCCCCCTTTTATTTGTTGGGATGATTAGCGTGTGCAACCACGTCTGTGTGGTGGTAAGAATGGAACCCAGGCTTCCTGAAGGTTAAACAAGTGCTCTACCAACTGGGTCCCAGTTACCCCATTAACTTTGGGTGCCAGGGACAGGACCAAGGCAATGTGCTGCTAGTGAATGTACCACACTGAGCTGCTGGCCTTCAATCTGTGGATCCTACTCCAGCCTCCAGGACTAGAGAAGACAGGCCTGTGCCACCGCACCTCGTCACCCCATGCTTTTTACTGTCTTTTTCAAGACAGGGTTTCTCCGTGTAGCTCTGGTTGTCCTAGAACTCTCTATAGACCAGACAGCCTCAAACTCAGACTCGCCTACCTGCCTCCCTCGTGCTGGAATTAAAGGTGTGTGCCACCATACCTGGCTAGCCCTATGCTTTCTCTGTCTGAGCCAAGCCTCAGGGCTGGTCATGCAGTTGCCCCCAGCAGGCCAGGGACTGTCCCTCTGCCTGTGTGGTGCCCACCTGGAGCACACCGAAGGTGCACTGGTAGCCCATGCGGACCAGGCAGCGCAGTGTGAGCTTCAGCACCATGGAGCGTCTGTAGGACACGAAGTTCCTGACATTCTCCAGGAGGAAGAACCGAGGCCGGTAGTAGTCACAATAGCTGTAGGGCAGGAGGGACACAGTCATTGCAAACCCCTCCATGCCCAGGGAACCTCCCATAGGGAGGGGTGTTAGGGGTTGCTCCCACAAACCTGAGTCTAGGCTGGGAGTCAGCCCCACCCCCACCCCAGCAAACTGACAGAGGGCTGTGGTCCATGCTTACCTGAGGAAGGAGACCACTAGGGAGTTTTTGAACTTGGAGTAAGTTCGGGAGTTGAAGCGGTTCATGCCACTGAAGCCCTGGCAGGGTGGCCCACCACACAGCATCTCCACATCGCCCTTCTGAGGCAGCCTTTGGCCCAGTGAGTTGGTCACCTCACCAGCCATGACTAGCTTAAGAAGCACGTTGCAGTCCTCTGTGAACACTGTGCTGCCGGGGTTGTTCAGCCGAAATGCCTGGGCTGCCGGGTCCCACATCTCGATGGCCCACAGCGTCTCGGAGATGCCTGGCAGACACAAAGACAGACGGTGCCATTTTAAATCTGTTTTAATTCTATTTGCTCAAATGTGCATCATACCACTTGACAGCTTTCACATGCCTGAAAGCCTCCATAGAGACAGGCCAGAGCCGGCACCAGCCCCCCCACCTACCTGCTTGGTGGAATCCCTCCGATAACCCTCCACAGCCGGAAAAGACATCCAGGGTCCGAAGCTTGGGCAGTTTGATGGCTGCCTCAGGCTCTCTGGGCTCCGATACCTGATGCTTCCCCTTCCCTTTCCCTGCAGGAGGAAGTTAGCCATGAGAAGAGCCAGTAGAGTACTCTCCTCAGGCCAATCAGGAGACCTTTATCTCGCTACGACCTAGAGCAGTCTCTTGGGAGGCCTTTCTGACTCAGCCTCCAAGCACTGGCATCTATGATCCCAGAATCTGGCAGGTGGAGGCAGAAGTTTCTGGGCTTCAATGCTGCCTAGACGGCATGCACTTTATCTCACAGAACCACACTCAGGAGGACTGACAGACAGGACAAGGACACACCTTTCCCCTTCCCTTTCCCTTTGTTCCCAGGACTGCGAGCGTGGTTTGGTGGGTCTTCAAAGTTTTTGGTCTTTGAATTGTAGGCCTGCAGAGAGAAGCCACATTAGTACAGAAAAAAATGCATGGATCCCCTCACACTGTTGAAGAACTGACTGACAGTCTCTTAATCTCCGAGTTCAGCCACAGCCAATTAGCCACCAATGGAATTTGATCTCACCGTTGGAAACCGACAAAACCTACAGCCAGCAGCTAGCAGAGGTGCTGAGGCACAAGTATGAATTGGAGGCCAGTCCACGCTGTAGAGAAGCTGACTACATAGAACCCACATGGGACTAAAGTGTACTCCTCCAAGAAGGGGGACATTCTCAACACATAGCAAAACCCTAGGCATGGCTATTAGACGCCTACAAAAACAGTCTCAGATAAATTTTAATGCTGTTAAGACAATAAAATGTTGCATTCTACATTACTACTCTTAAAAAGCGAGTGTTGACTTTGCAGAGCACCTGCTGTCAGACCTGTGCGCACGGACATGCAGTGCACACGGATGTGCAGCTCAGCCCCAACACCTTACACATTAACAATCGGCCTGCTAGCCACCACCTCTCTTCTTGTCAATGCCCAACCCTGCCTCCTCAGCCCACTCGCTGGACATCACAGCCAGTTTATACCTCGTGGGGACTCAACCCAGGGCTTCACATGTGCTAGGCAAGAACTCTACAGATCAAGCCATATCCCCAGCTGCACTCTTTAAAAGCCAAAATCCCACACCCAAGACTCAATGGGGGGGTGGGGAGGGGAGCACAAGTCTTAATTCCGAATTGGAAGAGGTAGGAGAATTTCTGTCAGCTCAAGTTCAGCCTAATCTGCATATAAAATTCTAGGGCTATACAGTGAGACCCTATCTCAAAAACAAACAAACAGGTCTGGGGAGATGGAGTATTGGTTGCTTTTTTTTTTTTTTTTTTGGAGACAGGGTTTCTTTGTGTAGTCCTGGCTAAACTGGAACTCACTCTGTAGACCAGGCTGGCCTCGAACTCAGAAATCCACCTGCCTCTGCCTCCCAAGTGCTGGGATTAAAAGCGTGTGCCACCACTGCACAGCTCAGCTGCTCTTTCTAAGGACCCACATGGTAGCTCACAATTGTCTGTAACTCCAATTTCAGGATCTGATACCATCACACAGACATATATGTGGGCAAAATACCAATTAATTCTCATGAAAATAAAAAAAAATCACTACAAAAAAACAAAAAAATAAAATAAAATAAAACCTACACATGAATTAGCTGCTTCCTTAGCTTCTCTTATATTTCCTGTCCAAAGACAGACCCAGGATTAGCCTAGTGTCTGCTGAACAAAGGTCCTGTCTCTCAGTGAACCCTGCCCCAGCCGGGGCCACTTTTTTGGGCACCCTGCTCTTGAACATTTGCCCCTGAAGCTTGGCCCTACCTCGAGGAAGTAGAAGCGGTCGGGGCCGCCCTGTGAATAATCCTGGATGCTCTCAAGTAGGTCTTCCCCATACTCCACGGTACAGCGGCCTTGCACGTCGCTGAAGTTCACCACAGCTTCCTCGTCGCTCCAGTAAAGCATGTTGATGTCGGCATGGTGGGATGCCTGGGTGGACTTGTGTGTATTCTCAGGCCTGTGAGGAGGATGCCAGGTGAACACGACTTCACCACAGATTTATAACCCCAGGCCGAGCCCCCTCCTCTGAAACGCCTAGAACCAGCAATTGAGTGCCGAGTCCGAGAACAGGAATCTTATCAGTCTTGCACACCTCACACCACAGCTTCAGGGCCTTTTATTTGTCTTGCTCTGCTGCCCAGGCAGACCTCCAACTCAGTGATCCTCCTGCCGCAGCACCTCAACTACCAGGATCACAGACGTCAGCTACCATCCCAGTCACCCAGGTCACTTCAGGCAGCATTTAAAAAATATTTATTCATGTTTATTTAACGTGTATGGGTAATTTCCCTCTGTGTATGTATGGCTACAGGCGTGTACAATGCCCACGGAGGGCAGAGAATGGCATCAGGTCCTGTGGAATTTGGAGTTACAGAGGACCGTGGCCACCATCTATCTGTGTGTTAGAAAACCAGTATCAAATCCTAAGCACTGAGCCATCTCCCTGGTCTCCCTGTGGCAGCCTGTGCGAAGAGATCAGCTGTAGAATTTTCAGTATTTTGGTTTGAGGATGCTTAATCAAACTGTACCATAGAAAAGACCACATCCCAGTCCAGTCAGCTTGGTGGCCACCAACCCTTACTTGGCGCCCGTACCATAGCAAGAGGATTCCTGGGCACCATCAGGGACCGGTGTGCTCTCTGCCTGCATCCCGCCCATCAACGCTGGGTGCCCTGCTCTTCTGTGAACCATGCAGGTATCACAAAGACTCTAGGAGACTCAGGTGCAGTAGCAGGTGCTTGCTATCCTACCACTTGGGATGCTGAGACAGGATCTCAAGTTCCAGCTGTGCTGCCTGGTCCATCTGGTACAGTTTTCTTTCACAGAAGCCCCTCATCACTTCCAGCTACAGGATTTTTACAAGGGAGAGACAGTGAGGGCCGAGGCAGGAGGATCAATATGGTATTGAGGCAGGAGTGGACCACAGAGTACGTTTCAGGGGAGGCTGAACTGCAGAATGAAACCCAGTTCTGTTTTTGTTTCAAAGACAGGGTTTCTCTGTGTAGCTCTGGCTATCACCAAGGGCTGGAAAACAAACTCCAGAACCAGCAAGGAAGGTGCAGAGCAGGCCCAGGGAAGGCGATGCAAGAGCAGAGAAAGGGACTGTGGTTGGGGAAGGAGGACCCAGACAAATCAGGACGCGGTCATTGACACCAGGTCCTTGTCAGACATAGGTTCCCCACTGGTCTACAACTAGAATGCCTGAAAAGCTACAGCTCTGCAAAGACACTCGTGCCCTCAGGATAACAAGAAGGCACCACCACCAGCAGAGCCTTCTGGAAAGGCCTTGGGCAGGCAGAGCCTGCGCCCACCTGTAGAACTTGTTGAGCCTGATCTTGATGTCTGCCTCGTTGACCTTGCCTTTCTTCTTGCCACAATGGATCTCTTTTATCCGACCGATGCGATAGGGCTCTGGAGCATCCAGGTTGCTCCCCTTGATGTAGTCAGAATACTTGCGGTAGTGCTCAGGGTACAGGGTCTCGTTTACGGGATCCTTCTTTGGGCGTTTCACGGGGCTGGCCACTTTGATGCTGCAGAGAGAAGAGTGAAGGGGCTGGAGTGAGCCGAGTCCTCGTCACCATCAAGGAAAGATAACACAAATAAAACCTCACGCCACCCAATTACAGAGCTCAGGTGGTATGGATGCTTTCGCTTAGACACGACTTTCACTTCCTGGACTATGGAGAACGGCTGTAAGGCTGTAAACGTGATGGTGAAGGGTGGACCTGAGAAAGCCTGAATTTGGTCTAACGCATGACAAAGCTGGCTGCCCACTCTGGCTAGCAATCGCCTTGACTTTATCTGGGCCCTACAGTCTGCTCCAGTCCCAGAGGCCCCTCTGAGAACCTGAGTGTGACCTACATGCTGTGCCTCTACCTGGCCCAGGGCACCACAGGGGGCAACCTATAGAGGGCACCAGAGACAAGCTCTACTAGACTGGTAAACCGCCCAACACCAGCAGCACAGAGCACCCACCCAATGCCTCAGTTCCATGGGTCTAAACAACCAAGCTGAATTTGGGGATTAAGGTCCCACTGGGCACTAGGGAAATGGGTCCTCAAGTCTAGATCCTGAGGTATGGTTTGGTAAACACAAACTGCAATTCCAACTTTCTCTAATGCTGAGGACACAGTGGATGGAGAGTGAAGGTGATGATGCCCCAACATCCAACATGTGGAGTCTGAGGTATCCTGTTCACAGTAAAAGATCTCATTCGCCAGACCATGGGTAGAGCACTGAATTTTCAACAGGCTTGCAGGCTTGGAGTCCTGGCAGGCAAGACCCCATCAGCTTCAGGAAAAAGACTGCAGGGAGAAACCTGAGCCCGAGGCCTCCCAGCTGCTGAGAGGCAGCGCTGAGGTAGGAACAGACTGTCCAGCATTGTGGGTCTCACCCAGGCTCACGAGACTCACAGCTCGGATACGAAAAGGCTCCCAAGGCAGTGTGCTGAAGGTCCCCAGGGCTGCACTATCAGCAAGATACAGAGCATTTACAAGGCTAGGAATGTCCCTGGAGGTACGCCCTCAAGGGGGACAGTGGCAACAGAACCTCTTCTCCCCTTCACTTCCTAGCCAGATGACATGAGCTCTGTCATCCTCAATGATATCTGCCCAACCTTGTACTGGAACTTCCAAAATGAGCCAGAATATGGCTTCCATATTACAATTCAGCTACATCAGGTATTTTGTTATAGTAATAAAGCTAACAGCTCTGAAACTGAAATGCAGACATTAGGTTATTGGCTTCTCACTAGAAGCTGGAATGATGGTCTAACACTGGCTTAAGGGATCAGCTGGGGTATCACAAAGCCAGCTGACTGGTGTGGGACATGGGGCACTCACTTGAAAGTAAAGGCCTCGGGAGGAAGGTACACACTGTCACCCAGTCGATAGACGACACCATTCTTGGTGATGGAACTGCAGTAGACCCGGCCATCCACCTCCTCAACTTGTTCCAGGACCTTGGGCATTTCTTTTTGTCTCAGCTCAGCCAGCCGGATACAAGACAGGCAGAACCTGCAGAAGCCAAAGCAAGAGCAGAAGCTTGAGGATGCTGGCAGCAGCAGTCACTGAAATCCAACAACAGATCTGCAGGTGTCTGGAGAACTGTCCCCCTTTTTATGTCTGCACTTTGAAGACAGCTCTTGGGGACCACAGCTCAAAGACAGAAATCAACACTAGAAACAAACCCCAGGCTGTGAACAGCAGCAGTGTGTTCAGCCAGCATGTCCAAGGCCCAGGGCTACAACCCAGCACCACAAATGAGGATTTTTAAACAGGAGGCCACACCCTGCTCAAGGTAACCTCCACGTGGTCTGTCCATTTTAAACACTTCTATGATGTTAGGCCAGCAAAGAGCACAACTGGAAAGTAGACCTTTCCTGACACCGAAGAGCAGGGCGGTGCGGTTGGGCCACACTCACTTGTGCTTGTTGTCCTCGGTCGGCTGGGTCTTGGGTGGGGACTCAAACCTTGCGTACTCCTGGTTGTACCAGAGCTGGAAGAAGTAAGTCTTGCCATCCTCAGCCCCGGGCAGCGTGGTCTCAGGGTCCGTGCCTCCCTATGGAGACAGACATGTCAGCCCCGGCTCTAACAGTGGGACAGAGCATGGGGATGAGAGGGCACTCACCTCCATGGCCCAGTTGTCAGAAGGGGCTTTGTAGATGACCTTGACCTTGCTGTGGATGTAGGAGAGCTGCATGTTTTCGCACTCGCCCACCAGGAACAGCTCCAGGGGGTCGGAGGTGGCTCCGAGGACTGTGTCTGTCCCAGCGCAGAACCAGTGTGCGTGGAACATCATCTGCCCATTCTTGTCTTCCCACAGAGCTGTGACCCTGTAGTCAGAAGACGGTACGGGGAACAGACATCTCATGTAGCCAGCAGAACCTGGGGTCTGTTCTGACACAATTGGACTTTAGGCGTCTAAGAGAAAAAGGCAGGCACGCATACCTGGCTAGATATAGTGGTTTGGAGGAATCATCTGGAATGACGGAGACGCAGTCGCCCACCTCTAGCGTCTCCTCGTCGATGCTCACCTTCTGATAGTAAGTTCTATTCTCTTCAATCTAAAAGCAAGTGATGGAGCTCAGGTGACAGTCACATCCAAAGCTCTCACTAGATCTAACCTGAGTGGCGGCTCTCTCAGACTTCCCATGAAAACTACTTGGGACTAAGGGTGTGTGGGTCAACAGTGCAAAGTGTACTTAAGAGATACCAGGCTCTGGGCTTCATCCCTAGCAACCCTAAATAAACAAACAAACAAACAGACAAACCACCAACCACGACTTTTGATTTATTAAGTCATGGAGCACGGGAAGGCTCAGTGGATAAAAAAAGAAGCTCGCTTCCAAGGCAGACGACCAAAGGTTGATCTCTGGGACCAACATGGGAGATGGAGATTGGCGACTTACACAACCTGTCCTGACACAACCTGTCCTGCAGCATCCATGAGTAAATGTGATCAAATTAAGAAAAAAGCCAGGTGTCATGGCACACACCTCCAATTCCAGCACTCTGGAGGCAGAGGTAGGCCTACCTAGTCTGCACTGAGTTCCAGGCCAGTCAGAGCTACACAGTAAAAAACCTTGACTCAAAGAAAAGGCCTCTGGGATTGGTAGCACGTGCCTGTAAATCCTCACATTGGAAAGGCTAAAAAAAGGACCAGACTAAAAAGAAAACAACTCCACGGAGAAAAACACTCACTGCTCTTACAGGGAGCCTGGATTCGGTCTCTGGCACCCATAGTGGCTCATAACTAACCTTAACCGCAGGTCTAGATGGTTCCTTACCTTCTTCTAATCCCAGTCATCTACATATGATAAATCTAAAAAAACTAATGAAAATAGAAGTTCCAACTTATATAGTAAGAGCCTATCACCAAACCAAAACAAACAAAACACAAGGCTTTTGACCTTTCCTCAGTCTTGGAACATGCTGTGTAGAGCAGGGTAGCCCAGAACTCAAGCTATGCCTGCCTCTGCATCCCAAGGGCTGAGATTAAAGGCTGTGTGCCACCACCATCAGGCTCGATTTTTATAACAACGAAACAAACACAGTCTGACAGGGCAGCACATGGCTTATCACCTGAGAGGTAGCAATGGAGCACCACAGAGGGTACAAACGAATGGGCTGCCTGTGCTACAGACTCGGCTCAGGGTCCACCAGTGAGGAACGAGACACAGCTCGGGTACAGAGCTCTAGTCCAGCATGCCTGGGGCCTCGCATTCCACTCCCAGCATCAGGAGCGAGGGCGGGAAGGGGCGGCAGTCCCCCTCTCTCAGGCTGCACGGAGGCGCAGCAGCATTGAAGAGGGAGGGGCCTCACCTTCATAGGCTGCCCAAGCCAGGAGATGCGATCCTTATTCTGCTTCTTCTTCTTCCCTTGATTCAACTTTTTCGGTGACGGCATCTCAGACACATCATCATCAGCCTCTTCATCGTCGTCCGCCTCCTTCACGGCCAAGTTAGGACACCTGCAGAACACACGCTGCAGTCAACCCCAGCAAAGCGCACGCCAGTTCCACACCACGTCCCTGCAGCACTCCACAGCACCCCGGCTGCTCTGGTATCCGAGTAGAGCATAGCACAGCCTACCTCCTCTTGAGGCAAGCCTGCTTACTCCGTCCGGTGCCACCAAACTTCACCATATCTTTGCACGCCTTGCACTTCCCACACTCAGGCTGCTGACAGACCTGAAAAATAGCAAACGAGTTGGTCAATCAGCAATTCTTAACTAGGAACTTTGATTTTGTTTGGCTTTTTTGTTTTTGTTTTGGAGACAAGGTCTCTCTACAAAACTCTGGCTGTCATGGAATTCACTATGTAGACCAGGCTGGCCTCAACTCAGATACTCCTGCCTCTGCAGCTGAATGCTGGGATTAGAGGTGTGTGCCACCACACTCAGGCCCAGGAACTTTTAATTATAACTTTCAAAAATATGCATGTTCAGGGCCAGTGGGTAAAGGCACTTGGTGCCAAGCCTTATTATAACCCGAGTTCAAACCCAAGACCCATAGAAGACCTTCATATGCACACTGTGGCCCATTCAGACAGCTCTCTAATGAAAACTGTTAAGTGTGAAAACATACTGGCCTTGTGCTGCACAGTTTTTTGACCCTTCCCCTGAGCAATAGCACAGCAGCCACACATGGCCTTAACCTGTATTAGGTACCAGGTCATCCAGCTGTTCACGAGGGACATGTGCATCTGAGAATTGGAGGTGAACAGGGTGCTGACAGCACCTGAGAAGCTCACAAGCAGCTCTGTTGAGGTGTCACAGAGCTACCAGAGTCACCACCAGTCAGTTGGGACAGCCCCTAACTTATGAACCATGAGAACAAGTTAACCAAACAGGATCATCAAGTACTTGACTCCACTTAAAAAAACAACCACTACCGCAACCACACACACCACCGCAACCACACACACCACCGCAACCACACTCCACCAACACTACAAAAAAAAAAAAAAAAAAAAAAAAAAAAAAAAAAAAGAAAAAAGACACCTTAAAAACAAACATTAGATACGAGGACAGTGAGAAAAGTCAAGGCACAGCGAAGCCA
>NC_034599.1:16241669-16306062 GCF_900095145.1 Mus pahari
ACACACACCACCGCAACCACACACACCACCGCAACCCCACTCCACCAACACCACCACAAAAAAAAAAAAAAAAAAAAAAAAAAAAAAAAAAAAAAAAGACACCTTTAAAACAAACATCAGATACAAGGACAGTGAGAAAAGTCAAGGCACAGCGAAGCCACGGCATCCTCACGAGGGCTGCCAAGAGAAGAGGACAGACACGCTACTGTGGGGTGTGGAAACCAGCTCTACCCAGGGAAAGTCAAAACCGTAAATTGCAAAAGGTGACTTTCTCTGAAGAAAGTAAAACTCCAGCTGCCCCCCGGATGCTAAGAACAGCACACGCAGGAGTCTCCTCAGCCATTCAAAGCCACAGGATACCCAAGTCCCTGTACAGCCTGGGACAAGGCGAGCCCTGTAAGCTGCTGTCAGGCAGGGCACGCTGACATCACAGGTCTGGGCATGGCAGTGCATACCTAGATGCCCAGTGCACACGAGAAGTTTCAGGCCATCTTTGGACACAGAAGCACCTCAGTACACGTGTGCACGTGTGGGCTATGGTTTAGGATAAATTCATTCTCTAATTCTTCAAACATAGCAGCCCAGGCTGACCTCAAACTCACTGAGAAGGACCTTAAAATCCCGGTCCTCCTGCTTCCACTTCTCGGCCTGCGCCAGGATCACAGGCCTGTGCTTTACCACATCATCTGAAGTTTGTGTTTGCTTGTTTAATGTGAGGTAGGTTGATTCCAAGGCTATCTCTTGGAAAGGATTTACAATTCACAAGAGCCAGGCACGGTGGCACAGGTCTGTAAGCCCAGCTCTTGGAGGTCAAAGCAAGAAGCTTCTGCAGCCACAAATCTAAACCGAGAGAAATGTGCCTGGGGTTGGGGGCTGGAGGGGACAGCTTTGGCTCCTGGGGTCAGCGGTCTGCTCTCTCAGCACCCTCAGGAAATAGAGGCAGAGCTAGCATCATCTCCCAGGAAACCCAGGATCTGTAGCCAATAGCATCATCCAAACCAAAGGCCTTGGACACTGACTTCAACCCTCTCTGTCCATCAGGCCCTCAAGTCAGGCAGCCACCCCAAAGCATGGACCGATCTCCTTCATGTCTAAGGAAGGACAGCCAAGGATGGCCCGCTCACCTCACAGACACCACACCGGCGGCGCTTCATGGCATTCTCCTTGTCCTCCTTGTCATACTTCTCAATCTGCTCCGAGAAGAAAGTGTCAAAGATCTGATAGACCAGCTTGGTGGTGGTGGCTTTGGTGGGCGCTTTGTCCTTCTCCTTGGTAGAACCCATGACGCGCCTTGTTGCTCGCCTGAGGGAGATGGCCACCATTTCAGGAACCAGACACAGGAGACCGCCGCCTCTGGTCTCAAGCCTCCAATGTGATTCTTGCTACATCCTTACCTCTGTCCCAGGGAGACACCAGCCAAATGGATCAGGGCTCTCATACAGGGAGACAAGAAGATGGGGGTCTCATCATCGTCCTTGGCTTCGTCGTAACTCTCTACCTGGCTCACCACAAACTGGGCGTGGCGTAGGAGGGAGTCCTCTGTGAACCGGTTCACATTAATGGTAGAAGGAGGAACAGTGGTCTTTAGGGGAAGAAAAGAAGATCAGATATTTCGAATATTTTGCTTCCTTGTAATGCTGGGGGACAGGGGGGAGGGAGAGCCTAGTGCTTTACGCATGCTAGGCAGGCAATGTACCACTAAGCTGCAATGTACCTCAGCCCCTCACTGGGGAGTTCTAGGCAGGGGCTCTACAACTATGCCATGCCCGAAGGCCTGCTTCATTCATCTATATCAAAGCAAGATTGTGCAGATTCTTGTATGTGGATCCAAACCCAAAGGGAAGGCAAAGCTCTCACCTCAATCTTATTGATCAGGTCTTCATAGACAGCTTCAGGATTGTTTTGCAGGAACTCAACCACAATCTTGCTGATGTAAATTTTCTCCTGCATCAGCCCAAATATTGGCGCATACTCTTTGCTGGGCTCCATCAAAATGTATTCAGCAAATGCTGGGAAGAAAGCATGACTTGTTTTTTAAAGAATATGAACAAATGAGTAGTCCAGTTAGGCTGACTAGCATGTCCATCTCCAACATCTGTCATTTATGCAGACGGCTGCTTAGTTTAAGTAATGGGCTCTTGTCACGTTGCCTAGGCTAGCCCTGAATTCCTCAGCCTCCTGAGTAGCTAGAACAACAGGTATCAGCTTTGCCCAGCAGGTAATACATTTTAAAAAGCTGTTTCAAGGCCAATGAGAAGGCTCACCAGTAAGGGTGCTGGCTTGCAAGCTTGACAACCTGAGTTTGAGCCTAGGGACTGACATGGTAGAGGAAGAGAATCAACTACAAGTTACCCTATATGACCCCACATGCATGGTATGGTGCACAACATTCACAGGAAGCGTAGAGAAAGAAACTTAAGGCCATCTCAAAACCGATGACCTCCAGGCTGAACACAGGGCAAGTATGAATCTTCCGAGCTTCCAGAACAGTCTAAAACTTATCCTACAACCTAAAAAAACCAAAGCAAACAAAAAAACCCACAACCAAACCCCAACAGCCCGACTTCTCCATTAGCTGAGCCACTTGGGCCAAAAGAAAAGGGGACTTAGCTAAGTTTCTCCATTAGCTGAACCACTTGGGCCAGAAGAAAAGGGAACTTAGCTAAGCTTTGGACCCATTCGAATTGTAAGCACTTGACTGCCCTATGTGCGGAGGACCCGCTTCCAGGCCAGTTATGATCAACATTAGCCACCAGATCCCCCAGGCCCGAGGAAACCTCTGCCCGGATCCCCCAAGCCCGGGCAGGCAGGCGGTTCCTGGATGCTGTGCCCGGGCAGACACTCACCAGTGGAGAAGCCAATGAGCACCTTCTCGCCACCATCAAAGCCACTGAGCCACCACTGATTGATTGGCCCGAGGTTTTTGCCATTAATACCACCTGTAGAAAAGATGTCTTTCTATAAGAAACAAGACTTAAAAACACGGCGACTCACAACTCATATCCCCTCCAGAAGACCCAGCCAGCATGCTGCCTCCCCAAGGTCATTTTGCTCAGTTAATGGCAGAACTTCAAGCTCTTCCTTGAAGCAGTACCTCCCATGAGAGGGGTATCTTGCCTCCTAATGAGCTTGCTTCTTGAAAACAACCCTTGTTTGAACACTTCACGTACCTTCCATAGATGGATTTTCGTCATGAATTGCTTTGGCACAACCAGAAAAATAGAGTTCAACGTTCTTCTCAATAAGACCGGTGTCTACAGGACAGAGGTGCCCTCGACTGCAGTACACACTGAATAGGCAACAAACATCAATTTACCACCAAACCCAACACTGAGAGTCAACCTCACCCTTTACCCACCCCGACTCTCCATCCCTCTCCTGTACTGCAAGCATAAACAGCAAGGTCAGAGGGTTGCTCTGAAGCTGGAGCTGCCCTACATAGGTATCAGGAACCGAACTGGAGTTTACTCTCCAGACTGAAAAGAACACTGTAGTACAGGCCTGATCCTGCCCAAGGTTTGTTTCTACTAGTCACTCGGCCAACGCAGAGCCCCTATAGCTCCCAGCTTCTAGCAAAAGAGCTGCGTGCCCTCAGATCTTCACCCACCAGGGAGGTGGCCATATAACTCACTGAAGGAAGCCCGGCCTCAGCTCCGAGGGTACCACAGTGAGACCACTGCTGACTGCTATCACAGGGCAGGCTTCACGGGCCCCTCAGAGGTCTCCTGCCTACTACGGCCTAGCCTGCTAGATTACTGGCAGAGGGTATCCTTTATGGAAGTCAGTGCTCCAGCAGCAGGGAAGAGTTAACAGTGACCAGCCACCTGGTAGGGAGGACAGCCACAGGCACGTTCAAGGGATCTCAACACAAATGGCCCTAGGTGTTTCAGCCTAGGGTGGGTTCTCAACCCAATAATGATGCCTGCTGCAATGCCAACGGGTGTTCCTGAGGGGACCCTTCCGCTACATACAGCCCAGGACTTGTGTGTCCCAACCTGGTCATGACCTAGGCCTGCTTCTCCACCAGAGACTATGGCCTCTGCATTTACTGCCGCCCAGTCAGATCAGGCCCAGCCTGAGCCTTCAGGCAAACTTAAGCACAGCCTAGGACCTCGGCCCCTCTCTGTGCCCCACTGGCCTTCATAAGGCCTTTCTCCATGTCAAGCCTCCATTCTGACTGCACCTTTGCTTCTGCCATTTCTCTGCCCCTCAGGGTCTCACTACCCGGAGCTGTTAGGCAGAAGTTTACTAACCTGATCACAATCCCATACCGAGCATGAAAGTATAGAGCACACAGGAAGTGCTATTCTGACCCTTCCACACAAAGTCGAGTCAAACCACTAGCGCACTAAAGAGATCCTGTCTGAGTTACAGATGGCGGGCGTGCCTGTAAACCCTGGTACTTGAAAGGAGGTAGGGGGGCAGCCAAAAACTCAGAGCTAGCCTGGCCTGGATGGCTGGGTCCATAGCAGGTGGCGACCCAAGCCCTAGGAGTCTCACCTCTAGATGTGGATCCCAGGATACCTGTGAGATACACACATCATCTGAGCACTGATTGGTTTTCTGTGACGGAAGGCAAGGCTCTGAGTGCTATGTCTGTGGACTTGGCTCCCTGCACAGGCAGGTCCTTGTGTGAGCACAGGGATGAGCTTCAGAATGGCATAGACTAAAGACTTCGCTAATGGAGCCACACCAACCTCAGAGCGGCTAACAAACCTGGGAGGGAGAAAGAGATCCTCGCCTAGCGTGCAGAAGGCCCTAGGCTCCAGCACAGTGAAAAAGCATCGGAACAGGAACCCAGCCAGAGTCTGTAGCCAGGCACAGCGGTGCGCACCTTTAGTGCTAGTACTCAGGAGGCAGAGGCAGGCAGATCCAAGTTGAGTCTAGCCTGATCAGTTTCAAGAGTTCTAGCCAGGGCTGCATAGCGAGTCCCGATTTCAAAAAAAAAGAAAGAAAAATGAAGCTCTGTGTGGTGGCACACCTGGAATTCAACACTTGGGATGAAAGGGAGCTGAGAGACACTCCTTCCGGTGACATAGTTAAAGACTAAAGACCCAGGGTCTCAAAAGACAAAAAAGCAGGTCTGAAGGTGGTGGCACACACCTTTAACCCCAGTACCCAGGAGGCAGAGGCAGTCAGATCTCAGGGAGTTCAAAGCCAGCCTGGTCTACAGTGAGTTCTAGGACAGCCAGGGCTACACAGAGAAACCCTGTCTGGAAAAACAAAACAGAAAACAAGAACAAAAACCAGGGCTGTAAATGTGGCTCAGCTGGCAAAGTGCTTGCCTAGCGTAAGTGAGCGCTGGCTCCCCAGAACAGCACAAAAGCATCAGGAGGCCAAGGTCATCCACGACTGCTATCAAGCTGGAGGGCAGGCTGGGCTGTTTAAGTGAAACCCTGTCTCATGTGGCTGATGTCTACCCTCTTGGCTCTTTAAAGGGTGAGCATCTCCAGAAGTCCTGTTAGGATGAAGGACTGATTATACATGGATGCCCCGAATAGGAGCACCTACCAGTAGGACATTATCACAGGTGGCCAAGCTCGGTGATTACCTGAAGGAAGTGAACCGATGCATGGGAGAAGAATCATAGTTTTCAAACCAAGTCGAGGTGGAGTCGTAGATGGACAGTTTCTCACTGGTCAGCATCTGGGGTTCATCCACCTGAAGGACAGGGGACAGTGAGACGTGGGCCCCAGGTGGCAGGGGGTAAAAGGGAGAGAGCAGAAAGGGACTCACAGCGTCCTCAGGGTGCTGCTGGTACTTCAGATTAGGGTCGTCTAGGTGCTGGCCACACTCGGGGCACTTTGGCGGGTTGACCTGTGGGAAGGAACGGGCACGGCCTGAGGGCAGCCCCCACCATCAGTGAACTGCCGTATCCTCGCTGCCAGCCAAGCTCCCGTAGAGGCCCTTACCTTCGGGATCACACTTTTGCTTTGAGCGGCTTTTCTCTCTGATCTGGAAGGAAGCACAAGGTTGTTGGCCATTTAATCGCTTGAAATACACCAGCAGCAGCCTTGCACTCACTCTCTCTTCCTAAGCCACCCGGTGCACGTCGGTGACTGTCGGACGTGGAGGTCTAAGAGACCCTCTACCAACGTGCCCAGCAGAAGCAGAATATCCTGGTCTGCTCTCCCACCAGAAGCTAAGGCTGCTGTGGCAGCTCACTAACCCATCTCTCACCCCACTTTCTGGAATTGTCTAACACCATCACCTGCTCTGTACGGGAACGGTGAGTGACTCCGATTTTTTACGTGTCGTTTTTCGTCTCTTCTCCTCCTAAACAAAGGGAGCAAGCGGAATAGAAGGTCAGGACATCTCTTGGTTTGGACAGCACTTTAGGGTTAAGAACTTACTCAGAGTGGTGGCGCACGCCTTTAATCCCAGCACTCGGGAGGCAGAGGCAGGCGGATTTCTGAGTTCGAGGCCAGCCTGGTCTACAGAGTGAGTTCCAGGACAGTCAGGGCTACACAGAAAAACCCTGTCTCGAAATAAAACAAAAACAAAAAAAAAAACTTACTCAGGAAGAAAGGTGGTTAAGGTCAGGCAATAAGGCCCAAATTATGCCAACGTCCAAATCCCATGACAAGTCTGCCCCAACCCTACTTCTCAGAAGCCTAGAACCGTGAGTTAGAAGTCAGCCTGAGATACTTGGCGAGACCCTACTCCAATTATAAAAAAAGCCGGACAGTGGTGGCACACACCTTTGTCCCAGCACTTGGGAGACAGAGGCAGCAGCAGAGGATCCGAGTTTGAAGTCAGCCTGACTTAGAGAGCGAGTTTCAGGACCGAGAAACCCTGTCTCAAAATCAAACAGGAAAAGACCAAGCAAGCACCCCCAGCACGGACACATTAGGAGCCAGGGCACTTAGGGATGTAAGCAAGGCTTAACAAAGTCCGAAGAGAGGCCCTGGTCCAAAAGCTATACCTTTTTTGTTTTAGTTTTGGAAACAGTTTCTCTGGGCTGCTGTCTGTTCTAGAACTCTCTATAGACCACGCTGGCCTCGAACTCGGAGACTGGCCTACCTCTGCCTCCCGAATACTGGGATTAAAGGCGTGCACCACAACTGCCAGCTAAAATAAGCCATTTTTGCGGAAAGGAGGATATCAGAGCCCAGTCTCTCCTTATGCCATGCAAAGCTACGTGAGGACACAGCAACACGGGTGTGGTCTGGGAGCCAGAGCAGCCTCTCCAGTAGCTAACTGCGGGGCTCTCCTAGACAAGGACCTCTTAAAATCGTGAAGTTTACACGGTTCACTGGGGACGCCTGTCAGAGGCGCCTCCTGAGCAAGGCGACGGAGAATCAGTTCAATACGAACTGAAAAGAGAAGTCAGGTTGCTCCTTTGAGAGTCTCAAATTACGTAGACCATGCCGGCCTTAAGTCAAGAGACCTGCCCTCCTGTTGCCCTTTGGATGTGGGGCTGCAGCTGCTGTCGCTCGACTTTTCCCCTTTGCAATGCTGGGCGATGGAATCCAGAGCCTTGCACAGGCCGGATGACCAGAGTGGCCTCAGCAGCAATGACCTACGGAGGTCTGTTGACCCCCGACACCCATTATTTCAAGCAGCAGGAAATAAATATGGGCTCAAGCTTCAAACAGGGGCTCCACACAAAGACAGCGGTTTTAAATAAATTCCCACAAACAAGCAAAGGAGGGACTGGGTTTCTAGCCCTCTGCAGCTTCCAGTCAGTTTTAGGTAAAAGCAGTAAAGACATTAGGCGAGGCAGGTATGGTGGCTCATGTCACATCCCAGTGAGGGACTGAGGTAAACCTGGATTATGGAGAAAAGACCTTATTTCAAAGAACCAATAGCGAAGAACACCACCACTGAGTTAGAACTGATGCCGTGGCTCAGTAGCAGAGGACTTAGCTCTCATCCCCATACTCAAAGACAAATGATACAAGCGGCTGGACAGAAGGTGAAGCCCGCGGTGCCCGAGCTTGGGCTAAAACCTCAGCGCTTGCTCACCACCTCCAGAATCCCTAAAGAGGACCAATAGCAAGAAATACGCCCGAGAAGTGATAACTGAGCTGGAAAACTACAGGACATCATCCACAAATTACAGCCCACGCTGAGCAAACCTTCTACATGATTTGTACCAAATCTGAAACAAATACATCATAAGGCAGAACACGGCCGTTCTTTCAGAGGGCCCAAGGTGCAGGTCCCAGCACCCACAGCCAGGCCCAGGCGGTCTATCACTCTCTTCTGTGAGCACTGCACAAATGCGGTCGACAGACATGCACATCCAATCTTTTTTCTTTTTTTTTTTTTTTTTAAAGGGCCTGAGCACTTACCCTTTCATCCTCGTCTCTGTCCTCGGGAGTCTCTGGAGCTGCCTGCTCTGGCCCTGCTTCCTTAGGTCTCCGTTTGGCAGTTCTACAAACAAGTAACACACTAAATGTTAGCTCTGAAAACCAGCTCCGGCATGCCCACCTCTGAATGACGCTCACAGGCAGCTGAGGCAGCCTAAGGTGCCTTACAAGCGTAAGGACCGGCTTTGATCATCAGCATCCACATCCGGCACAAGAGGCACACGGCCGGAATCCCAGTGCTGGAGAGGGAGAGATGGAAGGATCCACAGGATTTACTGGCCAGCTAATACAAGCATATCCATGAGCTTCGGGTTCAGTGAGACCCTGTGTCAACTTTGTGACTATACACAAACACACACACAAGCAAGCACCGCCATACTTGCAGCCCTAACACTCAGAAGGCTAAAAGCAGGGTCACGAGCTCCAGGTTAGCCTGGGCAACACGCTGGGACTTCTTGGTGTTCTCAGTAGTAACAAAAGAGAAAGACAAAACAAAAACCAAGAGGCTGGGGAAATGGCTCAACAGCTGAGCACCTGCTGCTCTTCTAGAGAACCCAAGTTCATTTCCCAGCACCCATGACAAGTCAGCTCACACTATCCTGTGACTCCAGCTCCAAGAAATCCAACAACTGCTTGGGCCTGAGAGCACTTCATGCAGAATCTAGCCAATTCTAACATGTATATATAAATAAAAACATTCTTTAAATCCAGGGATCTGAAGAATGGCACGCATGTGGCCATAATGCCCATACACATAAACTTTTAAGGTCACAGTGTGCACACCTGTAATCTCAGCCCAGGGAAAGAAGAGACAGTGAGCGGATCAGAAACTCAAGGTCACCATGGGCTCCGCAAGACAGGTCAACACTTTCACCGCTAAACCAAAAGTCATAAAGACTGACGGCAGAATTCCTTCTGAAAGGTCTGCAGGTGGCCCAGCGGACCCTCGCAGGTGGCCCAGCTAGGGCCCCAGCTGCCCTGGTCTCCCTGTCTACTCAGACTCTCCCTAGCAGAGCCTTTAGGAGTTAACAGTTAGCAAGGTGCAAGCACTTTTGACACTTACAGATCTCTGGGCTGGCTTCTGGGCCTGGAACTTCTTTTATCCTGACAGCAAACAACAGAGAGAAAACAACGTTACTTCAGAGGCCAAGCAGGGTGAACGCAAGAAGAGCACAGGGTCAAATTCTTGGTTCTGAACACAAGACAGGTTCTCTCCTGAGCCAAATGGGAACAGAGGCTTCAAGATTGTACTTCCTATTTTTCACAGATCAACAGGCACTACAGAACTTTCTAGTCATGGTGGTCATGCTGTAACCTACCACTTGGGAAGATGAAGCCCGAGACCTTGCCTTAAAATACAAAGAAAAGCCGGGCAGTGGTGGCGCACGACTTTAATCCCAGCACTTGGGAGGCAGAGGCAGGCGGACTTCTGAGTTCGAGGCCAGCCTGGTCTACAGAGTGAGTTCCAGGACAGCCAGGACTACACAGAGAAACCCTGTCTTGAAAAACCTTAAAACAAACAAAACCAAAGACAAACCACAGCTGAGCATGATGACACCCACCTTTAGTTATCACTTGGGAGGGAGAGGCAGGTAGAGCTCTGAATTTAAAGCCAGCCAGGACTACACAGTGAGACGATGTCTCAAAACCAAACAGTGGACTCAGTGGATAGAGTGCCTGCCGAGCATGCGTGAGGTCTTGGGGGAGGTGGCACAGACCTGCGATCCCAGCACTGGGGATGGAGTGAGGGGCAGGAAAGCCAGGAGGGCAAGGGGATGCTTGGCTACATAGCTGTATTCCAAACAGCCAGTGTAGTGTTTCTGAGCTTGTAAATGAGGAGTCCCTTACTGATACCCATCTGGTACGAGTGAGTCTATGTATACCTTACTGATACCCATCTGGTATGTGTGGTCTATACATATCAACAAATTGAATATTACTCTCAATCCTTCCATCCCACCACAAGGCAGCTGTGAGGCATGGTGGGATAGGTGACAAGCTTTAGTCCGGGTACCAGATTGAGAACTTATCCCAAACCAAGAGCTAGCCAACAAGATGACTCAGCACCTGCAAACACACCCGACCATTGCAGGGATCCCAACGGTGGACAAGAACCAGGCCCCACAAGCTGTCCTCTTGATGTCCACACATAACCCCCACACAAATATGAAAATAAAACAGGATACAGACAAAAACTCCCTGCTTTCAGGCAAGCACCGGCAGTGATCCCGGCATCCAGGGAGGGAGGCACCTGAGGCGACTGGGAGACATTCTGTGGCATTCTCTTAGACAAGCAGTGGGAACACTCACAAGCCTGCTCGCCTGGGCTCAAACTCCACTCCAAGTCTCAATGGGGAGGAAACCAGGTAGATATTTCAGGCTTCTCCTGAGGTGGACACCTGAGACATGAGTCTGTGGCCTCACCCACTGCCCTGGAGACCCATAGACTGAGCACTGTACTCTGTTGCCCTAGAGACCCACAGAGCAAGAGCCCACAGACCGAGCACTGTATCTTGGCACCTAACTAAAGCAATCAGCCTTCCATGTTCCTGAAGATTCAACCGACCGTAGGTGCAAGAGGCTCAGAAACCTGTCCTCAGCTCACAGAGACTGTCATTTTGTACTCCCTAAACAGTACTGTGCCAGCAAAGCAAACAGCACAGACAGGGTGCTAGGTGACACACATGCACTAGAGGGGTTTACAGAGGACATGAGCACCCAGGCAAACACTGGGTTGTTCAATCTCCACATGTTTTACTGAGAGAATCCTTGCACCGACGTCTAGCTGTATGCTCTAGCTTTGCAGGAAGGACTTTGGTTGTTCTGAAAGTTTTTCCGCTCAGGCTGACCAGGATCCTCATGTTTAGGATCATGCTCCTGCCTCTACCCTCCCGGTGCTGAGATTACAGGTGTGTTCCATTCGCCAGGCCTGTTTAGGATTCGAGGATGCTCAGTTGAGTAAGCAGAGGGGAGGAAGATGGAGAGTCAAGAACTGAACTTGGGACTTAAAGGAGTAGGCAGGCTTGCTGAATTGACAGGCTTAGACGTGCAGTGACAACCAACCAACACCCAAAGGAGATCAGGCAAACCTGCCGAGTACTGAGGAACAGATGCGGTGCGCCCAGACGCCTGCCCGGCACCATCTATGCCAATCCAGTAGAGGACAGCACGGCCCACTTAGATAGATAAGGACTTTACCTTTTTGTCGTCATCATCCTCGTCCAAGTGCGTTCCTGGTCTTGCTTCTCCGTCTAGTTCCTCCTTTGATTTCTGCCTCGACGATCTGCCAAATAAAAAAGCAAAATAAATTAAAAAAAAAAAATCTCACACATGAACACTGGTCATCAAGGCTCCGGGCAACATCCAAGCAGTCAAGTGAGGGTTGAAATGTGTCCTCTCAGTTCGAGACCAGGTCACCCTTCCTACCAGTCACCTGCTTATCCTTTATGACTTTATCATTTGTGCAGAATTGGGGCTCAAGCCTACAGCATCATGAACTGATGGCAAGTACTCAACTGGGACCCACCAGACGTCTGAGTCCCATCCCCACAACCCATAATGGGAGGAGTGAAGGGAAACCTGAGAGCTCTCCTCTGACCTCTGCAGGCAAGATGGAGCATGGGTGTACACTCTCAGATAAACACACTGGTATGCTGCGCCCATGCACACCCCGAGTCTATCAACCACACCACTCAGCTCTTCAAATGAGCGATAATCGGAGACGCCAAAAGTTAAGACAAACCACCAGCAGGCCTTCGCGAGCAGGACTGTCTGCACCTGCCCTGTGAACACTGTCGAGATGAAATGAGCGATCAGCAAGCACAGAAGGCTGGCCTGCCTCCCTCCCACAGGAGCCTGACTGTCTTACTCTTCTGCACCCTACCTTCCACCCCGAGCATCTGTGATCAGACACACCAGGCTGTCCTCGGCACTCGGCACTTGGGCCTTCAATATTTGCAAGAGTCAAGTGAGTGGGTATTAACAGAAGCTTTAAAAACAAACAAAAACAAAAACAACAACAAAAAGCCCCCCAAACAACCACCATCACCACCATCTCAGGCTGGGGAATAGCTCAGAAAAGCACCGGAGTTCAGCCGGTCCAGCACCTACGTAAGCACTGGCTGGGCAGGCCTCCCCTGGCAATTCACCCATGACTCCAGTGCTTAGGAGGTGTGAGGCTAGCCCTAGAGTGACCTCGGGAGTCAATCGGGACTCCTGACTGAATGAACAGATGCATGCCATAAGAAACCACCTCTGTCAGGCTCTGGATTCGAGACACCCACATTAAGACACATGTCACGAGGATCGTCTCTATCTGGATGTGATAGGACAGGCCTGAAATTCTTATATTCCTGATCTCAAGGCAGAGGATCAAGTCTGAATTACATAGGAGATCCTTCTATTAAAAACCTCCAAATAAGCCAGGTGGTGGTGCACAGCATTATCTCAGCACTTGGGAGGCAGAGGCAGGCGGATTTCTGAGTTCGAGGCCAGCCTGGTCTACAGAGTGAGTTCCAGGACAGCCAGGACTACACAGAAAAACCCTGTCTCACAAACAAGAAATATATACAAACTAAATATATACAAACACCAGAATCAAAATTAGTATTGAAGGCCAGCACTAGTTGCTTGTGCCCTTCTACGGACATAAGGATGTGCTCACGTGGACAATTAAGTTAGTCCACTGTCAGCCAGAATCAGCTGCCAGGTGCAAGCTCAGTGGCGGCTAAGCTTTCACACTGTGAGCCAGCTCACTTAAACAGCCACTAGCAACGAGATAGACAGCAACGTGACTACTGAGGCAGGGTCCGAGTGAGGAGAAGGTCGCAGACTAGAATGATGTCAGCCTTTAGTAGGGTAGGTACCTTTTGTTGTTGAAGCAGGATGTCTCTAGTCCTGCCTGGCCTGAAAGCTGGTTGACTCAGAACTCAAGAGAAACACCTGTGTCCCGAGTGCTAGGATTAAAGGTGCGCACCACAATGCTCTTATTTCTTAATGATTTTTCTTCTCATTTCTTTTTGAAACAGTGGCTCACTCTAGCTCAGGCTGGCCTTGAACTCATGAGAACCTTCCTGCCTTAGCCTCCAACACAAGATGAGGTTCCAGATATGTTCCACCATGGCCAGCTTGGTTGGATTTTAAGTTATCTGTATGTATGAGTACAGACACACATTGAAGTCACAAGACAACCTTCATCATACGGGTTCCAGGGATAAGCTCAACTGTCAGACTTGTGAACAAGCACCCTTACCCAGTGAGCCACCTCACTGGGTGAGGTCCCTGGGTCTGTTCTTCAGCTATTCGTATTTTATGTATATGGGTGTTCTGCCAGCATGTTATGTTATCTGTATACATGTGCTGGAAGAGTGTCTGATCCCCTGGGATCTGGAGTTACAGGCAGTAGTTGGCTTCCACATGCCAGAAACAAAACCCATCACCTTTTAGAAAAGTAGCTAGTGTTCTCAACTGCTGAGCCATCTCTCCAGCCCACCTTGGTCCGAGTTTTCTCAGTGGAACTTCCCAGACTAGAAAATACACTAGTGCTCGGTCCCAGGCCCCCTGTTCACAGCAGCAACACCGCAAGCAAGCATCACTGTAGGGCACAGAGGTAATGACAGCTGCACTTACAGCTCTCTGGTGTGACCTCGAAGACTCCTGTCATCTTCCTAAGAGGAAATAAGAGTTAATAAAAAGTCAGTCTGGTCTACATATTAAGTTTGACATCAGCCACATATACATACATACTGAGACCCTGGCACAACCACTAAGAAAAAAGTCAATTGCCTAATTTGTCCTGAATTCCTGCTATGGAATTAATAGACCCTCAGTAACCCTACTAGATACTAGTTAGTAAGACTGGTAAGGTGAATTCTATCATCAGGACAACTGTTTTGGGTGGCTCTTCCTGGAGCCTGGACCACACTTGGTTTTATCTCACTCCGATTCTGGGGGAGCCACACCAGTCTCTAGGAGGTTGCCTTTCTCAACTCACACATAAGCCTGCATTAAAGTATCTTTATTAAATCCCAACTCTGCTTCCTTAAAAAACTTTAAAAAGCCCAGCAGTGGTGCCACAGACCTTTAATCCCAGCACTTAGGAGGCCAATCTAGTTCTGGGATAGCCAAGTTTTTTCCTACACAAAAGAAACCCTGTCTCAGGGGAAAATAAATAAGTAAATAATAAAACAACCGTCTTCTGGTGGAGTCAGCAGACAGCAGAGGCATCCTTATGAGACAAACCCTGGGAGCAGGGGAGGTGCTGCAGTTCACACACACAAAAGTAAAGATTTCTAAAGGGCTAGGGAAAGATCTTGGCAAGCCATACACATCTAATGACCCAAATTAGAATTCCCTGAACAGAAAAGGACCAGCGAGATGCTCTGTGGCTGAAAGTACTTGCTGTCTAGACTGATGACCCGAGTTTCCTGGGCTCCGTGATAAAAAAAGAACACCTAAAAGCTGTTTTTCACATCCACATGTATGAACCCTAACAGACACGATAAACGTGGTAATTTTTTTGGGTGCCTTTTGAGATAAGTCTCAAGTAGCCCAGGCTAATCTTGAACTTGCTATGTAGAAAAGGATGACCTCCAAGATGGCTCAGCAGCTAAGAGCACTGACTGATCTTCCGAAGGTCCTGAGTTCAAGTCCAAGCAACCACATGGTGGCTCACAACCACCTGTAATGAGATCTGATGCCCTCTTCAGGCATGTCTTAAGACAGCTACAGTGTACTTATGTATATAATAAATCTTTGGCCCGGAGCAAGCAGGGACTGAGCAAGTGGCATTGACCTGAGCGAGCGGGGCTGACCAGAGCGAGCAAGTCCTAAAAATTCCAATTCCCAAAAACCACATGAAGGCTCACAACCAGCTGCTCAGCTACAGTGTACTCATATACATAAAATAAACAAATCTTTAAAAAAAGAAAGACCCAGCAACCACATGGTGGCTCACAACCATCTGTAACAAGATCTGACGCCCTCTTCTGGAGTGTCTGAGGACAGCTACAGTGTACGTACATATAATAAATAAATAAATCTTTTTTTTTTTTTTTAAAAAGGGGGGGGTGGTGAGATGGCTCAGTGGGTAAGAGCACCTGACTGCTCTCCCAGAGGTTCGGAGTTCAAATCCCAGCAACCACATGATGGCTCATAACCATCTGTAACAAGATCTGACGCCCTCTTCTGGAGTGTTTGAAGACAACTACAGTGTACTTACATATAATAAATAAATAAATCTTCAANNNNAAAGAAAGAAAGAAAGAAAGAAAGAAAGAAAGAAAGAAAGAAAGAAAGAAAGAAAGAAAAAGGATGACCTCTATTTCCCAGGTATAGGACTAAGTGGCCTGGAAATTCTTTGTTGTTCCTGGAGATAAGACCCAAGGCTGCATATGCATGCCAGGCAAGTACTCCACCAATCAAAAAGTATCTGTGCAGCTCAGACCCTTCACCCTCATTTCCCCTCGGTGTGGCTTGAAGGAAAGAGCTGACCTCATCCCAGCCAAGGAGGCAACACTGGGTAGGGAGGGCTCTTTTCCGTGAGGATGCTACGGATGGAACTGGAGCTTCAAGCATGCTCTGCCAACCCTCTGCCACGGAGCCAGAGCCCAGCTCGGAAGGCAGTGCCATGGAGCCAGAGCCCAGCTCGGAAGGCAGTGCCACGGAGCCAGAGCCCAGCTCGGAAGGCAGTGCCACGGAGCCAGAGCCCAGCTCGGAAGGCAGCTGTGTGTGGGTGTTGCTACGGAACCTCTCAGCACCACCTTTATGCTCACATGGAGGCTCTCAAGTCAAGGCTTCCTAAGCCAGCTGTCACGCACCCCTCCTCTGCTCTCCCCACCTGAGATGTGCTGAAGGAAAGAAGCCGGGGTGGGGGGTGGGCTTTACCTGTTCACACGGCTCTTCCGGACCCAGTTGGGCTCCCGGTGTTACTCCTTCCAGTTTCTCCACAGCAACTCCAGCACCACTGTCAGGTGAAGTAGAATATTACATAGGCAGGACCCAAGCAGCTCGGACCCCAGAGCAGCTTCATGAACGCAACTTCCTACACCAACAGCAGTTGCCACCCCAGAACTTTAACAGCCAAATGTTCTCTTACCAACCCGGGCCTCATGACACCAGGAGACCTCATCTCCTTTTGTGATGAGGAAGGAATTGAAAGATTAATAATTTGGCCCAAGCCAGGCAGTGGTGGTGCATGCCTTTAATCCCAGCACTTGGGAGGCAGAGGCAGGCTGATTTCTGAGTTCAAGGCCAGCCTGGTCTACAGAGCAAGTTCCAGGACAGCCAGGGCTACACAGAGAAGCCCCGTCTCGAAACAAACAAACAAACAAACAAACAAAAAGAGCAAAACAAAACAAAAATAATAATTTGGCCCCAAATTCAGCACCATGAACAGGTTTATGTTACTACAGAACTCTTTCCAACTATTCAAAAGGAAATTCCTGTAAGTGAGACAAATCAGAGGAGACTACATGGATTCTTACCTCTCTGTGTCTGCAACTCTGCGCTTCTTATCCTGGACAGAGGAAGGAAGAAAAGACAATGTTGGTTTGAAAAGCAGACCAACAACAAACACAAGTTAAACAAGTGGGGAGAGGCAGGCGTGTGAGCCCACACCTGCAACTCGGTTTTCAAGCAGCTGAGGCAGGAGGACTACCGTAAGATCGTGCCCACCCCGAGTTACAGTTTCAGGGCAGCCTGGATTACACAGGGACATCCTGTCTCAAAGAGGGGCAGGGTGTGTGGAGAGATGGCTCAGTCATGAGAGTGCATGTTGCTCTTCTAGAGTGGCAGACTTCAGTTCCCAGTACCCATCTCACATGGCTCACAACTCCCTCTAACTCTGGCTCCAGGTACTAGGCATCCCTGGCTTCTTGGGCACCTGCACACATGTGCACAAACCCACACACAAAACCCAAAATACACATAGAAATCCCAACCAGCTGGTGATGGTGGTCCACACTTGCCATCCTAGTACTTGGGAGGTGAAGATGGGAAGAGTTCAAGCCCAGGCTCAACTACATGCCGAGTTCAAACCCAGCCTGGGCTACATAGTAGTGTCAATATATTTATATGTATCAAACACTGGGGCCCAGAATGAGTCAATGGTACAGTGCTTACCTAGGATGAATGAGGCCCTAGGTTTGATCCCAACATTGGAAAAAATAAACTTAAGTAGAACTGCCTCCTAATGCCGTCACAGCATCAGCTGTCCCAGCACTCAGCCTGCTGGGCTACCATTTTCAAACCCACCAGGGTCCACCACCATGTAACACACTCCATCAACAGGTTGCCCTTCCCCCTCCTCTAGCCACATACTCTGAAGGAGATAGACCACCTTGGCTCACTCTGCCAGCAAATAAATCAAAGTGTGCAGAGTCGACAGGGCTGGCCCACCTGGTCTCTTTCCTCTGCAACAGATTCATCCGAGTTTCTCTCTTCAGACTCTTCCTTGGGCTTCCGTTTAGTGGGGCTGTCACACAGTGAGGAGACTGTTAGTTCCGAGACCCCCCCCAGCTGTCCGGCGGTCTTCAATGACTTCCCTTCTCTCACAAAAGAACCTCTTAAAGATCCAGGTATCTTCCCTGCCAGGAGGGGCCGGCCCATCTACCCAGGACTGAAGGGCTTTAGTAATTCCTTGTATTGTTTGAGTGTATATGTACACGAGCTTTGGGAGACCAGGGGAGTTAGGCCCCCTAGAGCTGGGGTTACAGGCAGTTGTGAGCACAGTGCTCATACCCATGTATTTGTTTTTAAACAAAAAAAAGTTTAGATTTAACTTCCTATGCACGAGTGCTTTGCCTGTACGTGAGTGTGGCTATGCACCACATTGTATAGTGCCTGTGGAAGTCAGAGAATGTTGGGTCCCCTCGAACTGGAGGTACCAGTGGCTGTGAGGCACCATGGGTGCTGGGCCCTGAACCCAGGTCCTCTGCAAGAGGAGCAGGCGCTCTTAAGAACTGAGCCACCTGAGCCGGGTGTGGTGGCGCACACCTTTAATCCCAGCACTCGGGAGGCAGAGGCAGGCAGATTTCCGAGTTCGAGGCCAGCCTGTTCTACAGAGTACAGCCAGGGCTACACAGAGAAACCCTGTCTCGAAAAACCAAAAAAAAAAAAACCCCACCAAAAAAAAAAAAAAGAACTGAGCCACCTGGAACTGAGTGAAGCTGCCTTGTTTTTTGTTGTTTTGTTTGTTTTTGAGACAAGGTCTCTCTGTGTAGCCCTGGCTGTCCTGGAACTCTTGTAGACCAGGTTAACCTTGAACTCCAGAGATCCACCTGCCTCTGCCTTTTTTTTTTGTTTTGTTTTGTTTTTCGACACAGGGTTTCTCTGCTGCCTCTACCTCTTAAGTGCTGGGAGCAGAGGTATGCACCACCACTGCCCATCCCTTTATTTTTTGAGACAGTTGTCTCTCACTGATCCTGAACTCACTGGCTTGGCTACACTACCTAGCCAGCCAGGGCACAGGATCTGCCTGTGTCCACCCCATGCTAAGATTGCAAACAAGCGCTGGCATTCCTGGCTTTTAACATGTGTTGGGATCTGAACACAGGTTCTTGTGCTTGCAAATCGAGCAAACCCTTTGCCTACCAGGTCATTCAACTCCCTGTTTCCAGCTTTACAGTTTGTGGATGCTTTGTTTTGCATGTGTATCTATGAACTGTGTGCCTGGTACCTACACAGGTCAGAAGAGGACATCAGATCCCCGAGTTATAGGTGGTTGTGAACCACCATGTCGGTTCTGGAAATTAAAACCAGATCTTCTTTAAAAGAGCTACCCAGCTTCATACTTTGAGGCCGACTCAAAGAACAGTTATCTCTGTCAAAAATCTGTTCTCTTTGTAAGAAGCTATTGCTGTCTAGATCCACTTCTTTTGAGTCTTGCAAAGTGGCAGGAAAGGCTCTAATGTTTCAGAGAAACATTGTGTCCTGGAGAGCTGGCTCAGTGATGAAGGGCGCCCAGTGCTCTTGAAGACCTGAGTTCTACCTAGGCTATGGCTGGCTGGATGGGCGATCACATTGCACAAATGCATACACATGCCATATACACTATATGTATGCATATATCCACGTATGCATATATCCACGTATGCATATATCCACGTATGCATATATCCACGTATGCGTGCATATATGTATGCGTGCATGTATAAGAACAGATGTGTGCAGCTGGAGAGATGGCTTGGTGCTTAAGAGCTCCTCTGGCAGAGAACCTGGGCTCAGGACCCAGCACTAGTAACTCCAGTTCCAGGGGATCCAATACCCTGATTTCCACAGGCACTGTACAATGTGGTGCACACACATATGCAAGCAAAACACCCATACGCATGAAAGTAATTCTTTTTTAAAAAAACCCACAATATATGTTTTGCCTTAAGTTTATGCTGCTATGAAGTTGGCTGGTATAACTTTAAGGAGCAAGGCTCCACTACAAAAGTAGCTCATAAAGGCATGAAAGCAGCATATGTCTGATTTTTCTACTACCCGGTGACCAGTATGAGGGTTCTTTGTTTTGTTCAAGCTTCGTGTGTGTATAGGTGTTTCGCCTGCGTGTGTGTCTGTGCACCACATGCATGCAGTACCCAAGGAGGCTGGAAGAGGGCAGCAGATCGCCAGGACTAGAGTTACAGATGGTCGTTAACTACCATGTGCAGGGAGAGAATCAAACCTGGGTCCTCTAAAGTGCAGCCAGTGCTCTTAACTGCCGAGACATCTCTCTGACTCAGCATAAGGGTTCTTGGACTGTGTTCTATAGCTTTGTGTATGTATGGTTTAAGGTTTCTCACAAGGTGAAAAATGAACAAAAACCTACAAAATGAATGTCTATGCGAGGCCACCGTGTGGTTCAGTGGGGAATCCTCTGCCTAGAATCCCCCAGGGGGAGGGTAGAAGCATGGCCCAGTGGGAAAGCCCCTGCCTAAAACCCCTGATGAGGTGGTAGAGGCCCTAACATAAACCAGACCCTGGGTTCTAGCCTCAGTACTAAAACAAAGGCAAGAAATAAAACAAAACTTAGGAATTATGGAAGGCAGGGACATCCACTCAGACTCATTTTCTTCCCAAGGTTACTAGGCCCCACGAGCGCCAGCCAGCCACTCATTACTACTAACCCCTTCGTGAAGTGAGCCGTGATGGTGGTCTGCCTGGTGGTTCTCCTTGTAGCCACGGAACTAGATGAAGTTTCAACTGCTTAAAAACAAGAGAAAGTGACATGGCATACTTCAAGAACAAGTGACTGCAGGCGGCAGGCACTGCAAGAATGCACATTTCTTGGCTCTCAGCTGGACTATAAACTGCATAGCAGTTTACACAGGTCAGCAGGCAGCCCCTTAGAACTGCCATTGCTTAGTATCCAGCAATAGGAACATACAGCCCAGAATCCAAGAACGGTTTACAGTGACCACATACCATGTCTACACCATCATAAACCTCAAAACCCTAAACTGAAACCTCGCGTAGGGACCATCTGTGGGAGTCTAAGCGAGGCAGAAGTGCACAGAAACTAAGCCAGACGCCAGTACAGCTCCGTGACAGAGCACCTGTACACCCTTGCTCCACCTCCATCACCAGTGCTCCTCCCTCCCCTGAAAGAGATAGCCAGGGCTCTGCCTGGCAGATAGATGTGCCCTTCCCTAGCATACCCAGGTCCTGGGTTATACCACTAGTACTCCAGAGGCAGGGGCAGACAGACATGCAGCTGAGTGTCACCATGGGCTTAGTGTTCCCGAGGCCTTAGGCTTCCTTCTTAGCACCAGAAACAAACAACTAGAATACATGTGGTACATGCCATGGTTCAAGTGGCCTGTCTCTTCAAATGAACCACAGCCTCCAAAATGAAAACAAGCCAACTGAGACCTGTGACACAGCACAGGCCTGTCATAACCAGCACTTGGGGGGGGGGAGAGCAGGGGGGCAGGCTGAGCTATACTGACAGGTGCCTTCCTAAAAACAGCCAGAAAACCCAAAACAACCAAGAAACCACAGTCCCATGTCCTTACAAAGGGCGTCACTGTCCGACTTGCTTCTCCTGGGTCCCCGAGGCTTGGGCCTGGATCTTGGGGATTTGTTCGAGTCTGCCATTTTTGCTCTCCAGGTCGGCCGGCTCCCGTTGGCCGGACAACCGTTGGCTTTTGGAGTGAGAGAGAGTGTTCCGTTCTTCAAGGACAAATCCTTATTTAAGAGGGACTTGACTTTAGCCAGGTAGCCTTCCTACAACAGGAAAGGATAACTTAGTAGGACGACACCACAGTAGGACACGCAGCGGCCTCTGCCTCTGGTCACAGACCTGCAAGCAGGCAGCTTTCTGGAAACTGGGAAAAAGAACAGACTTACCTCAGACAATTCCTCTTTATGTAATTTGGTTTCCAAGTCACACAACTGGCTCTTTATTTCTGTTTGCAGGAATTCATGCAGTAAGTTTAATTTCTCCTTCACACACTCCTGTAGGAAGAACAGAGCTGAGGAACCCCAAACTTACAAGCTAGCAATTAACAAACTAATACAGAAAGAACTAAGATGCCTACCTGCCGCGAAAGGGCAGTCCTGGCTCTGCTAAAAACTAAATACAGGTCAGGCACGCATGGTGTAGGATGCCCGAGATCTCAACACTCAGGAAGCTTAGACAAAGAGGGTTGCTGTAAATTTAAAGCCAGTCTGAACTACCTACTAAGTTCCAGGTCAGCCCAAGCTATGGATCAAAACCCTACCTCAAAAAACAACGAAAACAAAACAAAACAAACAACAACAACAAAAAAAACCCAACCAACCCCAGAGGCCTCGGGCGACAGCTCGGACACTCGGACACGTGCTGTGTAAGCATGAAGCCGATGGTTCAGACGCCCAGGTCTAGCATAAAAGCTTGGCAGACAAAGTAGCCAGCCTACAATCTCAGCACTTGGGCAGACAGGATTCCCAGACCAAGCTGACGCTTTTGACTAGCTGAACCCATAGTCTCAGACTCAGTGGGTCTCTCTACCTTAGTAGATAAAGTGCACAGTGACCGATACCCAATGTCAACCCCTGGCCTCTACACCAACCCAACTGCATATAGGTTACTCACATACACACGAACACACGCAAAAGCACACAAAGTACAGACAAGTATGTGAAGGAAGAGCAGTTACCTTCTCTGTTAAGCCATCTCTTTCCAAGTCTTTGAGCCTGGTAAAGAAAATAAGCAACTTCATTTACCTCTGAGAATCAATCTAAAACAAAAAATTGGGGGTGGGGCGGGTGTGGCATGGCATTAGCCTCCTGCTGAGGCAGGAGGATCACTCAAGCCTGTAACTTTGCAGTCAACTTGGGTAACACAGTGAGAATTGTATCCTCAAAAAGAAAAGGGAAAGAAAAAGGGGAAAGAGGAATGAACATAATGTTTGAGTGTTGGGGCAATGCAGCACCCTCTTCTGCCCTGGCCCTGGTGTCTAGCATCAACTTTTTTGGGTGTTGTATAGAGGTGAGAATCACAGCTGGGCGCCGAGGTCTTCATCGCCTACTCCTCCTGCATCCACCTCCCAAGCGCTAATACTACAATCATGCCCCACCACACCTCAATTTCTAGTACGTTCTGCTACGCCTTCCCACGATGTCCTTAGTAACCTGAGCGAGTGCACACATCATTCTACCAGAAAGGGGTGAGGTCAGCCCAGGAGCTCTATGAGATAGCTCCTCACAGCGTCAGACTGGCACTCAGATTATGGCCTGGGTTACACAGGGAGACCGTCCCTCAAACAACAGGGCTGGAGATAGGGCTCAGCCAGCAGAGAGCTTGCGGAGCACGCATGAGGCACTGGGTTCCAGCCCTAGCTCTTCATAAATTGGGTACTATGGTACTTCCTATAATTCCAGGATTCCGCATGGGGGGGGGGTCAGTCATCCTTGGCTGTTCAGTGGGAGTTTGAGGCTGCTTGGGCTTTAGGAGACCCTGTCTCCAAGCAGAGGACATGGGGAGCTGTCAGTCGGGTCCTTTCCCTAACCTGGGTGACCTACAGCTGTTTTCCCTAACTGGGTCAGCTCCTAAAAGGCCTGCCACAGCATGCATGATGTCAGCATGAGTCATGGCTGCATTGTAGGACCCAGCCAGCTGATGGCTCCTCAAGGCCATGTATGGCTGGCAGCCCTCTCCTGCAGAACTGAATAAATGGGAAAGGAGGCTCAGGCCATCGGGCTTGCCCACAGCCACACACTGAGGAGCTGGAGGTGAACTGGAGAGCTGAGAACGCAGCTTAGGAGTAAGAGTTCCAGCAGCCCGGGATTCCACGCATAGCACTGCACAGGGAGGGACACTACTGTAGGCCAGGATCTCAAAGCTCAGCCTCCAGAACGTGTACCCAAGCACTGCATTCTACTGAAAAGAACTGGTCACGACTGCTGACAAGTCTCCTACCTCTCTGGTCAGGGGAGAAAGACTAGAAGGGAAAGACACAGAAGAGGCCACCTGTTACTCAGAGAGCCTGGGGGCAGTGGAGGGTGAACAGGTCTAACCAGCTAGGTGGGTGTCTGTCAGAGAGGGCACCACAGGGGCCTGGCCTGTGCATCTCTGCCCCATCTCGGCAGCTTCCAAGTCTGGCTTCTCAGGTTTCAGTAACTAGAGGGCAGATCTAGCTTTCCCTGCAGCTGCAGGACCAGGGTCACCATGGTTACTCTAATTACTGTTACTGGCAGATCCTGCCCACTCCTAGACAGGGGTGCCCACCGCATGCGTGCTAGACCCCTGAGAGGGGAAGTAGGCTACAGGTTGGGTGTGGAAGCAGACAGGGACCAGCCTGGCAGTCTGCCCCGGGTCTCTGCTTAGGAAAGATGCTCTACACCATGCAGCTGGACCGTAGCTAGCTACAGTAGAGCAGGGACTCAGAATGTTTGCCGGGGCGGGGATGCGTATTTTGGGTTCCATCCCCAGCAGCACCCAGCAACCCAGGTGTGGTATCGCACACCTCTCAGCCCAGCTCTTGGGAGGGGGGGGGGAAGAGAGTGCAAGGCCCGCCTAGACTACGTAATGAGCTTAAGGCTAGCCTGGCTCCACGTAAATAACTAAAAAGAAGGTGATTTTTTTTTTTTTAAGCTCAGGCTGGAGTGTGGCAGCGCACACTGCTTAACACACACAAGGCCCTGAGTTCTATCCCAGCACCCAGATGAAAAGGAAACTCTTCCAGGAGCTCAGGCCAGCCCGGCAACAGTCATCCCTACAGTAAGTAACCCTACAATTCTTAGCCAAAGGCAAGACTCAAAGAAAGGCAGCTGCAGAAGTGGACCTTTGTAGCCAGAGGCATAAACACAGCTGCTACAACAGCCCATGTGACTGTCTTGTCCCTTTTATGCCCCACCTGAGCTCAGATGAAATCAGAAACTATGTGTTGGGCAAGAGGCCCACTACTGAGTCACACTCCCAAACCCAGTTATGCGCCCTTAAAATGGTGGTGGGACCCAGCCACTGTGATCATCGCTCAGCAGTCTCTAGATCCCGAGGTTCCTCCATGACAGACTCAGTCAGGTGTGGTAGTACAGGCCTGGATCCTAGCTCTCAGAATGGGGAGCTCACGGGCTAGCCCGGGCTACAAAAAGCAAACAAAGTCCAGTTCTCCAGTGGAGAACTCGAAACTACTTCCAACAAGCTAGTCATCTAAGGCAGATAAACTATACATAAACCTTGAAAAGGTAGGCAAACATAGCCAGGCGCAGCAGCGCTGCACACTGGAATGCCAACACTCAAAAGAGGTAGAGGCAGGAGGATAGCAAGTTCCAGACCAGCCTGGATTGTATGGCTCCATCCTATCTCAAGATAATGTAGGGTTCTGGCAGGGGCCAGTGTTTAGGCAAAGGCACCTCCCACCAAGCCTGACCAAAGGGGGTGGACCAAAGGGGGTGGGAAGGACCTCCTACTGCAGCCCTGACCCTCCACATACATGCTGTACGCGCACACAGCAGACCCAATCTCAACACATCTAAGGACGACAACAGTTAAAACTTGAGCTCTTCAGCGGGGCCACAGTGGCACGTGCCTTTAACCCCAGCACTCAGGAGGCAGAGGCAGGCAGATCTGAGCTCACTCAAGGCCAGTCTGGTCTACAGAGGAAGTTCTAGGACAATCAGGGATACCCAGAGAAACCCTGTCTCAAGAGGAAAAACAACAAAACATAAAACACTTGAGCTCTTCCCTAGAGATGGAACAAGCCCTACAGCATGAAGGGGTGACCTAGGCAGAGGGAGCCTCCCCAGCAGAGCCCCAGGGTGGAAGCTGCTTCTAAGACACCCCGAAAACAGCCATAACAGTGTTGGACAGAAAAGGTTAAGTCCAGAGAGGGGCCAGCCACTGTGGGAGATGCTCAGTAGTCATCATGTTGCAAGGCCATCAAAAGAACCACATGAGAGGAAAGACAACATCGGAGCCATACTTTTAGGGAAAATTTGTCTGACAAACATGAGCTAGAGAGATTGCAAAGGTTAAGTTATTTCAACATCCTAAACCAGAAATGCTGGTCTGAAACACAACTTGGCAGCACAACAGGGCCTGTTCTAGAGCCCTGCCTTTTCTGTCTGCTGCTGGGATGGAAGTCAGGGCCTTGAATAGGCTAAAGGCACTCTCCCACCCAGCTGCACCCGGGGCCCCTGCCTCTGACTAGGCAGATGGGGTGAGGCCGGCTGATGAATCAGATATCTTGGGTAGCAAAATGATGTCGTCCCTTCTCACAAGATGCTGTTGCTCTAACCCCAGGACTCGTGACTCTAACTTATTTGGCAACAGCGACTCTGCAGATGTGACTAAGATTCCAGCATTTTCGAATGAAAGATGGGAAGCTTATCAGGGACAATCAGCATGGGCCTAATCACTTCGCTCCATCAGCACAGAGCCTTCTAGCTGCATTGCAAAAGGTACTAAAACATGGAGGAAGGGTCAGAGACAGGGACTTGGCCTAAGAGGCTGGCTCTAAAGTGGAGGTGGTGGCAACAAAGACCCAGGGGTAGGAGTCATCCTGTCACATGGTTTCAGAAGCTGGAGACTACTCGGTTTGGCCTTAGCCACACAGGGTGGGCGGCACACACCCGCAACCCAACACTCAAGAGGCCGAGGCAGGAACATCACGAGGCTCGGGTCATCCTCCGTTACATAACAAGTCTCAAGCCACGATGAAGAGGGATGGGAGATGACTCAGCAAGGGCCCAAGTGAGGATCCTGGGCCCACGTAAAAGCTGCAAACGGAGAAATCTATCCTAGGCTCGATAGCTAGCCAGCCTGACCAAAGAAGAGCGCTAGGTTCACCGACAAGATGTTTAAAAAAAAGATTATTTATGTATACAGCATGCATGTCTGCAGGCCAGAAGAGAGCACCAGATCTCATTAGAGATGGTTATAAGCCACCATGTGGTTGCTGGAAATTGAACTTGGGACCTCTGGAAGAGAAGGCAGTTCTCTTAACCGCTGAGCCATCTCTCCAGCACATGTGAGAAAGATCTCAAAAAAATAAAATGGAGATAATTTTGGAAGACAACCAACAGTGACCTCTGGCCTGGCAACACATGCACACGCACACACTAAATATACTAATAAATGTACTAAGTGGGGGGGGAGGGTGAGATGGTTCAGTCATTAAGAGTTTACTGTACAAGTCCTGAAACTTAAATTTGATCCCCAAAATCCACACAAAGATGAAAGTGTGTCAATGCCAACAATCTGACCTCTGACCTTCACACATACCACTGGTACCCCCCTCCCAGTGTAGTAACTACAATTTTTTAATAAAAAATAAGTTAGGATAGCCCTCAGATGTCTATATGCCTGTTGAGGAGCACAGCTGCACTCATACACAGGCATACCTATGCAGATGTAATAACACACCCGGCACAGACTCAAGGCTGCAGGAGGGAAGCCAAGTTCAAGATCACCCGGTCACCTGGAAGTATACAACTAGACCCTGCCTTGAAATTACAAAAAAGAAATGAGGGCCAAGCACGGTGGCACATGCCTTGTTCCCAGCACTTGGGAGGCAGAGGCAAGTAGCAGGTGAGCCGAGTTCAAGGCCAGCCTGGTCTACATTCTCAGCCAGGGCTGCGCATAGAAACCCTGCCATGAAAAACAAAAACAGCAAGAAACTAGAAGTCAGCTCCCCAGGAGGACACACTCCCTGCACGTTTCCAGAAGGGATCCAGCCCAGGAGCATCTCGGTTTCCTCTCTACCCATCCCACTCCTCAATTCCTGACCTACAGAACGATAGCAAGACAACAGTAGTGTCTGTCCCAGAGTGTGGCTCAGAGGCACAGCACCTACCTGGCATGTCTGAGAGCCCCAGCACCACAGCCACACGGAGAAGATAGACGGAAAGTCACCTCAACCTCCAAGAAAGATCTACAAGCTAACCCAGGCTTGGCAGCTCATGCCGGCAACCCCAGCAGCACGCAGAGGGCTGAGGCAGCAGGTCGGAGCGTTAAAAGCTAGCCTGGGCTACAAAGACCCAGTTTAAAAACAGAAGAGTGACTTGAGACCTGGCACACAAAACACCTAGGCAAACTGCAGAAAGAACAAGCCTAGATCGTTCTACAAGCAAGCTTGAAATAAAATCCAACAACCTACCACAAGCATACCTGAATATATTGTAGACGCTCCCTGCTCGCTGCTGAGATGGCCCAGGAGACCTAACCTACTACCGTGAGTTCAGCTGGCCTACAGAACCCCGAGGAGCAGTCAGTCCCAGCCCCATTTTTCAGATAGCACACTGAGTGGTAAAATAGCTGCCCTGAGTTCTAACCCCAGTAACCCCCCAGAATGGATGGGAGTCCTGGAGAGACGGCTTGGTGGCTATCAGCACGCATGGCTCTGCACCTGGGACAGGCAGCTTACAGCAGCCCTCTCCCCATGTAACTCCAGCTCCAAGGGATCCGCCCCCTTCCTGTGGTCTCTATGGGCACATGCATGCACATGACACACACACAGATTAAAAAGAAAAAAAAAAAAATGAGGGGCTGGCGAGATGGCTCAATGGGTAAGAGCACTGACTGCTCTTCCAAAGGTCCTGAGTTCAAATCCCAGCAACCACATGGTGGCTCACAACCACCCACAATGAGATCTGGTGCCCTCTTCTGGTGTGTCTGAAGACAGCTACAGTGTACTTACATATAATAAATAAATCTTTAAATAAATCTTTAAATAAATAAATGGACATGGACAGGGCACCAAGATTAAGATGACAACCACACAGCAGTAAGGGACAGCATAGGATCTGCAGCTGAGAGAGGTAACCCCCACCCGAGAGCTAACACACACACACACATACACACAGGCCTGGGATCAACTTTAGCACAGCAAAAATAAAGTTGAAGTCACAGAACTCGCCCCGCTTCCTAATGAGTTAAGCCAGGCTGTATTATCCTTCTGCGGAGTGATCCTAAATGCATAGAAGGGAGAGTGTCAGCAACTGCCTAGCACAGCTGAGGCTCCACAGAAACCAATGTGCCTGCGAGCACGGATGCCAGCGCCTCAAGTGGAGGCAGGAGGATGGGGAGTTCATGTCCTCTTAAGCTACACAGGAAACGTGAGGCCAGCCCTGGCTACCCAACTGTCTGAAAACCTCCATCAGAAAAGGACTGCGGGGGTCAGTGAAGTGACTGTCACACAAGCACAAGGACAGGAGTTTGGATCTCAAAACTCAGACAGGCATGGACCTTAGAAAGGTCCCCTGAGCTTGCTGGCCAGGCGACTAACTGAATGAGCAAATGGTCTCAAAGCAAAAGTTATCAGTCCCCTCCCTACTCAGAGGCACGTGTAGGAGGTAGGCTTGTTAGCTCCAGGGGGCCAGCCTAGTTTACATTATCAGATTCTAGAACAGCTGGGGTTCTATAGTGAAACCTTGTCTCAAACAAAACCCAAAAAGCAAGTGAGGTTGAAAGTGAAAATCCATTTCCAGGGATCCAATGCCCTCTTCTAGCCTCTGTGGGCACCAGACACACATGAGGTGCACAGATACACTCACAGCAAAGCACCTACACAAATAATCAACCCACCTCACTCCACCAGCCCCTCAGTGTAAGGTAGAAGGCAAGAAACCAATTCCAAAAAGTTCAAATGTAATTTAAAAAATAAATAAACTTTTTAAGCTGGCCATGATGGCACATGCCTCTAAGCCCAGGATATCTGAGTTCAAGGGCAACCTGGTCTACACAGAGTTCTAGGCTAGCTGAGGCTACATAGTAAGACCCTGTCTCAAAATGAAATTAAAAAAATGTTTAGAGTCAGATGAAATGGCTCCATAGACAAAGTGCCATGTCAGATGACCCGAGATCCATCTCCAGGACCCCTAAGAACTGACTCCAGAAAGATATTTTCTGACTCCATACATACACTGTACAGACACAAATAAATAAACGTAGTTAACCATGGCTTGGTGAGATGGGCACTTGTTACACATTCCTGACACCTCAGTTTGATCTCAAGTCCACACAAAGGTAGGAGAAAGTAATAAACACCACAAAGGCCTCTAACTGCCACGAAGATGTGTATGTCACTGCCACGAAGATGTGTATATGTCACTGTGGTACACACACACAGAAAATTAAAAAGCTGTCCCTTAACACCACCTTCGTGTATGTGTATATGCACATATATGTGTATGTATGTATATCACATACACCATTTATACACAGGTTTAACAAAAAATAAGTAAAGAGCAAGCCAGGCATGTAACACGCATTACCAAGAGGCACAAGAATGGCAAGATCAAGACCAGATGAACTACACAGAAACCGTGCCTTGAGAACAAGTTTTAATTTAAAAAAAAAAAACTGAAAGAAACTAGAAACCCTGGCTAACCAAGGAATCTCAACTATGGAAAGGACGCCCCTGCTCAGGAAAAGAATCCCTCACCGTGCAAGGTGTGGATGTCTGAAATGAGGCCTTCGTTGAATCCTAACCTGTAACCCTCCTGCTCCTGTCTCCCAAAGGCTGATGTTACAGGCCGTGGCTACCACGTCTCACTAAAAAGCATGATCTGATTTTTGAAAGACACAAGGTTTACTATATTTCAAAGAAACTGTCAGCCTGGGGCTGGCGAGATAATTCAGCAGACAAGAGGAATGCTACCAAGCCTGATGATCTGAGTCCCCATGCCCAGAATCTCGTGGAAAGGCCAGTTCCTGCAAGGGGACCTGACTGCCACACAAGCAGTAGCATATACCCACATACACACTAAATTAAAATCCAAATGTTGAAAATACTATTTTATATATCCAGAGGAACTACGAACACTTCTATCTAAACAAACTGCCATTTAAATACAGAAGAGCAGCATGGACGGAAGCTGCCACAAGGCCTAACTCAGCTCCTGGACTATGCTCCCCAATGCAGGTACCTCTCAAATCTCATACTATAGATATTTTGCTAGTAAGTTTTTCTAAATTAAGGAAAGCTAAGCCAGGCACAGTGTCACATTCCTGTAATCCCAGCACTTGCGTAGATACAGAAGATCAAAGTTAGCCTGGGTTAGACAGCCAGCTGGAGGCTAGCCTGCTTGGCCTACAGGAATCCCTTCCTGGAAAGGAAAACAAAGCACACACAGGTAGACAAACCAACCAGAGGACAGGAAGGACAAGACAGAAAGGCAGGTTACAGACTGTCTAACTTAAAAAAAAAAAAAAAAAAGAAAAAAAATACTTGTATGTATTTTTGGAGGTAAATTTTGAAAGAAATCTGTTGAGGTGTGTCACAAAGGCTTCGGATTTTTATGCCTATACAATCAAAAACAAGCATTCAAAAACCTAACCCAAACCATCATGATGGCACATGTCAGTAATCGCAGCACTGAGGAGACACAGGCAGGAAGACAGAGAATTCCATGCCAGTCTCCAAAACAAGTGAAAGGGCTGGAGGTGTAGCTCAGTGGTAGAACACATCCACAGAGCTTCAAGTCCAACCCTGGGGGCCAGCTGGGGTAGGGGTGTTCGACAAGGGGAATTCAGCCACTTCTCCCACTTTATCCCCCAAAGCTCAAACGGGAATCCGCCTGGCATCACCCCAGTAAACTAACCCCTGGGACAGGAAAAGCAGACTCATAATCAGGTTGGGGTATGTCCAGCACTAGCAGGGCACCTATGACTAATGCTCAATGACACGCGGGACAAGCTTTCAGGAATGAACTGACTGCCATGCCCTTCCAGTGTTCCCGCCAATCCTTGCACACAGCCGTCCCCATGGAGGCATGGAAGGTACTAGTGGAAGGCCCATTACCCAGGTCCCTCGTTTCCAGTGACACAACATTGGAAGCAGAAGAGCTTCCTTAATTGCTTGGTGGGGGAGGGGTTCATATGCACTGAAATGGGGGACTTTACCTGCCATCCCTCACTCCTCGAAATAAACACTGGACAATGTAAAAAGCTTCCTCGATGGCGCCAGGACAGAAAGAACTGGTTTACAGGGGCTAAAATAACAGGGCGGGGGCGAGACATCTCACTACCATTCATCTTTCCTTCTCCCTGATAAACACTTTGGATGAAGTTAAAGGTTTCCTCGATTGCTCTGGGGAATCTCGGGACACAGTTATGCCACTGCCAAAGTGGAGGGCCCATTCGGCAGCACCAGCTTTTTCCAGGCAGAGTCTCTTTGATAGCTCCAGGATCGCAGGAGCGCCTTCACGTTAGGATGAAAACAAAACAAAAACCCACGAGGCCCGGCCCGATGAGAGAGAAAAATGGCCCTAGGACTTGACAGCGGGGCTGGGAAGGAGGAACCAGGCCTCCGGGGGCCCGGCGGAGGGACCCTCGGGTGGGCGCGGCGGGATCTGCAGGGCACCGGAAGTGGAGGCTGGAGCGGGGTGGGGGCTTCTGGGTGTCCACAGGCCGGGAGAGGGGCACTTCCTGCACACCCAGGGGCCTGGCTGACCGGAGAGGGGAACCCCTGAGGGTGTCCCCAAGCTCGTTCTATTCCAGAGGTCTGATCCCCTTCCTCCCTCAAGCTCCCAGTCAATGGGCCTGCCAGCACCCCGGCCCCCACCCATTTTGGCGCCAACAGCTAGGGGCACGCGCGACAGGAAGCACAGCCCGCGCCAAACGCTGCCCCGCGCATGCGCGCCCTGGCTGTCAGCGGCCGCAGGGCCAGCCGGAGATACCCCAATAAATGCCTCGGCATCGGTCCCACCCCTCACCCCCACCCTGCGTGGCACCTACCGCCTGCGGACATGGTCGGGGAGCGAGCCTGCCGGGGAGGCAAGCGCAGGCACTCGGGCTGGAGCTGTTCGTGCTGGCATCTTGCAGGTTGCAGACGACAGGACAGCTCTGAACGAGACCCCGGCTTTTTCGCGCGCGCGGAAACCAATTGGGAGGGGGCGGCGCAAGCGGAAGCAGCGTGTACCACATAGGGCAAGAGAGTGGGGGAAGACCATGCTGTGCCCGGAGGGAGTGCGCATGCGCGCAGCCGAGGCACCCGCACCTCCTGGCTGTAGTGGGCTCGTCCGTGCGGAGACTGGCGCCACCCACCTCCCCCTTGCCTGAAGAGGTGGCTCGGCACTTGAGAGCAGGTAGTGCTGCCCTTGCCGAGGACAACCCTGCTTTGCTTGCCAGCACCCGCATCCAGCCACTCCAAGCCCCTGTAATTCCACTTCCAAGGGGTGGGGGGTCCTACGCCCTCTTCTGGCCTCTATGGGCATTGCACTCACATGCACAAACACAACTTTAAAAAAAAATCTTGTGAGTCTGGCAGAGGCTGCGGCATGCATGCGTTTGATTCCAGCACTCTGAAGGCAAAAGCGAGAGGATCTCTGGGTTGAGCCTGGTCTAAAAACAAAATCTTTTGAAAAAGGAAAAAAGCCAGGCGGTGGTGGCGCATGCCTTCAGTCCCTTGCACTGAGGAGGCAGAGGCAGGCAGATCTCAATTTGAGGCCAGCCAAGTCTATACAGCGAGTTCTAGGACAGCCAGAACTACACAGAGAAAGCACTCAAAAGTAGGCTTGTCTCACTGTTTCTAGCTTCCTCCCTGGAGAGTACTCACCCACATCCAGCCACTCCAAGTCCTGTAACTCCACTTCCAGGGGAAGGCCTCTGTGGGCACTGCTCTTAAATGCACCAACAATTTTTCGACCCAAGATAGGCTTGACTTTACTATCTATGCAGTATATAATATGGTTGATCTTGAAGTTCAGATCCTCCTGCTTCTCTCTGGTCTTGAGTGATAGATTTATGGGTATGCCCCACCCACCGTAACCACCATCTTCACCGTTAAGATGAAATGTGTGGTTCTGCAGTGTCTAACTATATGTCCATAATTGCACAACAGATTTCTGAAGCTTTCATCTTCGGAAGGAGAAACTGTAGGCATTGCTCTATCCCCCTTCCCTTCTGCTCATCTTTTGTTACCATTTTGGTAAGAAATGCATGAACCCTTTAACAAAAGGCCTCACGTCTAGCCCTATCTTCACCCCCTTGTTCTCTAAAACGACGGTGAGCACACCATCTGGACTCCTCAGTGGCTTCATCTGTCAATCAGAGCTAAAATCACCTCCTTAAAAAGGTAATTCAGATCCCAGCACTCGGGAGGCAGAAGCAGGTGGATTTCTGAGTTTGAGGCCAGCCTGGTCTACAGACCGAGTTCCAGGACAGCCAGGGCTACACAGAGAAACCCTGTCTCGAAAAACCAAAAAAAAAAAAAAGTAATTCAGAAGAGAATTGGGCCAATAGACCAATGAAGTAGTATAGTGGAAAGACCAGGAACCGCTTCTGCCATCTGTGCTGGATAAAGAAAAGCAGATCACAGAGAAATGATACTGTTCTATTTACCTTCCACATGGTATGGAAGGACTTAGAGTATACAGTTCGGGGGGGGGGGTATAGGGGACATTCAGGATAGCATTTGAAATGTAAATGAAGAAAATATCTAATAAAATAATTAAAATAAAAATATATACAGTTCAACAGCAGAGGCTTTGGGAGTCATCCCTAGCGCCAGAAAAATAAATGAAGAATGACCAAGGACCAGAAAGACAGCCTGAGCGAACTGAGCCGGAAGGTGTCTTCCACTGACCATGTGTGCACATTGACATCACATACCCACGCAGACATACACAAATGTGAAATCGTTAAAGAACTTTTCCCACAAAGTTAACTTTAAAAATCCTGAGACACTGGGGCTGGAGAGATGGTTCAGTGGTTAAGAGCACTGACTGCTCTTCCAGAGGTCCTGAGTTCAATTCCCAGCAACCATATGGTGAGATTCGGGACCTTGTCTAAAGGGGAGAGAACAAGAGAGAAGAAGAGAAGAAAGAAAAGGAAAAGGAAGGAAGGAAAAAGAAAGAAAAGGAAGGTATCAATCCTGTCTAAGCTACAACATGACAAACCTTAGGGACTGAGCTCAGTAACAATGACAACAAATTTATGATGCCACATCCACACATTTAACAGTGAAGATGGTAGATACGGTGGGGCATACCCATAGATCCAATACTCAAGACCAAGGCAGGAGGATCTGAACTTCAAGATCAACCATGGCTAGGCTACATATTAAGATCAGGGCTATCTTGGGCTATATGAGACGCCTGTCAGAAAAAAATTATGATAGCCAGTATGTGCTGGTATATGCCTGCTAGTGGTAGTAAAGAGAGTTAATTGAATCAGGATTTCAAGACCAGACTCCACAAGTCCATAGCCCATCTCAAAACATACTCTTTTAACATTCTCTTGTTTTATTTTGATTTTGTAAACCAGGGAGAGAACTCCATGAGTAAGAGCACTCATGGGACATGCATGAGGATCGGCGCTCAAATCCCAGCATCCACATAAAAAGCCAAGTCTAACCAAGCATACGTCTGTAAGCCCAGTACTGTGGAGGCAGAGACCGATCACTAAGGCTTGCTGGTCTCTAGCCTCTCACTCCAGTTTGAGTGAGATTGTGTCTCAAAGCAGTAAAAACAGCAGGTCACAGGCATCCCTAATATTTAGGACACTTGTCATCCTCCTCTAGCCTCCAGCAATATCCTAACACCAAGCACTCATGAAGAAGGGCTGGGCTGTAGCTCAGCCACAAAGCATGCGCCCTAGATGCAACCTCCAGTATTGCAGACAGGAGGAGTCCCAGAAAGAGAAAGAAATAGAAAAAACTCCAGAGGAGAGACACATATAAACAGATACAAAGGGAAATAGACCCAAAGAGAGCAAGTGGTGAGAGAGAGAGAGAGAGAGAGAGAGAGAGAGAGAGAGAGAGAGAGAGAGAGAGAGAGAGAGAGAGAATGAGAGATATGAGTCCAGGGACCAGGAATGTAGATTTCAGTGCCTCCTCAAGCACAATGGGCAGTTTCGATTGTAGGCTTTGACAAGATGCTCAGCCTATCATAGGCAGCAGGGACACCACTGGGGAAAGGAGGAAAGATAGAAGGGCAGAACAGGGTAACCAGTAATCTCAGAGGGAAGCTGTCAATCAGTCAGAACATAGCCCTGCCACCCATAAGCCACTTTGGAAAGAAGGGACGGGCACAGATGGGCAGAGTTCCTGTTCAGTTGCCTCAAGTCAAGGAGCAGGGTCCAGGGAGTGAGGCCCTGTGCATACTTGAGAGTGCTAACACTGAGCCTTGCCCACAGTCCCTCATCAGCCAGACTCCAAGCCAGCTTCCAGGGACAGTGGCTTTAGTAGCAACTCCTGCCTAGAGGATAATAAAAAGTGTGGAATCTGGGCTGGCAGGATGGCCTCATGGGTAAGGGGCTGCCAGCCCATCCTGATGTCCTGAGCTGCATGGCAGAAGAGGAGGGAGAGGACTGTGTCCAAGCTGTCCCGACTTCACACATGCACCACAGAACATGGTAGGAACCTTCCTACACCAGATTTAAATATATATATAATAAAAAGAATCAAATACGCACTTGTCCCACAGGCAGAACACTAGCTGGGCACACACACCCTCCACTGAGCACAGCTCCATTCACCACTTACCATTTCAAGCCTGTGTACCCCAGGGCTTCCGAAGTCAAATAGCTATAGAGAAATCATTATCCTGACTGTGTCCCAACTTTATTAATACAAAAACATGGTGAACCAATTACAGCTACCTGCTGAGTCAGCACACAGATCACAGGGGTTGCCTGATACTCAGATAAGGCACAACTCTAGTTATAAAAGTGTTTTTCTAAAATAAAGCTATTTTTCATTTCACAACCCTGTCATTACATTTTACAAAGGAAACTGGGGCCTAAACTGAATCAAGATGCAAAAAAGTAGGTTTACAGTCTACAGTTCATAGTCTACCCAACTTGACCAATTAATGTGATACTTGAAATATCATACAAAAGGCTACATGTGGTGGCTCAGTGATAAAAGCCTTTGTCTATTCTGGATTCTGTGTCCAACACACCAAAAAACACAACAGCATAAACTCCCAAACAAATGGTTTTTGGTTTTGTTTGTTTTTTTTGTTTTGTTTTGTTTTGGTTTTTTTTTTGTTTTTGTTTTTGTTTTTCAAGATAAGGTTTCTCTGTGTAGCCTTGGCTATCATGGAACTTTCCTCTGTAAACCAGCCTAGCTTTGAACTCAGAACTGCCTGCCGCTATCTCCAGAATGCTGGGATTAAAGGTGTTTGCCAGGACCACTTGGCTAACAAGTGTAATTTTTTTTTCTTGGTTCTTCGAGACAGGGTTTCTCTGTGTAGCCCTGGCTGTCCTGGAACTCACTTTTATAGACCAGGCTGGCCTCGAACTCAGAAATCCACCTGCCTCTGACTCCCAAGTGCTGGGATTAAAGGCGTGCGCCACCACACCTGGCAACAAGTGTAATTTTTAAGAGATACTTTCAAGCTGGGTATGATGGCATATATACCAAACCTTTCTCCAGGCTAATAACTTGTCCAAGTCAGGAATGCAGATATAGTCAAGTCCCTTGACGTATGCTAGACCTTCTTGAGAACCCCCATCCGAGCAAAGCCTGGCATCACAGGGACTGGCTCCAGCGCCTGCCTGGAGTCAGCTGGCAAACTGCCCCTCCAGGTGCCCTCCCTATCCCTAGGCCCTGGCTTCCCCCTCAGATGCCAGCCTGGCCTCATCCCCAGGGACAGAGGGAAAGCTGTGAGAAGGTTTACACGTCAGAACACCTGGCCTTCCCTCACCACGCCTGAGTGGCTTCTCAGAGCTCATGGTGGTCCCCTCAAGCTTCCACGGCAGCAACTGGCCTGATAAACTAGCTATAGCTTACAGTCGGAACTCCAAATTCAAGGATGGCCCTCCCTGTGTGGACAGTAAGGGATAAAGAGACCTTCACTCACAACGATGGTGAAAAGAAGTTGGCCAAGCTCAGTTATCAAAGACACAAATTAAAACCTCTTTATCGTTTCTCTCGTTTCTCTCTCTCTCTCTCTCTCTCTCTCTCTCTCTCTCTCTCTCTCTCACACACACACACACACACACACACACACACACAATTTATCTAGATATCTATCTATCACTACACTGTAGGTAACTGTCTTCCGACACACAAGAGGACATCAGATCTCATTAGGGATGGTTATAAGCCACCATGTGGTTGCTGGGATTTGAAATCAGGACCTCTGGAAGAGCAGTCAGTGCTCTTACCAACTGAGCCATCTCGCCAGTCCTGCTCTCACACACTCTTAACACATTAACACACCACGGGATAGGCCAAAATTTAAAAAGAAACAAAAATTTCAATGTTAGCAACATCAGAATACTTTCTTAGCACAAGAAGTAAACTGGTGCAGCTGGTGTAGTAAGCTGGCCCAGTGGGTAAGAGCACTTGTCACAAAAGCCTGACATCCTGTGTTTGAACTCTGGAACATAATTACAGGTTGAAGAGAATCAACTTCTGAAAGTTGTCCTGACTTCCTCAGGTGCCTGCCATGGCACACACAATATACACCTACAATTGGAAAGTGAGGACCAGTAGATGGTTCAGGAGGTAAAGGGGCTTGCTGCCAAGCCCAAGACCCGAGTTCAACCCCTGGGTCCCACAAAGTGGAAAGAGAGACCTGACTCCTTCCTGCTAGTGTCCTGTGACCAAGACACATCATGACATATATTTACCCACACACATGCACACACACTCACAAAAGAAAGTGTGATCAATTTTTTGGGGGGGGGGGTTGAGGCAGGGTTTCACTGTATAGCCCTGGCTGTCCTGGAACTCACTCTGTAGACCAGGCTGGCCTTGAACTCAGAAATCTGCCTGCCTCTGCCTCCCGAGTGCTGGGATTAAAGGCATGTGCCACCACACCCGGCTCCAATTTTTTTTCTTAATTGAAAATTTTAATAAACCACTTTGGAAGTTGGTTTGACAACATTTACTAACAAGCAGCATATTCCCACCCTAGGGCTCGGCAATTACATAGAATACTTGCATAGTAACTGAATGAAATATGCAAAAATGTTCGAAACAGTTTCCTTCCAATAACCCCAAACCCAAGCCAATTACTTCGCTCAATGGAATGTGGTATCTCAGGGTGGAGATAGTTCCTTCGGCAACACAGGGAAAACCTGGAGCTCACTATGTAAAATGTATATAGCCAAAGAGGACCTTAAACTACCCATCCTCCCGTCTCCACCACCCCAGTGCATTGAGGACTTACACACACCACCATGCCTGGTGGGTACCAATCTGGGATGGAGCCCCGAGTTTTGTATATGCTGGACAAGCACCCTACCTACTGAACACCAGCCCCATAGAACTTTTCACAAAGTGGGTGAACAGTAAGCCTTTACAATGTGTGAGGCCCAGAGGTAATGTTACAATTCAAATACCAACTGTGCCCACGAGGTCCCAAACCCCCAGACAACCAGGGAGCGCTATGTGCTAATAAAGTTTAGAAGCACACCGCCTCGTGTGCTGCTCCCAGGAGCAGAAGCGACTATCAGATGCTGGTTTCTTCTCCCAACTTAAAAATGGAATAATCATTCGGAAGTTAATTTACTGTCCCTATGGAGATAAGCTGAAAGGGGTGGGGGTGTGGCTCAGTGAGGAGAGCGTTGGCCTAGCATGCAGGGAGCCCTAGGGTCTACCCAGAACCACATAAGCCACAAGTGCAGAATCTCAGCACTGAAGGGGCTGTGGGAAACAGGAGAACCAGGAGGTGAAAGTTATCCTTGATTATACTGGGAGTTCTAGGCCAGCCTGGGCTACAAACCCAAGTCAACCAACCAAAGCTATAACCAAACCAAACCAACCCACAGATGGCCGCTTGGCAATCCCCTTGAAGGACTATGTTACAGTTACAGCTTCAGTCAGAAGTACAGACAGTACTGGGGACTTAGCTCTGTACCAGGAATCCCCAGTAGCAGAAATCAGAAAGACAAAGTTACAACCTTCGGTACACAGGGGAGAAGCTGGGGCACAGGGCACACCCCAGAACTGGGTTGCTCTACATCTCCAGCACTGACCCCAATGTCTTCTTACTCACTTCAAGTGAGACCCTCCTTCCTACTTGCACAGGGCTGTCCTGCCATCACCTGGGCCACGGCCATGCCCCTTCCCCCACTTCTAGCCCTGGAGAAGAGCAGCCATGATTGCTCGGGGAGTGGCCCACCTTTTGGAAGACACAAGCCGCAGCAGCGTCTGGGCGCAAGCAGCAAAGAGTGGCTTAGTCTGACAACAGCGGTGAGTAGATATAAGGGCTGGCCATCAAACAAGAGGATAAGGGCTGGCCATCAAACAAGAGGGCTTCCACCTGATGGTTCCTTTCTCCAGTGACCCTCAATCAACCCCAGCAGAGGAGACAAAAGCAGTCACCAATCATTGAGAGTACCTGGCACAGAGAGGGCCATGCTTTCCAATCAGGGTATTCGAGATGTTTCTAGAAGTTTCCTCCACTGTTTTCCTCCACTGTCCCAGTCTTAGATTGGGAACCCTGAGTCACAGGAACAAACGGAGATAGGATGGAAACTGGGGGTGTAGATCCTTTGAAGGAGGACTTGCGAAGGATACCCAAGGCACGTGTTCCCCCAAGCACTGATTAGTGGTGTGTCACCCCAACACTGAGGAGGTGGAGACAGGCAGGTACAATGGGAGGGCATTCTCCCTTACATAGTGAGCTTGAGGTCAGCCTGGGCTACATGAGAGCCTTGGCGTGGGGTGGGGGGTTGGGGGCTGATGAACTGGGGGCAGGGGACACAACGAGCCAAGCTAAATGTGGCAGTCCTCCTAGCACTTAGGAGGCTGAGCAGGAGGATTACAGGTTCAAGGCCAGCCAGCCTTAACAACACAGCAAGGGTGTTTTGGTTTTTTGTTTTTAAGGAGAAAACAGCTGTGCACTGTCAGGTGGCCTGCCCGACATTGCTCTGCCGTGAAAGGCTGGAGGCAATCTTACACCACACGTGGCTGCTGTCGATGAATCACAGGAGACAAACTTCCTGACCCTCCTGCTTCCATCTCCCGTGGGATGTCAGGGGTCCACGCCTCTCCGTTTATTTATTCAACTTTCTAAAAAGATTGATTTATTTTTATTCTATGTATATGAGGGTTTACCTGTCTGCATACACATGCCTTGTGCCCACAGGGGCCAGAAGGCAGCATCAGAGCCCCTAGAACCGAAGATACAAATGGTTGTGAGCCACCACGTGGGTGCTGGGAACCAAAGCTGGTTTGTCTATAAGAGCAGCAAGTGCTCTTAACCATCTCTCTGGCCCCCAAACTTTAAAAAGAGTGCATTTATTTCTCACATGTGAGAAGTGTGAGTCACATGTGCCATGGAGCACGTGGGAAGGTTAGAGAACAATTTGGGGAGCTGGTTATCTCCATCCACCATGAAGAACCAAACGTAAGTCCTCCTTGGTGGCTAGCTGTTTTACCACCCAGACTGCCACATGCTAGGTTTACTCAGTGCTGGGGATCGAAGCCAGCGCCTTGTACATTCAAGGCAAACTCTCTACCAACTGAGCCCTCTAACTGTCCTGCCTCCACCTGCCAAGACCTGGGCTTACAGGTATGTGACCGCATGTCCAGCTCTATTTCCCCTTCATAAGAAGTCCACATAGGGGGCTTTCAACTTTGATGCTTTAAAAAAAATTTTTTTTAATTGGGACCAGAGTGGTGACACACGCCTTTAATCCCAGCACTCCAGAGGCAGGCAGATCTCTGTGAGTTCAGGACCAGCCTGGTCTACACAGAGAGCTCAGGATAGCCAGGATTACACAGAGACCCTGTTTCACAGAACAAACAAACACTATTTTAACTAAGTTATCGATCGTGCCTGGGGACACGGGGATCAGAGGACACCCCACCACAGTCAATTCTTCCTTTCTAGCATGTGGGTTCTGAGAATGGAACAAGGCTATCCGCCTTGGTGGCAAGTGCCCCAACTATGACGTTGGTATTGTGGTTAAGCTTATTTTCCCCCCAGTGTTGGCTATCCTTTAGAGAAATAAAACAAAATGTTGACAAGTTATTTCATTTCTCATGTTTTGTTTTGTTGGTTTTTTTTTTTTTTCTCTTCTAAATAATGAGTGAGAATATGCCGAAGCTGGTGAGAATGGGCTGAGTCACACCGGAAGTTGCACCGTCAAGAGATCTCACCGCAGGACCCTTCATAATTATGAATCAGGAAATAGCAGCTCCGAAGGAGAGAAGGCAGACGAGCGACACACAGACACTGGCTCGGCTGAGAGCTCAGAAGAAATTGTTTTTTTCTGGTGTAGGGGATCACAAAGGATAACAACAGCACACATGACCAGTGAGTTCTAGGCCAGCCTGGGCTACAGATTAATAGTCCGTCTCCAGCACGAAATTTAAAAAGTTAACTAACTACAATTTAAAATTCAGTCTTTGCTTTGTGCTGACAGCACTTTAAGCATGGATGAATCGCGCTGCTCAGGACTAAAGAATGCTTGCCTGGATTATTTCATGTGTACGAGTGCTTTGCCAGCGTGGGTAGCATGTGCGTGCTTGGTGTTGTGGAGGTCAGAAGTTGCCAGATTCTATGGAACTGGAGTTACAAACGTTTGTGAAGCTCATGTAGGTGCTAGGAACCAAAAACTAGGTCCTCTGAAGCTCCCCCAGAGCTGTCACCCCATGCTAGCGATGGACCGTGCGGCCTTGGGTATGCTCGGCCAGAGCTGTGTCACGGAACCATACCCCAGCCCAAGGCCAATTACAGGTGCGCTGAAGACACTTTTGGAGACCATGGATTTTTTTTTTTTTTTTTTTTTAAAGATTTATTTATTAATTATATATTATTTATTATATATGTAAGTACACTGTAGCTATCTTCAGACACTCCAGAAGAGACCTTCAGATCTTGTTACGGATGGTTGTGAGCCACCATGTGGTTGCTGGGATTTGAACTCTGGACCTTCGGAAGAGCAGTCGGGTGCTCTTACCCACTGAGCCATCTCACCAGCCCGACCATGGATTTTTAAATTCAAAAGTGTTTGACATCCTCATTTGTTCACTGTGTGTGTACACAGGAACATGTGTCACAATACACACTGAAGTCAGAGAGCCTGCGGAGGTCGGTTCTCTTCTTCCACCCTGAGGCTCATGGGACTGATGCCGACCATCTTTACCTAAGGAGCCATCCTGCACCATGAAGTTTTATTCAGTAATTAATTTCTTAGTTTACTTATCTTGTTGTTTTTTTTTTTCCAAAACAGGGACCCTCTGTGTAGCCTTGGAGCACCTGGGTGGACCACGCTGGCCTTGAAGACCTGCCTGCCTCTGCCTCCTGAGTCCTGGGTTTATAGACATGAGCCACATGGGTGATTGGTACTGTGGAGCCCAGAAGAAGGTAGTGGATTTCTTGGGACTGGAGTAACTGGCAGTTGTGAGCTATCATATGGGTACTGGGAATCATACCCAGGTCCTCTGAAAGAGCCGCCTGTGCTCTTAATCACTGAGCCATCTCTCCAGCCTTTGTTTGTTTGTTTGTTTGTTTTTTAATTATTGGGAATGTCTGGTGAAATCCATGTCCCTAGGTCAACTCAGACCCCCTTGGTGTAAAACTCTCCTAGCAAGAGCTTAAGAATGTACATTTGTTTTGTTTTGAGACATGGTCTCATGTAGCTCAGGGTAGCCTTGAACTCATTGTGTAGCTGAGGCTGACCTTGACCTACTTATCCTCTTACCTCCAGTCCCTGAGTTCAGAGATGAGAGGTGTAGGCCAACATGGCTGTCTTTTACAGTGCTGGGATGGAGTGCAGGACTTTAGGTGTGCCAGCGAGCACTCTGCCAACTGAGCCAGCTGATCTAGACTCAGAACAACAAGTACCATGTTAACCCATTGAGCCGCCACCCAGCCCCGGCTGCTCATGTTCTAATGGAGAGACAGGTGATGAGCAAAGGAGCCATGATGAAGATGTAGTCAGGGCGTGCTTCTCAGAGGAGGGGGCACTTAACCAGGGCCTAAATAGAGAAAACGTGGGTATTTGGGGAAAAAAATTAGTTTGAGGTCAGTATGTTAAACTCACTGTGTGTGTGTATGTGTGTGTGTGTGTGTGTGTGTGTGTGTGTGTGTAGCTAGTATGTGCAAAAGCCCTAGGCTTGATTCCAAGCACTAGATAGAGACCGTTGGTGAAGATTCTCGCTGGAGGCTGGAGGCAAGAGGCCCAACCAACACACAAAGGCAGCCAATGGAAGGAAACACAGCAAGTCACAGGCCTATGCCACCTGAAGGCTGCGTGCATCTTACGTTAGCTGTGAATGTGGACCAACACAAAATCAGAGACAACTCAGGGGTTAAGAGAACCTACTGCTATCACCAAGGACATGGGTTCGGTTCCCAGCACCCATACCAGGCAGCTCACAACCACCTCCAGCTGCCGTTCCCACCAGATTCCGTTCCTCTGACTTCCTGGGCACCTACCCTCACATGCACACACGTACACGCGTGCACACACACTTAAAACTTTAAAAAGAATAATTCTCAAAAAAAAAATCAAACAATTAAAACAGATTTTATTTTGGGTTTTTGTTTGTTTGTTTGTTTATGTGCGTGTTTTAATTTGTTGGCTTGACGCTAGTGCATGGACTCTGTCAACTGCCTATTGCAGTATCCAAAGGTTAGAGACGTCTGCGAGAGGACAGAGGCCACAGGCCTTCACCCTACTGGAATTTCCCTTCTCTGGACAATTCAGAAATGACCACTGTTGGGTAACTTGAACCCTGTCTGGGACTAGGATTGTGTTGGAGGCCAGACTGGAAAGACCCCATGTGTGTGTGTCTACGATAGCTGAATTCACAGATGCAAGTGCTTGTGTAGAGGTGGAGTTCAGGTATCCTGCTCTTTCCCTCCCTCTATTTACTGAAGCAGGGTCTTTCTTGGTCTGCACGTGCTAGCTTGCCAACCCCCCCCCCCATCCCCACACAGAGGTTGCTTGCCTCTACTTCCCCAGTGCAGAGACTGCACCAGCTTTTACAATATCATGTGGTTCCTACAGATGCAACTCTGGTCCTCACACTTTCACAGCAGGAGTGGAGTGGGGGTTGGGGATGCTCAGCTGATGGAGCAGTGGCCTAGCATGCAGGGAGCCCTGAGTTCCATCCTTAGTAGAACATAAACCTAGCTTGGTGGTATAACTCCAGAACTTTGGAGGTGAAAGTGGGTGGAACCTAGAGGATCCTAAGTTCAAGGTCATCCCCAACTACTACATAGTGAATTTGAAGCCAACCTGAAATAGGTAAAACTCTGTGTGTATTGACATTCTAGGTTGAATCCCCAGTAACTGGGGAGGAGTGGGAAACATGAAAAGGGGCTGGAGAGATGGTTCCATGGTTAGGAGCACTTCCTGCTCTTCTGGAAGGCCTGTGTTCTGTTCCTAGCATGCACAACAGGCCAATTACAACCGCCTACAACCCCAGCACCATAGAATCCAATGCCCTTGGCCTGCTCAGGCACTACATGCACAGGCATACCAAAATCATACAGAGAGGGAGGGAGGGAGGGAGGGAGGGAGGGAGGGAGGGAGAGAGAGAGAGAGGTACACACACAAAATCTAAAGTAAAATAAAGATATCGATGGTGGTCCCTGAATTTGGGGAATAGTGACCCTGTAGGGGTGTCTGGGCTTGCTTGTCCCTCGAAGACCACCTCTCCAACTCTCTAACTCCAGCATCCATACTGTGCACAGACTTGGGATGGAGAAGAGTGGAAACTCACCTGCTAAGGTGTATCTTTGAAGGAAAACATGGTGGCCCTGGGCCTAATGAGTCACTGTGAGGAGCCAGACAGCCTCCCAGCAGGCCAGGGGAAAGGTCAAGGTTGGCCAGTTATTTCCCAGAAGCCACAGCATGCAATTCCAGCTCAGACAGAGCTAAGAGTGAGGAAGTGGGTGGGGGATGGCTGGGGGCCCTGGTAGGCCACGAATGGTCAGAAATGCCTGCCTTCAACACACACACACACACAAAACCACCAGCAGCAAGAGAAATTGAACTGTTTATTGGCCCAGATCTGGGTTTCCAGCACAAGGAGGACATCTGGGAAGCTATATGAGGGGAGACACACTCCCGACTGGCTCCTTGCCTCCCAAATCTCCCCTTCCTCAGCCTTTTCTTTCACATATTTCTTCAAGGCAGAGGTTTCTATGCATGGGAGAGATGAATCAGCAATTCCCAGGAGGCCTGATCATGGCCAGACCCCAACAGACACACACCCCCCATCTATCCCTCTAGCAGTCTTGACACGGATGTGCACATAAGAGGTCAGACAGCACCCACACTGGGATAGGAGGTCACAGGCCTCACACTGACACACAGACACATATAAATACAGTTCGTACCGTATGGGATTTTCTATTTCTCCACAGGATTTAGCAAAGTCCTTCAAGGGAAGATGCAGTAAGAGTACCCAGGAATGTCCTTGGCCACCCATGGCTATGTGAACTATGTCATTCATGGTAATTTTCAAGACAGGTGGTGGTGGTACACCCCTGTGATACAGATACTGGCACTCCAGATGTGGAGGCAGGAGGATCAGAAGTCCAAAGCCAGTCTTGGCTACACAGTGAGTTGGAGACCAGCCTGGGCTACATGAGACCCTGTCCCAATTTTAAAAAACAGCACAGACAAATTGCAAGCAGCCACATCCAGCTCAAGGCTGCCCTGCCTTAGGTACCCTGCCGTGGTACCTGGGATAGGATGAAGGGGTGATGAGCTGATGGGGAGAGAGGCTGGGTGTGGGGGGAGGAGTTCCAGGAATGACCAATACCTCCCCAAGAGTGAGAGCCCGAAGTCTCCTCGACAGCTGCCCCATACTGCCTCACCCTCTCTGCTCCCCAGTAAAGCAAGTGGGCAGTGAGATCTGAGAATAGACTGGGATGCCAGGACTCCTCCCTGCCCCCACAGTGGTTTCCTTTCCCCGAACATGAAAGGAAAGGGAAGAAGCAGCAGTTGATGAAATTGGGGAAGCTGTGGACTCAGGCCTCAGAGAGACAGGGAAGAAGCCTTGGGTCCGCTGGGGACAGTGTTTCCTCCAGTGGCCTAAGGTTGTTTATGGAAGGTGGCAGGAGCTGGGTGTGCTGGTACCCAGACCTCAGAACACAGACAGGTAGATAGACTGCTGTGAGTTCCAGGGCAGCCTGGTCTGCAGAGCAAGTTCTAGCCAGTCAGAGCTACATAGAGAGGCCCTAAAAGGGAGGCGGCAGGACGGGAAGGGGAGAGGGCTGGAAGATAGGACAGACAGACTGCTGACACCTTTTGTATCGAGTGGCAAATGTCTAGCCCTAAGCTCCAGCCTGTTGTCACCCTAGACCCTTAATGGTCCCCACAGTCACAGTACTACAATCTGATTCGTCAGTGCCTCCGTTGGCCACCTGACCTACGAGCTGTGGTCAGTTTCTCCAGACCTGCAGCATTGAGGGACATGATGAGGTCACCTGGTCTCTCCCCACAGAGCACTCTGTGGTTTGGTTAAATATCAGTTCACATTTTCCCTTCAGACCACTGTGTTACCCTCCAGAAACGTCGGTGATGTCGGCATATGCATGCCTCTCTCCAGGGAGCTGGAGCTGCGGAGGGGCAGAAGTCGGTGACCAGGGTTCCCACCTCTGCGTCCCGTCACTCCCTTCCCCCTCCGCCAGCACTGCAGGGGCCGCAGCACCTCCCTCCGAAGGTCCCGGCTACGCCACGTATAGATGACGGGATTGAGCAGCGAGTTAAGGGTGGCAAAGGCAAAAAAATAATGGGCTTTGTAGAGGACAGGGCAGGCCCGGACGGGACAGGTGGAGTCTAAGAGAAGGATGCTAAAAGCCGGCAGCCAGCAGATGATGAAAACACCCAGTACGATGGTGACTGTTTTGAGCAGGGCCAGCGTCTGAGGACCAGCAACGTCCGCGTGGCTGGAGCGGACTACAAAGTAGATTCGGACGTACAGTGCCACGATAGCCAGTAAGATGACGGAGAAGATGGTGACCACGCAGAGCACGTAGTGCTTAGCATAGAGGGGCAGCACAGTGGAGCAGGCCTCGAGTTGGTCCAGACAATTCCAGCCCAGGATGGGCAAGCCACCCAGAATCAGCGATATCAGCCAAGAGGCCCCGATGAGCATCAACATCCGGCAGCTTTTGTCACTGCCGTAGAGCTTGACCTTGGCAAGGGCCACTTGTCTCTCGATGGCAATGGCCAGGAGGCTGAAGACCGAGGCGGAGAGCGTGATGAAGGCGGAACCCTCTCGGGCAAACCACTGCACGGGAGTTAAGGACAGAGTGACAGGCCCCGAGAGTAAGGTGTTGGCCACGAAGGCCACGCCTGCCAGCAGGTCGGAGGCTGCCAGGTTGCCAAGGAACAGGTACATTGCTGAGTGGAACTTGCTGTTCCTGGCCACTGCGATTAGCACCAGAAGATTCTCCACCACAATGGCGCAGCACAAGATGATGATGAAGGCCGAGGCCACCTTGCGGGAGGTGGTCTCCTGCATGTCCAGCGTCTCCTTGGTGTAATTGTAGTGTTCCTGAACCTTCTCAGGATTGAGGTACTCTGAGTATAAGCCGCCCATGGTGGGGCTCAGTGGCCGGCTGGGGCCATGGGGCTGAGCACTGCAGGAGAGAGGGATAGAAAAAAGGGACAGCAGGTCACGGTTGTGGCTTTTGCAGGGACTCTGAACTGAGACTGCAGAGCTGCAGGGTCTAGCTCCAAGTTCTCAGTGAGTGACCCCAGGGAAGCTACATTCATCACTGTCCCCTCATGTGACAGGCAGAATACTTAGAGAAGTTACCTCAGTTTTTCAAGGTGACCAAGCTACCAAGTGATAGGGTAGGCAGCCAGTAAGCCCCAAGCAACAGTCACCTGTTTTCGTTGTTGTCTTTTGATGTTTTATTTGGTTTTAAGACAGAATCTCACTGTGTGGCTCCGGGTGGCCTGGAACTCACAGAACTCTACCTGCTGCAGCCTCCCAAGTGTTGGGATCAAAGGTGTGCTAAGCCATGTGAGGTCTACATAGTGAGATTCTGTCTCAGAAACAAAAAACAGAGTGCTAGGGCTGTAACTCACTTGGTAGAGAGCTTGCCTAACAGCATGAAATCCAAGGTTCCGACCTGAGTAGGGCACACATGAGAGACATGGTAGTTCATATCTGTAACCCCATCACTTGAGAGGCAGAAGCAGGATTGAGTTCATGGTCATCTCGGCTATATAATAAAGCAAGGTGGAGAAGACAGTCTGGACTACGTAAGCTGTGCTGAAGCTCAGTGGTGGGAATGCAGAGGCAGGCAGCAGGCAGGTCTCCCTCTGTGAGTGTGAGGCCAGCCCACCTCAGAAACAAACAAACAAACAAACAAAACAAAACAAAGCAAAACAAAAATCCAATACCAAATGGTTAGCCCTGAAATCATATTTGTACAAGAAACGTTGTATGAACTGAACAGGTTGTATTTATGTTTAGGAATATCTAGAGAGAAAGTAATGGAGACCATAAAGCTGAGAGAGAGAGAGAGAGAGAGAGAGAGCGAGAGAGAGAGAGAGAGAGAGCAGGGCATTGCAAGGGATGGATAGAGAAAGGAGTGGGAAGTGGGGAAATGATATTTTTTCTTTAAAGAAATACAAATTTATTTAAAAAAAAAAAAGTTACGAATAAGGCTGGAGAAATGGCTCAGCAGTTAAGAACACAGACTGCTCTTCCAGAGGTCCTGAGTTCAATTCCCAGCAACCACATGGTGGCTCATAACCATCTGTAATGGGATCTGATGCCCTATTCTGGTGTGTCTGAAGACAGCTAAAGTGCGCTCATATAAATAAAATAAATAAATGTTTCTTTAGAAAAAGAAACATTGGGCATAACTGGTTGGTGGTGGCGCATACCTTTAGTCCCAGCACTCGGGAGGATGAGACAGGTGGATCTCTGTGAGTTCGAGGCCAGCCTGGTCTCCAGAGTGACTTCCAGGACAGCCAGGCTACACAGAGAAACCTTGTCTCAAAAAACAAAAAAACAAACAAGTCAGGCATAGTGGTGGCCTCAGGAGGCAGAGGCAGGAGGGTTGCTGCTACACATTCCAAGCAGCCTGAGCTACACAGCAAGATCCTGTCTCAAGAAAAGAAAGGAACACAGAGACGATCCTCTGGAGTCCTAGAGACCTGCCTGCCTGCCCACAGAACAAGCCTCAGGTAGTGGTTGGACAGCCTGTCACTCTGTCTTACACACAGGAGCCTCAGGCTTCATGCTGTCTGCTGACCCGGGTCAGCAAGATTCTTATTACCACCAGCACCAACCCCTGCTCATTACCACCCACTGCCCTGATTCCAGGCTGGGACTACACCTTGAGGCCAGGGGCACACCCAAAGATAAGAACTTGGGGAGACACCAGGACGGCCCTAAGGTCCAGGCCTCCCAGAGCTGTGCTATCCTGAAGGACACAGACCTTGGCGGCAGAGTTCCCACTCCAAATCTGACACCCGGAGAGTGAGCTACTGAAGCCTCAGCCTTAGTCCCAACCTACCCATCTGGACAATGGGTACCAAAACGATATCTCCATAAGGGATGAGAAAAATCTTTTTCAAAGATGTGTGAGACCTCTGTGCACCTGTAATCACAGCACCCCAAGAGTTCATGACTAGCCTGGACAAGAGTGAGAGCAGAAAAAGAAGGATGGAAAGGGCATGAGAGATGGCTGAATGGGTAAGCGTACTTGCTGAGCAAGCCTGACGCCATGAGTCCCCAAAGCTATGGTAGAAGAGGACCGACTCTCCAGAATTGTTCTCTGACCTCCGCATCGGGTGCCAGTGGCATGGGTGTTTCACACTCACATACACATCATGCCTCCCCCCAATAATAAACATAATAAACCTTAAAAAGGGAAGGAGGGAGGACCAGGAGAAAGGGAACAGCTGCACAGAAGCTGGGGAGACAACTTGGTGGGTAAAGCAATTGCCTTCTCAATGTGAGGGTCTGAGTTTGATTCCCACATTTAATAAGGCCAATAATGGTAACATGTGGGAGTTTCAGACAGGTGGATCTCCCCAGAAGCTCAATGGAAAGAAATCTCAAAAGAAAACGATATATGCAGGGCCTGTAGAGACAGGCCGGTAGAATGCTTGCCTTGTAAATATAGGCCCCGAGTCTAATGCCCAGCACTTACACAAAAGGCCAAGAGTGAGCTGGGTGGTGGCGGTGCACACCTTTAACCCCAGCACTGAGGAAGTAGAGCGGGCTGATCTCCGAGTTCAAGGCCAGCCTGGTCTACAGAGCTAACTTCAGGACAGCCAGGGCTACGCTGTCTCAGAACAAACAAACAAGCCAAGGGTGAGGGCTAAAATCAGTGCCAGCACTGGGCAAGCGCACAGGAGGATCCCCGGATCTAATCTTGGACAGTCTCAGGCAACGGAGAGACCCCGTCCCCCCAAAAAACAAAGCAAAACACAGATGGGATAGAATTTGAGGAGCAGTAGGTGAACGTGTCCTCGGGCACACACACTCATGTGTGCACACACACGTACACGCACCTACATACACAACACACACAGAGAGCGGAGGAAATATCCAACAAGTATTAGCCAACATCCTTCCTCAGTGCTCCCTTTCTCAACACACACAAGCTTGGTGCTAGCTACCTCCATCCCCGCCATCCTCTGGGAAAAGATGCTGACTTAGCCAAAAAAAAAAAAAAAAAAGAGAGAGAGAAGAAAAAGAAAAGAAAAGAAAAAAAAAAAACCCACCCATTAACAGCTGGTTTCCATCCCCACCATCTCACACTACAAAAGGGTTCTGGGTCCCTGGGGGGTGGGTAGGGCGCTGGCACCCCCTCTAGTGCCAGGATGCAATCCAGATGTGTCAAGCCCCTGGAACAAACATGGTGGAGCCTCTGTCACATCCGGTGTGGGGATGTCTGGGGGTAGGAATGGAGAGAATGAGGAGGGTCACTGGTGACCTGGTCTGGGAGATCCTGGCTGGGAAGACGGGAAGACGGAGTAGCTGCTAAAAAGTCACGTGAGCTGTGAAGGGGCCCGGACGGAGCAGCCTGTGCAGAGGGGCCAGGAGGGGGGTATATGAGCTGTGAAGGCCCCACCCCACCCTAGGAGTCTGTGCAGAGAGGCAGGCAGAGAGGTTAGAAATTTGTTTTCATGAAAGGTCTGAGTCACCCACCCCTCCTTTACAAGGAAAACTGAGCTGAGCCCGGGAAAGGGATAGGGAAAGGGGGAGGATCTGTGTGGGCAGAGAACATGAGATGCTGAACACACCATGGCCAGCTAGAGTGGGGCAGGGGGAATCTCGGTGGGGCTGGGAGAGTCCTCCAGCGCTTGGTTACAGGGAGGGCCCACATGTTAAGAAGTCTCCCCAGCCTGGGCTTGGAAAGAGGCCTGACGAGAGCCACGTGTTTCCCAGAAAGAGCGCCATTCCAGACGCTGGCTGGTTGAGCCGGTTCCTAGTGAGCACTGAGAACGATGGGGGGCTTCCGGGGTCGCCCAGACATCTCCTTTCCCGGATGCCCCCTCGGTTGGACACCCTAGCCTCTGAGGGGATTTACAGAGACAGCTGCTGCCCACCCCCTGGGCGAGGGGGCATCCGTCCTACTTTGGGAACAGAGAAGAGCTTGTACGTGTCCTCAGGGACAGCTGCCCCACCCAGATCCTCACACAGAGGCTCCTTGTTTTCCTGCCTGGACAGAGCCCCAGGCGCCCCAATGCCCTCAGCTCGTTGCAGCCGGTCCCAGGCCAGCTTGGCCTAGGCCACACATCCTTTTTATCAAGTCAGGTCTTCAAGCCGAAGTAGCCCAGAGCCTGATTGGCTCGTTTTCCGTGCATCCTCCGCATCCGATTGGTCCAGCTTGGGGGGGGCGCTCTGTGAAAAATCCTACAGCCGTTCCCCTTTGGAAGCTGCTGAGCCTCTGCTCTTCAGGAGCACTGTGATTGTCCCTGTGGGGCTGTTTGAACCACAGCCTGACCGCGGGGTCACCCTCCCTTAGACGCCGCCTGGCTGCCCAGATCATCTGGGCCCCTCTTGGGGTTCATTATTGAGAATTAACCCCCCCCTCCAATTCCAAGCCTGGTGGGTGAGAAGCTCAGGGTGTGTCCCTTACCCACCCCCCTCAGAGACTCCCACCTCTTCTCCAGTCTGGCAGAGTAGAAGAGAAAGAATTATGGCCATTTCCTGCAGAAATGTGACCAGCCCTGCCAGAGCACCCCAGGGACTGACCAGAAACTGCCCTTCCAGGGGAGGGAAGACAGTGAATGTATCTACACTCACCACTTATCCCAAGGCTAAGACTCTGGGCGCGCGCATACACACCCCCCAAACACACACACACACACACCATATATATATATATATATATATATATATATATATATATATATATATATATATATATGTCTCAAACACACACACCATACATATACACACACAAACCACACATACACACACAAACCACACATACACACACCACAAACACACACACACTACACACACACACTGCACACACAGACACACACCACACACACCCTACACACAACACACACACACACACACACGCGCGCGCACACTGTCCTCCTAAGGAAGGGAAACTGGGGTCTGCTGTCTCTCCAGTCCCCTCTTCCCTCCTAGAACCTTTCTAACCAAAGACAGGGGCTTAAGCGGTTTAAGGACTTCCAGAAAGAGGAAGCTAGCCCAAAGGGTCGGAGCCTTGGAGGAAGAGTCACTCTACAGGCGGATGGAGGCGGGCCGCCTCCCTTTGTCCAGACTCCAAGACCTGGCGAAACTCCGAGTCTGGTCTCCTGTCCCCCTCCACCACAGTGGTCCAGACTGCCTCTCAGAGGCGGGGGAAGTTGCCACTAGAGTCCAGGCTCTGAACTGAAAATGAGCCTGACCAGTTCATGCCTATGATCCCAGCCACACAGGAAGCTGAGGAAGGAAGGTGGAAAGTTCGGGACCAGCCTGGGCTACATAATGAGTTGGAGGTTAGCCCTGGCAGCACAGGGAGACGCTGACTCAAGTACAACCTAAATGGAAGAGCTGGGCGATGTTAAGATGGCTCATTGGCTAAAGGCACTTGGAGACTTGATCCAGCCCCACTACTACCCACATAGTGAGAGAGAAAGAGAGAGAGAAATGACTCTCTTTGACCTGTATACTCATGTCATGAAACACACATGCCCACACATATACACATGCCCACAAAATAGATAAATGTAAGATATTTATGTATATATATTTCATATATATATGAAAAGCACTGTGTTGGTGCACACTTTAGATCTCAGGACTCAGAGTCAGACCAGCCTGATCTACGCAGTGCGTTTCAGGACAGCTAAAGCTACACAGTGAGACCCTATCTATAAACACATAAAATTAAGAATAACTTGGTGTAGCTTAGGGGCACAGCATCGTGTTGAAGCCCTGGATTCCCAGGACTGCAGAAAATACATGAGGAAGAGGAGCAAGTGAAAGGGTTTGGAGTGAGGGAAGAGAGATAGACCCGGACTTGACTACTTTGCTGAAGATTAGTGGAGAGGAAGGCTGAAGGAGCCTGGAGGCTCCCCTCCACTCCCTCCCAGTTCCACAGAGCTCACCCATCCCTTGCATGCAGCTGGCCAAGCTCAGCCCTGCAGGAACCCCCCCACCCCACCCCTTTGATTGCCATGTGGTAGCCTCTCCTGTATGTCTGCTGTCCACCAAACTTGCCGGGGAAAACTGACCGAGCTCAGAACTTTTATCCTCACCTCCCACCGCCACAATCTCTATGGCTCCCTAGGGCGCAGGCACACACAGCACTAACCTCCCAAGGCCCATTTGAATCTCGACCTCAGGGTCGAGACCTGCTGTAGTTGCCTCTGGTATATCCTACAGACCCCCTCCCCACCCCCACACAAACACTTTTTCCGGCAGACTATCTTATCTTTGGATTTCATTTGACTGTCACTGTCTAGGCCTTCAGGAACTATCTTCTCTTTTTGTTTTGTTTTTGGGACAGGGTCTTACAGTGTAATCCGGGTTGACCAGAGGCTCGTTATGTAGATCAGGTTGGCCTTGAATTCACAAAGATGCCCCTTAACTCAGTCTCCTAAGCACTGGGATGAAAGAAACCAGACATCTTACCCAGCACAGCCCACCCCTAATTTCTATCAGAGCATCTGACTTTATCATCGGAAACGATCTTGTTTTCCACAGTATCGTGTGCGGTCAGCTACTAAGTTGACCCTCAGCTTCTCTTGCTTGGTGCAAGCGAGGCAGGCGCATGAATGAATGAAAGAGTCTGAAATTGGAGGGCTCGCTCGCATGCAAAGCATGGGGACATCTCAGTCTCCTGGTAGCACCCCTACCCAACCAATGTACGAAGCTGAAGCCAGGCGCGTCTCCTTGGCGACGACAGTAAGACCCGCCCGGCTCAGGCAGCACTCTCCGGCTCCTTATCAGGCCGAGGAATGCGTGGTATCCACACTCGCTTGCGCTGGGGCGGCGCCATCTCTCTCTCCCGAGACCCCGACACGCGCGCAGGATGTCCCTACCCTGCACAAGGCAACCGGGGGTGGCCACACTTCTGCACCCACCAGAGCCCCCCCCCACATCCAGATTCCCTGGGGCACTGGAGAGAGTAACTACAGCTACTTCATTCCCTCCCCCCTCAGTGATGCTCCCACGTTGCCCCGCAGGGGACAGTAGGCTCTGCGGGTGTCGCCTCGGGCATCTAACAACAAGGATAGGGACGGGGGTGGGGAGGTGGAAATCCCCGGGTGAGTCAACCCGTGCTCTAGAGGGGGCGAGGTCCCAACGCCGTGTAACCAGCGACAACGCGGACTCCACGCCACGCGTGCCTTCCTTCACTCCTACGCCCCATCCCTGAGCTAGGACGAAGTGACACCTGGACTTTGCAGTTAATGTCCCTTTCCTTCAAAACAAAGTGATTCTTCCGAAAGGGAGACTGAAAGAGAGGGGCAACTAACTGGAAACTGAGGCAAAAAAACTAGTCTCACTGGCGGTGGGGCGACGGCCTTCGCCGGGGACCCCGCCCATGAACTCCGAGAGCGTTCGCCGCTCGCTCGTACGTAGCACCTTTCATCCTAGCCGGAGATAGAGAAGAAGGGATGCTGCACCTCTCCCCAACAACCTCACTGCCCCAAACCCTGCTTCCTGAGAACCCCCATCCAGTCTTGCAAAGTCGCCAGCCCAAAGCGCTCGGATTCCGCCTTTCTCTTCAACGCCAACTTCCTGCCCGAAGGAAGGCGGGGAGCTCAGTCTGGGGGTGCGCCACTGAGTAGGTGGCGAGCTGCCTGGAGTAGTGGGCAGGGGCGCACGGTAGATGATCCGTTCCCTCGGTGCAGCAGAGCCTGGAGCAGCGTGTGCAACGCCTGTACGAGCGCCTGACCCCGGGCCGGGCCCCCCCAGCTGGGATCTCAGGGTCTCGGTGGACCGCGGCCGCCCAAATCGGAACCTCCCCTTTGCCCCGCGCGCTCACCTGGCTAGGCCGGCCGGGGTCCCTGCCCTGGCCTGAGTGGCCTTGGCGTCTGCGCCCCGGGACAGCCAGTGGTTGGTTTTGGAGACTGTTGGCTGTGGTCGGTCTATGTCCCGGAGTTGGGGACCCAGGACAAGAGAGAGGCGGGCAGAGCCGCCGCCTCCGGCCCCAACTCCCTGCTCGCCCCGCCCTCCTCTCCTCCTCTTTCCGGCGGCGACTTGCAATGAATTCCAGATGTGGCCCGCCAGTTAGCCAGGGCGCGCACGGGGAAAGAGCAGGGCCCCTTTGTCCGCACCCCCACACACACACTCCCGCCCTGCTCCTCCCAACCCCCACTCGTGAGAACTGCCGTGGCATGATGTCACGACCGCGTGACGTCACAGCTCCCTTAACCCAGGTGGCCTAGTCCTGAAACAACTGTATTCCATTTGGCTTAGCTCCAGGCTGATGCCTGGGACCTGGAAACGGAGGAAATCACACTTACCTACTACGTGAGGACTCAGCAATTCAAGATTAAGCACCTACTAAGTGTTTCTACAAGAAATAAATTCCTACACTGTATCACGCCCAGCCCCCCAAACAGATGACTTGGTAAGAACCCCCAGATCCAACTGGGCATTTTGTGGCACATATGTCTGTCATCCCAGCATCTACCACCTGGGAGGTGGGAAGATCAGGAGTTCAGGGTCGTCCTAGCAACCTTAGCCACTGCCTGCTCAGGACCCTTTCTGAAAAACAACAGGCAGGGTTGTGGATGCAGGTGGCTGAGTGTTTGCCTAGCATCCATCCCCAACACTGCAAAAATATGGGCCTCTAATTCCAAACTTGTGAAGTAGGAGCAGGAGGTTTGTTTTAATTAGAGTTCAAGGCCAGTCTTGATCACATGATCCTGTTGGCTCCTTCCCCTCCAAACAACTCAGAGTGAAAAAAAAATTCCAAAATTAGAGTAACAGAAGGTCAGCTGTCCAGCTCCACTAGGCAGGGAGTGGAAAGGGCTTGTCTGGAAGCCTGACTTAGGTCAGTCCCTGGAAGCAAAGTTGGCCTCTGACCTCCACTGGGCACACTGGCATTGCTGCACCTGCATTCACTCACTGATACATGTACAGTAATAATAATAAATTCATTTTAAAAAGAATAACAGGCCGCTGGGTTGTCGGTGGGTAAGGCCTTGCCTGGGACCCACACGGTGGAAATTGGGAACCAATTCCTGCAAGTTGTCCTGTGACCTCCAAGGCCTGCTGCTGCGGCACCTGGACACACCCACGTACATGTGCACACCCACGTGCATGCACGCACACAGATATAAAGTTAAAATTAATAAATTGTTAAAAGGTGCTAAAGAGGTGCCTGAAATGATCAAGAGCACTTCCTGCTCTTGCAGAGAACAGAACGTCCCAGCACCCACAGACCTGACAATTTGAGTCCAGCCCCAGGGGATCCAACCCTTTCAGCCTCAAGGGCCCGTGTACTCACATGCACATACCCACAATTACACATAATTAAAAACAAAAAAGTAAACACACTAAAGTGTAATTTGCACACCCAAACATAAGCTCCCTAAGAGCGAACCATGTTTCCCTTGGTGTGTTTAATACTGTGCCTTATGTCGGGATTGGGATGTTTGTGGAGGCAGGTGGCTCAGTGTCACAGTACTTGCCTCTCATGCACAGGGCCCCCTGTTCTGTCTCCAACACCCCCCAAAATAAATAGTAAGCGGGTCACTGTTTGCAAGCCTAGCATCCCTGCACTTCAGTGGATGGAGGCAGGGGGATGGGGAGTCCAAAGCCATCTTCTGTTGCATAGCAAGTTCTAGGTTTATGACTTGCAGGATAAATTAAGCCTTTCAGCAGGGTACCGGAAGTGGTAGAACAATGGATTAGAATCCCCTAGTTGAGGGGCTGAGGGTGTGGCTCAGGGGTAGAACACCTGCCTGTGGTGCTTAAAGGCCCGTGATTCTGTCCCCAGCATGGAAAATAAGATGAAATGAAATGAAATAAATAGATACCACTCGTGCATGCATGTGTGAGTGAAACAATTGCATTGGCCACTCAGCCACCCCATGCTTCAAACACTAAAGGCTGGAGGCAGTCAGTGCACAGCATGATGCTCCCTCTCCCCATGGATCTGAGAGCTGTGTAAATGTTTAAGTGGGGAGGGTCCACCCTGGAAAGGAAAAAGAAAGTACTGAGCTTCCTGGAAGAGGAACTGAGGCTGGCGCAGGCTCGCTCGCTCGCTCGCTCGGATGGGAGGAAGGCAGCTCTGCCTGCATTGTGGAAATCCTTTGTGTTGCTCGCTCTGCTGACAAGTACATGCATGTTATATTCCAGGAACAAATTAAACCAAAGACCTGAAGGCAGCCTGGGATCCAGGTAAAGCGAAGAAAGACTCCCAAGCACTGGTGTGAAACATAAAAAAGTCTCTGAAGCTGGACTTGGCCTCCTGTGGTCCCAGTGCTCATCAGGGAGAGAGGAAGGTCAGGAGTTCAAGGTTAGCCTCGGCTACAAACCGATTAGAAGCCAGGCACCTCCATTCCCTTTTTCAAACTGGATAGGGCCCGCTGCATAGCTGACAGAGGCTTGCTTACTTGCTGCCGGTCCTGATAACCTGAGTTCTAGTCCCAGGACCCACATGGTAAAAGGAGAGAACCACTCCTGCAAGTTGTCCTCTGACCTTCAGAGCTCCAGTATGTGTGGAGGGGGGAAGGGAGGGAGGGAGATGGGGGAGGGGGCTGGAAAGATGACTCAGCTCTTAAAAGCACTGGCTGCTCTTGCAGAGGACATTTTTCAATTCCATGCGGCAGCTCACAACTGTCTATTAACTGCAGTTCTAAGGAATCTGATGTCCTCTTCGGGCTGGCAAGGACACTTGCACACACATGGTACATACACATACATGCATGCAAGACATTTACACACATAGAGTGAAAAAAAATCTTTTAAAACAATCAATAAAATGCTTTTTATTGGGAGGCAGATAAAATGTAGTTGAGCAGCGTGTGCCTGGCCTGTGTAAGGCCCTAGTTTCCATCCTCACGTGGACAAAAGGGTAAATAGTGAAGTGAAACTGGCAGAGAGGACTATATCGGGAAAAGCGAGCTGTAAACTCATACGCATTGTTTCTCCTTGCTCTGAGAGTATTTATAAGGATGGTATAAATACATCCACATTTGCCTGTGAACCCATGCGAGAGAAAATGCAACAGACATTTGCCACACTTGTCACCTTGCTTATGGAAGCTGGGGACAGAAACCAGGAGAGAATGAGCCACCTGAGGACGTGGTCACCTGTGTATACTAACTCCAGACTTCACAAACACAGGCTGACAGGATGACCCAGTGAGTAAAGGTGCTGTGACCAAACCTGAGTTTGATCCCCAAGACCCATGTGGTGGAAGGAAAGAGCCGGCTGCTGAAAACCGTCCTCTGACCTCCACCACATGGTACATGGGTGGGCATACACACGTGCACAAATAAGTAAATGAATGTAAAAAAAAAAGTTTAACTACAAAAAAATTTACAAAACCATAAAAGACAAAATGCAATTATAAAATATTTGTAGCAATCATGGTTAATAACCAACATTAATTAATTGCTTCTTTGTAGTGCTGGAGATGGAACCCAGGGTTCTTAAACACACTAGCCAGTGTCCTACCATCGAGCAACCCACCAGGCCTAGTAATACTGTTCCTGTGTTTTCATTTAACATATTGAGCACTGCAAAACTGAAAAGATGGCTCCGTGTTTAAGAGTATTTGCAGAGAATCTGAGTTCAGTGCCCCCAACAACTGTACCAGGAAGATCACAGCCACATGTGACTCTCATTCCAGGGGACCCAGTGGCCCCTTCTGACCTCTGAGGATAACAGCACACACTCACATGCACAGGAATTTTTTTTTTTTTTATTTTAAATTGAATACCTATTTTCTGTATTTTTTTAGACAGGGTCTTGCCATGTTAAGAATATTTTAATTAATGATGAAAGAGCTGGGCTAAGGCTGACTTAGGACAGGAGAGGCCCTGAGTTCACAGCATCGCAAAATTAAACAAACAATCAGGAAATGGAATGAATTAAGAAAAACAGGGCTGAGGGAGATTTACCCAAGGAGTGGGGGGGAGGACAACACAGAAGGAGAGGGAGGAAGGAGGATCAACACTCCTAAGGATACTTGAAAAAGTCGTAGGGAATCAGACTATTTATGTTTACTTAAATTATATGCGTGTATGTGTGCATGGACATGCCTGTGTGTGCCTATGTATATAGTTTAAATGAAGGTACAGCACTAGACTAAGCCATAGACTTAAAAAAACTAAAACAGTCAGGCATGGTGGCGCATGCCTTTAATCCCAGCACTCGGGAGGCAGAGGCAGGTGGATTTCTGAGTTCCAGGCCAGCCTAGTCTACAAAGTGAGTTCCAGGACAGCCAGGGCTATATAGAGAAACCCTGTCTCGAAAAAAACAAAAAACAAACAAACAAACAAACAAACAAACCACTAAAGCCAACAAACAAAAACAGTACCAGATGTGGAAAACCTTGCTTCAAGTTGTTGGTGTGGGGAGTCTAAAACTCCCAAAACCATAATACAGGCTATTGCCATGTCCCCCGGTGGATGCCCAGACTGGGGAGGGAGTCCTTATTGCACCACACACTTCAGACATAGGCCCTGAAGGAATCAAGCTGGCTTGATCTAGAAGTTTCCTCCCAAGGCCTGGCTTTTCACAGTACAGGAAGGTGATGTGCAAGCTGCCAAGGGTCCTACCCTGCAGTAAAGCCTGGGAACTACAGCATTGACCAGAATAGCAAGATAGTCCTCAAGGCGCAACGGTGGCACGGCTACCCTGGGTATAACCAATACCTATTCGATTGGTCTTAAGGACCACAGCAGAGAACTCGTGCTGGCACTATAACCTAATTTATCACCTGTGTTTGGTGTGTGACCCTGGAGGAGAACCTATGACCGCCAGCCACCACCACTTTCCTTAAACAGTGTAACTCCTCCTACTTGGTTGCTTCCTCCTCCTCCTTCATCTTCTTCAAGACAGGGTTTCTCTGTGTAGCCCTGGCTGCCCTGAACTCACTCTGTAAACCAGGGTGGGCTTTGAACTCGGAGAAGCATCTGCCTTTACCTCCCAAGTACCTGGATCAAGATGTGAGCCACACCGCCCAGCTCTAACTGCTTTCTTTTTTTTTTTTTTTTTTTTAAGATTTATTTATTTATTATATGTAAGTACACTGTAGCTGTCTTCAGACACTCCAGAAGAGGGAGTCGGATCTTGTTACNGATGGTTNTGAGCCACCATGTGGTTGCTGGGATTTGAACTCTGGACCTTCGGAAGAGCAGTCGGGTGCTCTTACCCACCGAGCCATCTCACCAGCCCTCTAACTGCTTTCTAAACATTTATCCTTCAACCTGCGGGGAAGCTCTCATCCCTCTTCACAGCTTCTCTTTGTAGTAGACAGAAACCATCACAGAAAACTACGACAGGTTAAAAGAATACAATCCCTACCTTGAAAGGGACATTTCAGAAGACAGGTGGAAAGACTGAGAGAGCCAGGACCAGGCCACTTAGACAGGGAAGCTACGCTCATGAGACCTCAGTGATAAGGTTACTAACCAGCACAAGGATGACCCCAGCTGACAGGAGGGATCTGGGTCTCCCGGTAAGGAGCTGGGGACATGGCTCAGTGGGAGAACTCATGCCTAGAATCCTTCAGTTGAAGTGGGTGTGGGGAGGAAGAGTCTAGTGGCTCTAGACCCAGCATTCAGAGAGGCAGAGGCAGGAGGAGGCAGGAGGATGATGGATTTGAGGTCAGCTTGGTATGCACAGTAAGATCTTATCACATGTGTGTATGTGTGTGTGTGTGTGTGTGTGCCTGCGTGTGCGTGCGCACATGTGAGAGAGATAGAGAAAGATTGAGAGAGAGAGAAGGGTAATATAATCCCAGTACTCAGAAGACAGAGGTGAAAGAATCAGAAATTAAGGTCCATTTTTTTATGTTTTGGGTGGATAAACCAAACAGCAGACCACGCCAAGGTGATTCCACGTGAGAGAGGTTTATTAAGCAGGGATGGGGGGGGGAGCGGTAAAGTGAGTAGAAGAGAAGAGCAGAGAGAAAAAGAGGAGAAGGAGAAGAGGGGGGAGGGGGAAGAGAAGAGAAGAGAACGAGGGGGGTGATCCCCTAATTTATACGGAGAATGATGTCACACCAATGAGGGTGNGGACTGAGCCAGGTGAGTTGTGGGATTGAGGGTCGTTGTCCTGGCAACGCAGGTCCAGGGTCACATGGTTAGGCCAGGGCTCCGAGTGTCCTGGTGCTAACACCATTAGCTTCAGCTCATTCCAGGCCAGCCTGGGCTACACAAGACCCTGCCTGCCTCAAGAAAATAAAAACAGGGGGCTGGAAAGATGGCTCAGGGGTTAAGAGAACTTCCTGGTTTTAGAGAGGAATCAGATTCAGTTCCCAGCACCCAGCTGGCAGCTCACAACATCCCCTAATTCCAGTTCTAGGGGATTAGATCCCCTTCTCTGTCCTCTGCAGGCCCAGGCATGTATGCAGTGCACAGACATACGTGTGAACAAAACATCCACACACATTTTTGAAAGGATGAAAACTTAGAAAAAACAAAACAGGAGAAGTTAAACTCTCTCTTTTCAAAATGTATTTCTTTTCCATTGTATGTTTGCATGTGTGCATGTGTGATTCAGCAAATATGCCTATGGCATGCATGCAGTCAGATGACAACTTGTGCACATTTCGTCTCCTTGGACGTGGGCATCCCCTGTCAGTGCAAATGTGGTACCAGGACAGGGTTTAGGACCCAGGTGTTAACCAGAGGGAAGAGTATGCAAAGAAAAGGAAAAAACAAAACCCAAACAACCCTGGTCTCTGTCATTGGAGGAAGAACAATTTGAACGGAAATATCATCTCGTATTCTGCGGGAACCTGTAGCAGGGAGGAAATACCATCCCCCCATCCCCCTCCAGTGCTACCCTCAGCTGGCTCAGCAATTTACTATCTCTCTCCCTAGAGGCCTAGAGTGGTAGGGGTGATGTCAAGGTTGCAGACACATCTGGCTGGTTGTCAGGAGACTTTCAGACAAAGGTGATGTCCTCAGGGCAAGACAGACACTTCCTCCAGTAACCTCCCCCACCTTTCAAGTGGCCTGTAGGTAACTCAAGGTGTCACACTGGTCACCAGGAAGAGACGTGAGCACTGAACTTCCGGTAGTTTAAGAAGGACACAGGGGGAGCCGGGCCCTTTCCAGGGGGTCCTGAGTGAAGGAGAAGCAAGCAAGCAAGGCTCTGCCCATGCAGACTCTTCAGACGGAGCAATAAAAACCAGGAAGAGCTTCCAGAAACTTCTACTAATTAAGGGATCACCAATGTTGTTAGGAGGTAGGTTGCTGTGTATGGAAGGATGACCTCCATTTCCTGGGCTCACAGGCATGCCCCACCATGCCCACTCTATGGGGTGCTGAGTACTGAACCCCGAGGTTTAGGTACTTTCCACTGGACCATGTTGGAAGCCTGCCTGCCCCATCACCTTTTTTGTTTGATCTGGTAGTTTGTTTGTTAAATATGTGTTCATTTTAATTTTTGCATATAAATATTTGCCTGCATATATATCTGTGCATCTCCTTAATGTCTAATGCCCACAGAGGTCAGAGAGAACATGGGATTTCCCCAGAAATGGAATTAGAAGTAATCTTTAGCCACCATGTGGGTGCTAAAAACCAAACTCTGGTCTTCTGTGAGAGCAGTCTCTTAACCCCCGAAAATCTCTCTAGCACCCCTTTTAATATTTTTTGGGACATGCTCTTCCTATGCAGCCCAGCTGGCCTCACACTCACAGTGCTCTTGCCTTGGTCTTCCAAGTGCTGGGACTGCAGGTGTGGAAGCCCGGTTAAGGGGTCTTATTTTTGTCTTTCCCCCATTTATTTATTTTATATTATTTATTTTGAGACAGGGTCTCTTCATAGCCCTGGCTTTTCTGGAACTCTATGTAAACCAGGCTGGCCTTGAACTCACAGAGGTGCACCTGCCTCTCTCTCAACACTGGTAGGTTTAAAGACCTGAGCCCTCATCACCATGCCCAGCCTCTTGCCCTCCATTTTTTCTGCCATCACTCCACTTTATAGATGAGGAAAACAGGCTGGGCATGGTGGCACTCACTGTTAATCCCAGCACTGGCAGAGGCCTGTGAGGGAGCAGCCTGGTCTCAAGAGCAAATCCAGGACAGCAGGGCTACCCAGGGAAACCCTGTCTCAAGAGAAAAGAAAAGACAGGAGGGGAGGGGAAGGGAGGGAAGGGAAGGGGAGG